>NW_027120748.1:0-452500 GCF_030686945.1 Centruroides vittatus
ATAACACATGTATTTAATTATGATATATACATATCGTAATTAATTGATGATATTGAATACATTTGTCAAAATGTTAATCATGCCACGTACGAGATCAGTGTAGTAAATATATTGACACGATGTATTTAGATAATGTTAAGTATAAGTCATTATGATGTAACAGAGTGTAAAATGGAAACCTCAATAAGATTCGAACCAAAATTTAAAGATTCAAACGCAATCTTTCACATGATTTTTCCAATGATATAGCCTTCAACAGATGAGTGGATAAAACCATTAAACATTGGTCGTGGGTTTGCACCTGATAAAAGGACTGGCCACGTGGAGTTTTCAAGATTTTCTTCACGTTTGTAACATCTAAATAGGAATTAATTTCTTATAAAAGACCTCCCAGGAGGCATTTCCCCATTAGCAGATCTCCCATGTGTGGCGTTGCCGTAAACGAATTAAACCAAAACTATTCGATGATATTAATTTATTGATATCTCTCGAACAGTTTTGATGATGAACAGTTTTGTTGATCGAAGTTATTGTATACTTAAGCCGTGGTCACACCTTGCGATTTTCTACCGTGCAGGCAACTGCAACCGCGACGGTTGTTCACGTTAATCGGGGGATGTTCTGTCCGGATATGTCGGGCCCCGTCCCTCACCACTCAGCCGCCCCATTGTGGGCCTGGCCGAACCCATAATGGGCTCGCTAAAAGAGGCCCTCTTAGTGCCACAGGGCGGAAAGAGTTTTAAAATGAATTTAGATGTTTTATTTTTTATCCAGATATTTTTTCACAGAATTTATAATAGCATGTAGCCTATGAGATTCAAATATTTTTATTTCAATTTTTAGATATTTTTTTTCAATTAGACTTGGCAACATTAAAACTTATACTGGCCACTTATTGTTGAGCATGTGCTATGTTAGTCTAGTTTAATTGCTAGTCGGCATTTGCGATTATTTTGTACTTGTACATTAAATTAATTTAATCTCCACAATGCCAAAGGGAAATTGTGTCTTTACTAATGAATTAAAAGGATTATCCATTTTTGGAAAAAGTTTGTGATCGTATTGACAAAGTGAAATGTTAACTGTGCTTTTCAGAATTTTCAGTAACTTATGGTGGGCGTTCGGACATTAAAAATCACTTAAATGTACAAAACATAAGGCAAGCCTCGTAGCAGCGTAAGAAACTTCCTCAAATATATTGTCATATTTTAAAGGTACCGATTCATTTTCTGTTGTATTTTCTCAAATTGTCCCGGTTTAACAAAAAAATATTATGGTAAGTCTATGTATAATACTCTACATAGATACAGTACTATACATAGACTTACAGACTATACTATACAGACTACACATAGACTATATCATCGTCATCATTATAAGCTATACGATATGTATAAGCCAAAGAAGACAAGCACGTGTCTTGCGTGATTATCCAGATTATGGTAAATCACTGTTTTAAAAGTCTCAACGCAATAGTCTCCATGTTCACAAAATTGCCATTTTATTTACAAAATATGTTCTATATGGATAGCATTACGTTAATAACACATATGAATGCGATGCTTTCTCTCATAGTGAACCTACGTTAACACATATAATGTTATATATACACATACAGTACGTCCTAAATGCATTTCTTTAGCTGTTCGCGTTTTCGCCTGATGATATCAAGGCTTTCAAGTGACTTTACAAGTAAAAATTAAGCGAAGTGAGCTATAGGGAAGTCGGAGACACGTCAATTACAATGAATAATTAAATAAAATTTTCTATATATGGAGAATTGAATCACTCTTATCATTCTAGGAAATATAATTAATGTCAGCTCTCATAAAGTTTAACTTAAGCAGTTTTTCAAAGACTTGAATAACTGAATATGAATATTTTTCGGTTTTCTTTATCAACATAATAAAGTTAATGTAAATTTAATTACATTTTGAATAATATTTCATTGATAACTAATAATATTTTGTTATGTTTCTATCTAGTTTATTCAACACTATATGCAGGCTCAATAATAAATAAATTGGCAATATACTTTTACTCTGACAATTCCTTAAATCGTGTAAATAGCTAATTTTAAATCAAATTTTAAATGAGTAAATAAATTAACATTAAAATTAAGTCTCGAAACCTTTATTTTTTAAAATTTTTCTCTAATTCGACGACGTCGTCATTTTTTCGAGTGTTTTTTTTTTCAAGCAACAACCAGCATGTAATTATTGTAAAACGTGAGATAATATATAAATAGAAAACGAAGCGTGTTTTATTATGTGTATTTCCATCTTACTGTATATATTAGATTATTCAGAATCGTTGCAATAAAGATGTTATGCACACAATGAAATTAACTCAAGAACTAATCGATATATTGTACGAATGCTAAGAATCGGATGGCTCTTTCAAAAATATGCGATTTTGTGTTATAAAATCTTTTATTTTCTCTCTTAATACATTTTCACGCTCTGTTATTCTACAATTTACGCATTCCATTCTATATTTTATTTTCCTTCACGAATTCTAAGCACAAATATCACATATGCAATAAGTTTTTATTAAAGTATAATATTAAAAAATATGAGCATTAAAATACTTTTAGAAAATTACAATTTAAAAGAGATTTGATATTAATTAAAACGGAACTGAAGAGAGAAAAAATACAAAACCAATATTTATTGTAATAAAACAGGATATTAAGACGAACTAAAAGTAAAAGATCAGATTTTAAAACGTAACCAGAACTTTTCTAAGACAGAAAATTTCATTATGAAAATTAGTATCTAAAGAGACAATACTTTTTTTTTATTTTAAAATGTTAGTTATTTAATAAAAGTGATAACTAAAACAGTAACGTTCAAGTTAATTAAATGAAATTTCCACAACTTAATTTATTTTAATATGAAATATAAATAAATCTGTACATTATATGAATTAAATTAGAAATATTAACAGAGAAAAAAATTTGTAAGAACAAATATGATTTTCATTCAGTTATTTCAATACACAGATTATTCTTCTCTAATTACAGGAATAGACACTTTCGTCGTTCTCTTCGAAAAGTAGCACACATCGTGCCGAAGCCGACATTTATATTCGGATTTACATCTTAACCATTTATACGAACACGATCCTTTTAGACGAATCTGATCATTGGAAGAGTCTCTAACTATTTCGAAAACGGTTGGACAATAAGCAGAAAACGTGATGTTCCTCTCGTGGATTTCGTGTGGTAGAGAATGCGTAAATCCAACAATTTCGTCGCAACTCGGTTGTTGCGAAAAAGCCGCAATCAGGTAATTCCATTGATCTTTGCTGACAAGAATTTCTGGATATTGACTATTGCAGGCCAAGTCTTTATTTGATAGAAACTGAGCGTTAGAATCCAATATATATTCTTGACGAAAATCTTCAATACTATAGGAAATAATAGAGACGTTTTAAAACAATTACAATATAATTTACTTAATATAGTATTGGATTATTGCGTTTAGAAAATAATACTTACTCGAATAGAAGTCTTTTATTAGAATTGTCTAATACAAAAGCGTGAGTTGTAAAAATTGAAGAGAACAAAATTACGAGTACAATATGCATGTTGCTTTTATATTAGTGCAGCTCGAAATGTTAATTTTTCGGTAAGCTTCGTCGTCTTTTATAAGAGAAAACGAGAAATTTTTGGAGGGAATAACAAATTAAACTCTTATAAGAGGGGTTTTCCTTGATAGTTGGTTTATCAGTGATAAATTCAACGTGGATAAACTTAATTTATCGAAAAACTTCTTTCTTTGGTAAATAAGATTGTATTTCTAATGTATTTAATATTATAGAAAGTTTAGCTTACTGAAACAGTTTTAGATATTTGGCTCGGGAATCACATTCAAATTTTTATACCGAATTTGTTACTATTGAAAAATGAAATTATTTATGATATTGATTATTCCATATGAGTTTGGCAGAAATTATATATAGATAAACAAATTTTTGAATTTAATTTTCTTTCCATTAGGTACTAAAATATGGTTTTTCTTCAGGAATACATAATTCAATTTCTATGAATGAGTAAACTCGAAATTTTCCTCCTTTAGTGAGAAATATGGTTTCAAATTGTCATAATTTTCCTTAAAAGTAATTAACTTATTTAAGTAAATTTTATTTTTCATTTCTCACAAGATAAAACAAATATTCGAAATAGGTAACACAGTCTACAGTATGCTGATGTTTTAAGAAATAGTCATCGAATAATCAAAATATTTTCCTCTTCATTAATTTGATTCTTTCTATTTGATGAAGCGACTATTTAGAAATGCCATACAGAAACAAAATGATAATTTTTTATTATGTTAATTTTATTTTATTATGTTATATTTAGTAAAAAAATCTGAAAAATATATTCCTAATTATATTAATTAATTATTACATTATAGATAATTTATTATTATACAATGATTTTTACAAGAAACCTTTCTAAACGAAAAAGTTTCATCGATAAATTAAGTTTATCCACGTTGAATTTATCACTGATAAACCAACTCCCAAGGAAAAACCCTCTTATAGGAGTTTAATTTGTTATTCCCTCCAAAAATTTCTCGTTTTCTCTTATAAAAGACGACGAAGCTTACCGAAAAATTAACATTTCGAGCTGCACTAATATAAAAGCAACATGCATATTGTACTCGTAATTTTGTTCTCTTCAATTTTTACAACTGACGCTTTTGTATTAGACAATTCTAATAAAAGATTCCTATTCGAGTAAGTATTATTTTCTAAATATATTAATTCTATATTAATTAACTAATTTTAATTCTGCTGACATAATTATATTATAATTGTTTTACAATTTCTTTATTATTTCCTATAGTATTGAAGATTTTCGTCAAGAATATATATTGGATTCTAACGCTCAGTTTCTATCAAATAAAGACTTGGCCTGTAATAGTCAATATCCAGAAATTCTTGTCAGCAAAGATCAATGGAATTACCTGATTGCGGCTTTTTCGCAACAACCGAGATGCGACGAAATTGTTGGATTTACGCATTCTCTACCACACGAAATCCACGAGAGGAACATCACGTTTTCTGCTTATTGTCCAACCGTTTTCGAAACAGTTAGAGACTCTTCCAATGATCAGATTCGTCTAAAAGGATCGTGTTTGTATAAATGGTTAAGATGTAAATCCGAATATAAATGTCGGCTTCGGCACGATGTGTGTTACTTTTCGAAGAGAACGACGAAAGTGTCTATTCCTATAATTAGAGAAGAATGATCAGTATATAAAAATTATTTGTTTAGTAATAATTTCATTTAAGTTTTATATTTACAATTTATATTGCTGTATTGAAATTTTCTATATAAATACAGTACTATTATGAATAAGTTCAACTTACTGTCTATTTTTATTATTAGACATTCTACATACTTAACGTAAATTATTCAATATTTCTGATTTTAATTGGAAATAACAGGACTAAAGATGTATTGATTAACTTGGAAACCAGGCTTTTATTTAATATTTCATATTTGTCCAAAATAAATATAAATTGAGAATCGTTTATCCGAAATGCTGGAAACCGAAAGTATTTGTATATTGCATCAATAAAATGGGATAGCATTGGGTTGACAAATTTTACTTTTTTTACGTCACTTATTTAAGAATTTTCATTAATTTTTGATACAAGGAAAATTTCCTCGCATCTATGAGAGTACATTTCTTAGAATGTATCTACTGTAGACATGTGAATATACTGTATTTTAAAAACAAATTCATTTAAACCTGATAAAATAATTTTACATGTATTCACATAGGGATGTTTTGATTTATTGGAAAGGACCTATGTGTTCTGATAAATATACGTTAAAAATTAGGATCGAACTACACTAGAGGAATAGGAAAATGTCACAGGTTTTGTATATACAGTATTATAAAAATTGACTTGTTAAGTTTATTACATTAATTTATGTAATAGAAAGAATTTCTGATAAAGGGCACAAAATATCGTGGGTATTAGATTTTTTTAAAGTCACAAAAGATGCCGAGGCACACCAGGGTGCTACAACAATACTTTAGGGGTTCTGCAAAATATGGTACGAAAGCGCAGTAATAATTAGTGTATTTCTAAAATCGGAATAAAAACAAGGGTAGCCGCAAGAAAAAACTTACCAAATTGAGGATGCCACTATTAGGAAAATGTTAAAAACATGGAGTAATGCAGTTTTTGGTATGCCTTAATAAATTAATTTAAATGTTCTTGAAACCGTGTTTTATTGTATGTTGAGCACTAAACACAAGACCGTGTTATGTATTAAACACTTGTATCAACTAATAAAGGTGGAAAAAAGCCAAGTGTTTATAATACATAACACGGTCTTGTGTTTAGTGCTCAAAATGAAAACAGTTTAATTATGTCATCACAGTCCACATCGAACACTTTCGATTTTACAAATTTCGCTGCACATGTACAGTACTTCCTGCTCTCTCAAGCTCCGTATTCACATACATTATTTTACTTCTCGAGTTTCGTTAAAATTTATCACATCACATTTACTAATTTATCGAAGAATAATTAAAACCGAACTATTTTAAACCAATAATAGTTATTTAAAATTTAGAAACTTTAATATAAAATTATTTTTTACTAAACTTGCTAATGGAATTTGAAAATAAAAAGAAAATATAATTTTTTATATTAATTTTTCTGACGTTTTTTCTATTTCTTATCATTAATATTAGTTTTGTTCTAGAATTTTTAATGTTTTAGATTAAACTTCTTCTATTAAGAGATTTTATTAATTATAAATTTATTTCAATTTCATAATTTTTTATATTTTGTAACGGTAGATGCATTAGGCCTACACAATAGGTGTTCCGAAACGAAGTGGCCTTTTACAGCCTGTTCTAGAAGCGTAGGAGTTCAATGCTTTCAGACGCATTACTTTAGCGCTTGAAGTGTTTAAAGTTCCGACTAACTACCCCTTAAATCCTTCTATCGCCGAAACAATCAGTTTGAAGAAAAAAGTTCATAACATAATATTTTTGAATTCCCTAAGCCTCTAGAAGACTAAAAATTTTGTACTTCCTCACGAAAAATCCTGTATATTTTTGAATATTTGAATACCGATAATTAATACATGTTATGAATTAAATTTTTAATCTTTCATTTTTATAAGATGCCATTTTTAGAGTATCATTTCGGCGGGATAAAGTAAGAAAAGTACTTCAATCTTATGGAAAATGATATAGAACGGAAAATTAGACTAAGAATAACACTTCATGGATCTCATTCGAGATACTCAATTTTATCTTTAAAAATGATATACATTTTATTTATAAATCTGAAAAAAAAGAAATTCAATCAACGCATTCTCCCTATCATAACATTTGCAGCAGAAACACGGAATCTGACAAAGCCTGAAAAAGACAAAGACGCATGAAACAATCAATGGCGGACTAACACGTAGACAGAAAAAAGAATGCATGGACAAGTACAGATCAAAGATAAAAGATGTGGTAATTTAGATCAAATCTATAAATGGAAATGGGCTGAACATATTACAAGAAGATATGACAACAGATGGATCAATATTATATTCCACTGGAAAAAGAGAGAGAAAAAGGAAAATAAAAGATCAAACAGGTTACGAAAAAATGAAATTAGAGAGTTTGCATAAAAGGAATGGAAGAATAAGACAACACTTTGAAAACAATAGAAGTTTTTATGAGAAGCTGGAGACGTAACAATAAGACTGACCATGACAATAACAAAAAGAATAATGCACTGTTCTTTTCTTTTGGAAGAAATGTTTGCTTGTATTGCGTTGTAATATTTTTATTCATTTCAGCTAAATAGTAATTTCTGAGGTAATAGTATATACAATAATAAATTTGTTTGTTAAAAGACTGTAAATAAAATTTACATTTCGTTAATAGTAAAAACAAACGAAATACGTTTTTCTTTTCCATTGTTTTTTATACTCTCGTATATTTTATATTTATATTCTGCGTTTAGATATTATCAGCAGATCGTAATACATTAGCCTACGCGTAATACATTAGCGTAATAATAGCCTAGTATTATTGTAAAATATAAAATGGATAGACTATGCTAAAAAGTTTAAATACGGTAAATATTTAATTGACACTGGATTTAGAAGACGCCTGTCTTCAACATAGTAAAAGAAGAAAACGCCTGAAAAAAGTAATAATTTTCATTAAATTATTTTAATATATAGATCATTCTTCTCTAATTACAGGAATAGACACATTCGTCATTCTCTTCGAAAAGTAGCACACATCGTGCCGAAGCCGACATTTATATTCGGATTTACATCTTAACCATTTATACAAACACGATCCTTTTAGACGAATCTGATCATTGGAAGAGTCTCTAACTATTTCGAAAACGGTTGGACAATAAGCAGAAAACGTGATGTTCCTCTCGTGGATTTCGTGTGGTAGAGAATGCGTAAATCCAACAATTTCGTCGCATCTCGGTTGTTGCGAAAAAGCCGCAATCAGGTAATTCCATTGATCTTTGCTGACAAGAATTTCTGGATATTGACTATTGCAGGCCAAGTCTTTATTTGATAGAAACTGAGCGTTAGAATCCAATATATATTCTTGACGAAAATCTTCAATACTATAGGAAATAATAGAGACATTGTAAAACAATTACAATATAATTATGTCAGCAGAATTAAAATTAGTTAATTAATATAGAATTAATATGAGTTTAGAAAATAATACTTACTCGAATAGAAGTCTTTTATTAGAATTGTCTAATACAAAAGCGTGAGTTGTAAAAATTGAAGAGAACAAAATTACGAGTACAATATGCATGTTGCTTTTATATTAGTGCAGCTCGAAATGTTAATTTTTCGGTAAGCTTCGTCGTCTTTTATAAGAGAAAACGAGAAATTTTTGGAGGGAATAACAAATTAAACTCCTATAAGAGGGGTTTTTCCTTGGTAGTTGGTTTATCATTGATAAATACAAAGTGGATATATTAACGTTAATTTATCGATGAAACTTTTTCGTTTGGAAAAGTTTCTTGTAAAAAGATTGGGTTTCTAATGGATGTTTTAGTACACATTGCTTTATCAAATATATAATATGACAAAATAAGTATTCTGATTATTAGGAGAATTGAATTTTATGGTTTAGCATATTACACATATTACCGGTCTGAAGTTTGTTTATTTTGTTTAACCTTAAAAAATGGAAATACTGTTATACATTTTATGAGTTCTAGAAAATAAAACTAATTTTAATTAAAAAGTGTAAAAAAAAAGAACTGTAAGCTGAACGAAAAATATAATTAAATTTAAAGCGAATTCGAACCTGTATTTATGCATAAAAAAATCTCTTCCATAGATAGAGCGGCAACTCTATCTATGGATATATATATAAAAATTCTTTTTCTTTTCCAAGTCTATTTTCCAATCGTGGGAATTTTTTATTATAATAAATAAAAATTCATGTCTATCGTTTACTGAATGAAAGTTTCCTAGAGCTTATTTCTTACAGTTTAGATTTATTTATTGATTTATATTTGCTAATATTTATATAACATAATAATAATTATTATTCTAAGTTGAAGATTTTCTACAGAAAATTATATGTAAATTTTGAAAAGGATTTTATAACCAAAGCGAATAATCAGCGAATAACATAATCCAAGTTGACTTTATGACTGATAGACCAATTATTGAAAGGGAAAACTTTATGTGGATTATTTCAGGTTATTATTTCCTTGATGAATTTCATACTATCGTAAAAAATTATAATTACTGAAAATTACTATAAAAATAACTAATATAAAATAATTGGTTTGCTTATTTTTTATCACTTACATATTAAACAATACTATTTATTTTGTAATATTTTTGTTCAGTTCTTGAATAATTTTTGTTATGAAAATGAGAAATCTTTGAAAAATATTTACTTATTTTTTCGTGAAAAGAGGAAATTTATTTAAAATTTTAAAAAATATTAGAAGGAAAACAATTAACTTTTACATTAATTAGCTTCAGAATGTCAAGAATGGAACAGAAAACGTTCCAATGTCTTTAGTTCTCTTGTCTTAAGACTCAGGTTTCATGAATTTTTACAAAGTAGATATTTACGATAAATGTGTTGTCTGTGTGCAGAATAAGATATATAAATAATTGCGACAGAGATAATTGTCAAAACTCACCTTATAGCATTACGTACCGAAAGTATAGGCAATCTCTTAGCTTGTTTTAGTTTTGAACAATAATATTATAACTTTATTACACAGTTAATTAAATTTATATAATATTCGTGCATCATGATGAATAAACAAAACTTATTGTTTCGAATTGTTGATCAAATCAAAATTAAGTAATCATTACAACTTGCCATTGATACAGTACACACACTATGATGTATACTGTACTTTATTCATAACATTTCAATCCCGTATATTTAGTTTCTCTTCTTATATTTTTCTTCTATTCTCATATTTTTATCAAATTTTAATTTTTTACATTTTCCTTTTTCTTTTACTTATTTTTAATCTGTGAGAAAATATAGATAATGTATCAACATGCGCTGAAATTAAATTCCTCGTGTTCGTTCGTTTATTAAGCTTACTTTAATCGGTAATTTTGTAGAATTTAATAAAGATTGCGAATAATCTGAAGAATATTATATAAATATCTCTAAATGATCATTTTATAAATAAACTATTTCGATTCTAAAATACATTTTTAGTATTTTAGAATTTCTAACTTACAATACGTTTTATATACAGTACATTGTTGTTACTTATAATTTGAAATATAATTAATTTTTGAGACATTTCAAACATAATTTAATTACTTAATATATTTTTAACAAAATAAGTTTATATACGTGGAAATAGGATTAAAAAAAACAAGAAAAATTCTTGAATTATAAGCGGAATATTAATCTCATTTGTTTAATTTTGATAAAATGTATCAAGATTTTATAGTATTTTCAATTTTTAATGAAATTTTTGATCAAAATTAAGAATTATCAACTTCAAAATTTTCTTGGGAATGAATATAGTAATTCAAAGAAAATATTTTTAGTACTATGTCCGTCTGTATATATGTATAAATACATAGAAATAAACCTTTATTTGTATATGGTCATACACGTATATATTATATTATATATAATAAATAAAACACTTGTTCTAAATTGAGGCTTTAAATTAATACAATAAATTAAGAAAGAATATACAGTAAAACCTATGGAAACCTGCCAAACCGGAAAAAATATTCGGTACCGTAATACAACGGTTTACACCGGTTTTACTGTAATTTTAATATAGGCTATACAGTATATGCCGGTACCTACTCTGTATTAAGATATAAATCATTATCGTAAAAATATAAATAACTTTTAAAGTATTTAAAAAAAACAAATTTAAAGTTAGTAATAACAGATTGTAAAATCTTTATATACTTGAGTATCTTTTTTAGGCTGAATTATAATTTAAACTTTAATTTCGATAAATAAAAATAATAATCTGTATGATTGCAGACAGATTAATATTTTTCAATATTTAGATTTAAGAAATTTAAAGAATTTAGTCATGTATTGTCAAATGAAGTTCGTACAGAAAAGTTTATCATAGCAGTAGAGGATTACCCGATAGGCACACTAGGGCCTCCTCGTCTCGAGAGGCCTCAAAAATTACATAGCAAAAAGATAATGTGCTTGTAAAAAGTGTATATTTTACACCCGACGAGAACAGTGATATAACTCACAAATTGACGATTTTGTTGTCTTTTTAATTAAAAAAAAAAAAAAAACACTTTTACACTAAGGGTCTTATAACAAAGTTGCACCTAGGGCCTCAAAGGAACGTAATCCACTATTTCCTAATAGCATATTTTTCAATTTTTGATATAATATGAGATTAATATAATCATTTTCGATTGAAAGGAAGCTGTCGATAGATACAAACTTGTTCTGTACAAGATATAGAACTATCTACTAATTTTTAAGAGAAGAATAATAAATGAAGCTTTCACTATCCAATCTAGACTAGAATGAATATATTAAAATTATTTTAAATTTTCTTGTTTAAAAATATTTTTGTATATATTAATTTTTTACGCTTACTATTTACTGATATTTTGAAATTTTATAAAATAAAAAATATTTAGAATTTTATAGATTTATTTAGCTTAAAATAAACAAGTAATGATTTTAAATTACGTCGAATTAATTAACTCTTAAATCAATTAAATCTTAAATGATAATTAATAAATTATCTTGTAATATATTAATTAAGTGAATATGTTAAAGAACAATTCATTCATCGGGCTTAGCTAAATTTTTCAAATAAAAATATCATTACATAATTTATACATTAAAAATTAAAGAAAATTAGACTCTATCAGAAACTTTTTATACTAAATTTCCTTTAAACACAGCTTGTGTGTGTGTGTGTGTGTGTACAGTATATAGGCAAGTACTAGATTGAATGGAAAAGACATATATATATATATTACTCATATTCATTAAAATTTTCAAATTACTAAATTCTAAAATATAGGAACATTTCTAAAAAGTATATTTATGACAAGTAGGCTAATTTAAATGTTTTTCTATAGTGATTCATATTATCTATCACTTGTCTCTTTAATTCCATTTATGTTAAAGTCGAATTGATAAGGCATTGTATAAACTACTTGATTTTTGGAGTTATTAATTGTGAACAATAATTGACCGCTATACTAATTTAGAATTACTAAACGTAACAACAATGATAAAATTTATTATGACTTAAAAGACTGATATCAAAAATCAATATTTACTTCGTTATTGATTTTTAAAGCATTAAATAAATCTTTATTTTATATTAGATATTAATTTGATTTGACTCATAACATATATATAACACATTATGAAAAATCCATGCATTATAATCAAATTCTTTTTGGAAGATTAGTTTAGAAGTTTTATAACGTTTCGATTCTAAATTCTTCTCACTCTATGGTTATAAATAATATAGAACAGAATAAATTATCATCGAAATTACATTAAAATTAAATTAAAGAAAAGCCAGTATTGATCATTTTAAAATTATAATTCTGTGTAAAATTAGTAGCTTAGATTATTTCAGTCTAATTTCGATTACATTTATAATTTTCTTTCAAAATATTTTACATTTCGTATCATCATCAAATATGATAATCAAAATGAATATGTGGATATTCTTATTTTTCGGAAATGCTCATTAAAAACTCTTTATAACAAATAATCATATTTTTCGAATATTTTTATAATTAATTCGGGAAAAAAATAATTAAGCCAACTATTTAATAATTATATTCAATGTTTTATTTCATTATTAACATTAATTAACTTTAATCTTATGTTCTAAAGATGTAATTATTGATAATTATAAATTATATTAATAATTATCATCTCAATTTATATTTATTAATTAGTACTATATAATTTGAGATTTTCTGCATTAAAAAATGCTGTAATTTCTAATTTATAACTCATAATTAATCTTGTCTGTAATTTTAATCATGCATATTTATTCATTACGTTTGAAGAATAATATTAAAGAGAATTAATTAAAAAATGCAATAAATAATAAATTTCTTTATTATTCTTTAATTAATTTTCTTGCCTTTTATTTTTTTTATATCCTTTTCCATTTGGACATGTTCTGAAGTAGATGACGAAGAAAATCAATATTTAAAAAATGTATAATTGGTTATAATATAATAGATGCAAAGTATGGAGCTGATGTAGAATTTTTGAAAGCATCTGTAATATTGTAGTTAATTTTTATAGCAACAATTCTTTTAATTTATAAGAAATTAAATAGTGAGTGTACAGCTTATAGATTTTTATATAATTTTAAATATTCTTGCTTCTTATCTAGGTTAATGCTTGATGTAGTCCAGGGATGGCTGATTGTACAGGCTTATCACACTGTGTAGGTTAAATGTAGGCTACAGTACAGTACTTAACTGCAAGGTGTGTTAAGTCTATACGATTAGCCACATTAAGAATTAGAATTTTTTACGTGTATCATTGTTTGCCGAAGAGGAAGAGCGTGTTATATGTTACAGCTTGAGGGCACGTCTAGTGGTTAAATAGTTAAGTTTACTTGTTATTGCAAACGTACATTTTACATAATATACTTAATAATTGATAAAAACAAAGAAAAGAATATAAAGCCTCCAAATAAGAGGGAAAAAATTGCAGAGAAGTATCTAAAAATATCTTATTTTCCAAAAATAGCTGCAGGAACCCCCTGCTGTTTGGTGAGGTGACATGCTTTGTAACATGTCACCTCACCAACAATAAAAATATTGTTTAATACACCGCAGATTTTTAGATTGTACCGGTTATTTTTTCTTATTAAAGCAGAAATAAATACGAAAAAAAATAATAAATAAATAAAATTAGTGATTAAAATGAATTAAATTTTTACAGTATTAAGTAAAGATATGTTATTTATTAAATTAAGTTTTATTAGGGAAAAGTCTTTCGAGGGAAATTACAGAGAAGTCTTCTTTTGATGAGATTAATTAGTAGAGAAGTGAGAGAAAATCTCATCAATTGATGCAATCAAGACGATGAGATTTTGTTGATCTTATCAAGCTTAAGATGGAAGAGCAAAATGGATAGTTTGAGAGTAACAGACATAAATAGGAACCCACGAAGAATTCATGACGTAGTCCGCGTGGCCTAACGGATAAGGCGTCTGACTTCGAATCAGAAGAATGCAGGTTCGAATCCTGTCGCGGACGAATGTTTATTTTTTTATATTTATTATTTTGTTTTATTTTTTATATTTATTATTATTTATTATTATTTTTTAAAAAATTTTCCTACATTTTAATATAACGCTTTTGTTTTCATTAAGTAATAAACATTTAATTGAAAATCGAACTATATAAATTGGTACTTAAAAGAAAATTCCGATAAAATTTGAACTATTTGCTGCTTCAAAAACTCATATTATATATTAAAATAAAAATCAAGAAACAGATTTTGATTAAATAATAATTTTAATTTGTAAATAGTTAAAAACAACAGAAAAAATTAATTTTCTAATATTCGTCATTTAAATTTATTAAAATTTAGAATTATTCGTTAATCTTTACGATACAATTATTGGATAATTTTAAATTATTTTACAGTTGTATTTTGAAAAATTACACGTATTTCTTTAATAAGCAATACTGATACCAGATGTCGCTCTAAAAGAAAGGAAAAAACTCTTTTTCGCATTTAAAATTTTTTAAAAATTTCCAAAATTTCATCGTTAAGCAACTTTTCTAAATTAAAGTATATTTATAAATATAATATAAGATTTTTTAAATCGGTGTTTTTTTTTTAATTAAATAAATAGCAGAGTTTAAATTCTAATTGATTTAGAGCCATATAGATGGCGCCACGCGAGAATACGTGGAAAGAAAAGTTTCGATTTTATTTTTGGTTTTTCCAGAGAAAAATCATTTAAAAGGTGACGTCATCTGACAAGAGGAATGTAACAATAACCACCAGTTAGATGTAAAAGATAAGAGATTGTGCCGAAAAGACTCGGATGACTGAACTTTCAACAGATGTAGCTTGAAATTAATGATTGGCTATGTTTAGTCTAAAGGAATGGAGTTCTTCTTTTGTGAAGAAATACGAGATCGTCGATATATTTTTATCTTGTGACAGTTGTTGATGACTTGTCAAATATTCTCTTCATAAATAGCTTTTAAGGAATCTCCACTCAAGAATTTTAAATGGTATTTCGTCCCCTTCCCCCCTTTTTTAAAAGAATAAAGTAAATGCCTTCGTCTACTAAATAATTCATTATTGAATTAATGATACGTTTGAAAACTATGAGACAAATACTGAATTATTAATTCATTGTTAATTAATTCTTGGTGAGCTCTTTTTAAATTTTTAATCTCTTCCAAGAATAAACGGGTAATTGTCTTTTTTTTTAAATTTTATTTATATATATACATATATTTTTTTTATCCTCGTAATTATTATAACTTCCTTTATTCCTGGTCGTTAATTTTTATAATTTAAATTCATTTTGTAAGAAGTTTCTTATTTATAAATTTTGTCGGCTTGAATAATCTTTGAATCTTAAAGTTAACAAAATATATATTAAGGAAGCGTTTAATAATCTTGCTATTTTGTAAACAACTGACAAAATAATTTTATTGAATTTTTTTATACGTTTTAAAATTTATTTTATCGTAATTTTAAGATTTATAAACCTATATGAATACAGAAGCGCATATTTCACCGTTTAAATCACTCGAAATATGCATAATTTGTGTGCTAAAACGCAACAACTTATACATTTTATACATAAAATAATTAATATTATGCACTATGACAATGGACAGAAATTAATTTAATGATTTTAAAACAGAACTAAGTGGTGGTTAGTTACTTAACTGTTAATTTAATAGCCTAGAAAGTATCTTTCTTGCAAGCTTCTGTAAACAAGCAGAGAAAGCGCACAGTTAAATGCAATTTTCTATATATATAGATATTATTATCTAATATTCTAGCTAACTTTTATTGTAGTAGCGTAAATAGTATTCCTGTAGTAACATCATTTAACGAAGGTCAATACAATTGTTGGACAAAGTCATTTGTCACTAGAGAGTAGTGGAAAAACAAGGACCACTAATTGTTGTTCCACCACCTTCCTAATGACCGGCTATTTATTTTCACGGCTGCACTACAACAATAAAAATCCTCCAGAAATGCTAGCGGAAAAAAAGGGGAAGTAAAAAAAACTTTTTAAAATACTATGCAAGGTTTTAAACAACGTTACGATAGGCAAGAATGGACATCAGGTAACTATATCTTGGAAGGGCTTTCAGTCAGGTTAGGTGGAACAAAATAGAAGGAGGACGTGAAATTTTTACTCAAACATTGGTTTGACCCGAACGAAAATATTTTCAGTGTTGGATTGTATAGTGTTACCGGTGGTGGGAAAAGAACTAAATCTAATCCCTAAGCCATTGTCATTCTGCAAAAGGAACCATACAGTCAAGTCGAAATGCTGCGAGGAGTCCATTTCCTGTTTTTGAGAAATTTTTTCTTTTTTTTTTTCTGTCTCTTCCGGAAAAACGTGCTGTAATAAGGAGCGTGTTAACTGACTTCTTGGCTGTCCAACTTCCCGATGACTTTCATTCGTCACTTCAACTACTCCCCCCACATTTGTTCCCTCTTATTCTTACATACAACATTTTACTTTCATTCGCTGCTTCATATATTCTCTCTAGATATATATACGTTCCTTTCTCCCCCGTGTATTGTTTTTATTTTTGAATTAATTTGAATTTTATTTTAATTATATAATAAAATAACTTACTTTTAAATTATTTAAGCAAAAGTTAAACGGAAATTTTATGTAAAAATTACGAAAAAAATATACGTCATATAATTTGAGGAAAATGTTAGGGAATTATTAAATTTACAGCTTAAAAAAAAATAAAATTTTAAAGTTTTAAATATATTATGTTGCGATATTAAATCGATTTTTAATTATTTCTGCTTTATTTTAAAATATTTTAATCTTTTTAATCGTTTGACTAATTCAAAAATTGAATTTAAGATAGTTTAAATGGGTTTAAAGTTTAATCGATTTAATTATTAGAAACTGGGAATATTTAAAAATATTTTTTATGTTTTTCATGTTTATGCATTAATACTTTAACATAGACGACGTCTTAACGTTAGAAAAAGGTCATCCTAATTTAAAATCCGTTGTCATAAATGAAGTAAACGTCTTTAAACACGAGTCGCGTTCTTTCACAACTATTTCAAGTTCCTCAACTTCAATCTCCACATTGTACAGTGGTATCGAAGATACGCCTGAACTCAACCTAAATCAAGTATACATGAAAAATGGTTGTAGTCTTGAACATCGCTCTATGGTGATTTATGGACGATGGATACCAGACTAGTACTGGAACGTTGGATGGGAATAGGAAACACTCAACTTACTGCGGATACACTTAATTTGGACTCCTAATTACAAGGAGTGGGTACGCTTAATGGGCTAGGGGAGAGAACTGTTGTCTCGCTTCATTGGAAAGAACTACTTAATGTTGTTAGTTGTGTCTTCCACTTCTGTCATTTGCTGCTTTGGCCCAAAACGTATGCAGGGTAATTAAATCGTTCATGGAACACCATTAACATTGTCAGCTTTCCTCTAGTCGGAATTCCGATTTTCTGCCCCTCCACCTCCTCGGTACCCTGTCCTTTTCACACACCAACTTGTTTATTGTGGGTGTAAGAGTAACTGTATGGAATGGTTCTGACTTATAGAAGGCTAGACATCTGCCTTCATTCATCAAACAGCTTCCTTTGTCTTGTGTCTGCTGCTCAAAGCTGTGGTATTTGTCACCTCTAGAAAAAAAATTTTTCAACGGCTCTGTGAATTGTTCTCTTTTTTTATATTTATTTGATAGATCGAATAATTTAACTTCTGACCGTAAATTCTTATTTTTCATTTTAAATTCTTTTCGGCGCATATTTAGGCCTATAGAAGATAATACTTTATTCATAAGAAACACAAGGAATTAATTTTCTTAAAATAATCAATTGCTATAATTTTTAAAGTCGTCACTAGATGACACCGCCGAAGCAGTTAAGCAAATAATTTTCATCCGTTTCGGTTTAAAAATCATGGCGAATTAGCCAATAAAGTTATTTAAATTCTTTAAAATACGTTAATTATAAATTAAATTTGTAATACTGTATATAATTAAGAGTTATTTTTAAAAATTTTTAAATAATAAATCTCTTATAGGTGTGCTGTATAGGAGTAATTCTAACAAATTACTGTATTTGCCGACTTGTATGAAAAACACTACCTGTGTCTTACATGCCGGCATATATATATATATATATATATATATATATATATATATATATATATTGAATATTCTTTATTATTCAATAAAATAGATTAGAAGTGTATTAATTTTTTAATACCTTTAGAAAATGGAGTGCTCTTATACGTCAACAAAAACTGTACTTTAACTTTAAAAAGTATAAAGTATACCAAAAAGAGTTAAAGATGTTTAAGGCGTTGCTGTCTCTTCTATCACTAATCACGTTTAAAAGTAAGAGACGAAATAAAAATAATTGTCATAAAAATTCGGCAAAAAGAATAATAAAAAAAAAAACAAAGACTGACAGTCTTTAAATTTGAATATATATAATTTTTTTTTTCTTTCTTGACAACATTTTATATATTGTAACCATATTTTCTGTGGTAAAGTTTCCCATTCTAAACAAAGAACCAATTTCAATATTATCTGTCGTAAAACAGTTCATATCTACTCTTCTAATCTGAACGTCAAGTCATAAAGAGAGAAACAGTTGCGGAGATATTTTTCATCTGAGCATTATTAATACCGAGATGGGTGCATTTTTACGATCACAAATCTACTTGTTGGCGCCTAATGCGGTATTAGTTGTAACAAAAGTCATTTTTAACAGTGGTTGAAAAGAATTAAAATTTAAGATATTATTCCAAGGAGAAGTGGACATAATAAACAAGTTACTATTGAATTATTTTATCCGTAAATGAATACTTTTTCCTAGGCTCTGACCTTGTATCGATTGCTTCCAACTCGGATGGAAGAGGGTTCGAACTCGTAGAAAATCCTCAGGAATATTGAGATAGCGAGAAATATAAAACATTAGAAACTCTTATTTTAAATTAATTTATTCAAAAGACTTTAATTTTTTATTTTTTTAAGGGTTTAAAGAACGTAATACTGTTTACTATGATGTTGTAGTGGTTACGCGATGTCATAGGGAAGATTGTTTACTTAAATCATAAAAAATCGGTTAAATTAAGAGTAATTTCATATTTGAGCGACGTCTACATTCTAAATATGTAATATAAAACACCATAAATATCAAGCAAAACTGGTAAAAACAGAAAGAATGGTAACTTTATATCGCCGTATTCCCAACAGGTTGACATTCGAAAAGCGATTGGTGTCGTATAACAACTTTAAAAACCTTTTTTCATTCAAAGACGGTGCACGTGCGATTTCGTAGCACCCCAACGAGAAACCCCATGGGGATAGATGAGATTTTATCCAAAGGTATGTGGTATAAAATAAAAAAAGACCTAAAAAAATCGGAAATTTGTACAAGTTTTCAGTTCCTACAACTCGAGATTACAAGAAAGGGAAAAAAGAAGAGGACACCCGAAAAGGGGGCATTGAAAAACGACGACAGGGGATGTAAGTTAACGAGTATGTGGGGGTGTCTAAGAAATGGGGAGGAATCCCCACAATGTCCCGTTATCGGGTTTCTGCGTCTGCCGTCTTTTCTCTAGACAATTGGCAAAATTAGATTGTCTTATTCTGGCTATTTGCAGTCTGTGGAATTGAGCAATTCCCAGGTCCCGAAGGTCCGGCGAAGTCTGGATATTTGCTACTGATACCTCGGGCCCTTCTCCGATCATCCTTCAACCTCATAAGTTCCACCCAAGAAACAAACTGTTACATGTATGTGGTCATTCTTAATCTTACTTATTAACCGCTAGATTTAAGAAACCCAAAAGTCCTCTTTCTTACAACCAAGTAGAAGTCTTAAGTCTATAAATCCTGTTTGAAATATATAGCTTAGAGCTAATAACCTTAAAATATAAGCAGGTGACAATATACTCTCTGCTCAGATGTACTTGGCTCTCATTCTACCCTCTTCTTCAAGTGATTTTCCTTGATGTATCAAGTTTATACTGGAAAGGCACTAAGTAATTCTTCTTAATCTGTGTAAATTATTATGTGCGGATGTCATCTCCTTATGTCTTTATAGGAGTACTCTAGAAGAGGATATGAATACTTTGCCAGGTATATGAGTTCAGTAATTCTATCTAAAACTATAGGAGATGCGGTGGTTCTATTGTTTGTTATATTGACGTCATCCGATGACATTTATTTTCGCACTTAATCACCTAGATCGCGTCATAAATAACACGGTCTGTGTGATGTTCGACATTGTTGAAATTTCGCGAAGACACTGATGGATAGATGCCTGTTTACTATGTAGAGTAATACATTTAAACATTCCCGACTGATATCCGTAAAGCTGAGATATAAATGATTAAAGTCGTCCGTACCGAAAGAAAAACTCTTATAATAAATTATTCCATGTAATTATATGAAACAAGTGCGTTAAGGCATAACTGAACTTTAGGTATGGTACCGAAGAAAAGCTGAAGAATTCTCATCAATAATATATAAACTTCTTTTTGGGTCCTTTAACTGTTAAAGAGCTGCAAACATTAATAGTTTCTACTAAATTTAGTAGCTACTGCACTTATATTTAAGAGAATTTATAACAGTTCTTTGCCCATTTATTTATAAGACACGGTGGGGAAAAAAGTGTATACGGGTCGACTAGTTTGTTAGAAGAGGTTTATCACCTTCCTGTTTTAAGTAATTATCATTTAAATTGTTAAACGGTGTAAGAAAACAAAAGAGTTAATTCCAAATCGTACGAAGCCAATTGTAGCTCTTGTATTTGAGAAATCTTCCAATTCGTTAAGATGTAGTTCCATTTGCTTTAGCGTTAAGACGATGGTCAAGTTGGAAAAGTTCACGAAATTAAAATTTGTTACCGAGAGAAACCGCGTTATCGCTCTGACAGTATGAAACGTGAAGGTAGACTCTATAAATAATTTTATTTATTGTCATAACTAGTCTCGAGACGCCAGCATTAGTCGCAGCGAGTTAACAAGATTACTACATGACTGACGATATAGTAGGTGACAAATAGGGACGTCATTTCCGTCCGAGTGACTTTTCTACGTCACTTCCGCCTCCGGGACACTTTCATGCGGTTCGGGAGAGTTCGTAAATCAACAAAGACGGTCTACTTTTACGAGATGTCCGTGTTTACAGGACAGTGGACAGAGGACATCTTTTACGGCCAGTGTTTGTCCAGTGACGGTGGCATAAAATTTTTCGTAGTAGTCCGACGGGCGCGGATGAACGGCGCATGTGCGGAAGTAGAAAATTAGCCGAATTAACTCTATTTTTTTTTTTTAATGTAACATAAAATTATAATTATCTTCGGAGTTGTTTTTATTAATATTAATTTGATATTATGTATTAATATATATACATAATCGCTTTTAATATCAAAAAACTTTTCATTAATAAATGAATCATTTTTGACAATTTTTATGTAAATTAATTAAACTAAATGGAGAATGTTAAACTATTCCAAATCACATAGAAACTAAATTATTTTCATATTTTTATATTTAAAAAAAAATCTTTTATTATCGAAATGGGAAAAATTTCGAAAAAAATCGAAGACCAGACGATAATCTTTAAAAATATTCAACCAGCCAATCACAAATGATAATTTTTAAATTTGCTGCACCTATGTGATGATTCCACCAGGTGGCGTCTATTCGATGTGGATGGCCGCTTCATCATCGCCGCGACGTCTAATGACCCATATCGAGGTGGAAAAACAACCTAATTTAAAGTTCTCAGTGGAAAATGTGTCTAGAAAGTAGAATTGTCTGACGACAAAAACTTAAAAAAATGGCTTTCTTGATAGTAAAGAAAGCGTGGAGAGAAATAAATAATCTTTATTATATTATCAGAAAATATTTCATTTCAGATAAAATAATCCGGGAAAAAAACCGTTTAATGGGTATTTAAGTAATGAAAATTATGAAACTAAACAAGTGATGTCAAGAAATTCGTAAGGTGTCGTTCCATTAACTCTCCATTATTCTGTTTATAATAATATTTACAATAAAACCTGGATAAGACGGAAACTTGCCTAAACGGTCGGGAGAGAACAATTTTCTACGTTAAAACAGAAACAATATTGGGTACTGTACCTTGCGATTCCGGCTTATACAGGTTTTACTGTAGTTCTAATCATATCTATGTGTATAATTTGAATACCTTCGTAGACGTAGTTATATATAATTTACAAAATATAACTATGTATTTTACAAATTCAGAGTTAGATATTAATTTAATTTGATAAATTACTATATGCTTTTCAATCAGTACAAGAAATTAAGTCTTAAACTATCGTATATTTCCCTATAGCCTTTGTTTGTGCTGAGTTTGCTAGTTACATTTAAATGGTCGGTAATTGCACAGATATCCTTGTAATTTGTTTAGCAGTCTTCCTCCGGGGATAAGTCAAATCACCACCCAATTTCTGGTCAAACCTGTTAAATGCTCGGACAATTAATCCCTTTCTGGTTCGAATGGCGGGAATTAAAGGAAGGAAAAAAATTTGTTGGATTTGATAAAAACCTGTTAAGAATAGACTGTCATAAAGTAATTTATCTTGAGATAGAAGTCGTCAAAAAATCTTTTGGGCTTTTATTGTTACGCCTCTTTTAACGGCAGTTTGCTTAGCTCAGCTCTTGGTACGTGATTCAACCAAGAGGAGAATACTCGATACTACCTGTTCCATCGAGAACCATATGAAGCGTTACATTACGTGATAACAAAAAGCAAATTACGTTATTATTTAAATTTGTATATAATTTAACCTTTTAAAATGTTAATAATACGCTTCGAAAGGTAACTTTTTTTATACACCACTTCGTCTTTCTTGTGGATTTTTTCTAAATTTCAAATCTTTATTAAATAAATTACGTCATGATAAAAATATATGAGTAAATATTTGTTTTTCTTAATTAAATTCAGGTAATTTTCAATTTATTTATATATATTTCATCTTTTACTGTTTATTTTTTATAGATTTTAATTGGTGTTTTATATTGTTAATGTGGGGTTGGCTTATTTCGATCATTGGCTTTCGCCGTGTATCATTTGTATAAAGAATTAATGTAGGAATTAATATAGAATGTCTTGAGAGAATCAAGTTTATATATTTGAGAGTGAATAATAAAATTTCCACGATAATTTCTTATTTAAAACCGTCTAGCTTCTAAGAAAGTAAGTTTAGTTGTATCATAGAAAACAGCCCTTTTTTTATTAATAATTCTCAATTATCTTAATGACATTGATTAAAATGAATAAAGATCGAATATATTTAATGGATTTTGAAGGCAGTTTTTAAATAATGGCGATTCTAAACGTGAGGAAAACGTTATAAAAACGTGTACTTTACAAAAATGATTGTAGAATATTTCTTTAATCCTTACAAACATCATAAATTAAAAATATATATATTCGTAATTACGTTATGACAATCCAAACGTGCGAATTCGAAGTCCCAACCCAATCAACACATGTAACAATTCACAAGTAACGAGGAAGAGAAGGGGAAAAAACCATAAATGCTTCTATTGATCTTGCAACTGAATGATTTGTGACATTCACACCATATCTACAGCAGTATGGCAATCAATGGCAATTATGTATCTTTTCAACATTGTGTAATTGTACAATTTCTAACGATAATGAAGCCATACATCACTTAGATAATTCAAATATATTCAAGAAAAGTAGAATAGCAATTTTTTTTCACTTTTAATCTTTTTGTCTTGTAAAATTCAAGTAAAAAATTTATTTTTTAAAATATTTTTCTGTATAAGATTATATTTAAAATAATTAAAATTACTTTTTTGGCATTTAAACAGGGTTTTATTTGCAATAAATACAGGACCAACGAGATTTATTATTATTTTTTTTTAAGTAGATAATAATATAAAGTGTTTTTCTTTAAATCTTTTTAAAGAAATTAGTGTAAAGCATCTTTGTAATGCAATAATATAAAGTATTCTTAAATTATAATAGATATTGAAGTGGTATGCTTAAAAGTTAAATTGTAAAAAATTATGCAAATTCTTTTTCAAAATATTTATAGCTTAAAGAATTAATTTGTATATTCTAAATCCTTTAATTATCTCATTTAGTTTTTCTCTTCTTGTTCATTTTTAGAATAGAATCTATTCCAAACCTACACATTTCAAACGATCCGTTTTAGAAACGAACTTTCCACAATAACTTTTTTACATCAGCTTTTGCTATTGTTATTCGAAGGGAATGCAAACTATCTTTGCAACTTATCCGCATAAAAAAGAAAGGAAAAATAAAAATAAAAAACACTATTTAAAGGAATAAATAAATATTTTAGTAAATTTTTGAAATATAATTCTTGAAATAAACCTGTAATAAAACTGTTGTCGAAATCAATTCTGTTTTCTTATTTTTTCTTTATTCTTTGTCGTTTCAGATAACAATCCTCTATTAGCAAATAGAATGTCTCTGCAACAATAAAAATGTCTTAGTGTCACGTGTATGACTTAGTACCCAATGTAGTTACCAGGTGGCGTTGTGCCAAAGAACTTTCTTGCTCCCGTTTTCGCGTAGCCTCTTCCGTCGTTCGGGAGGTTGTAGAGTACGTCATCGGTGTATCGATAGCAAATGTTAAGTCTGTGGTCCTGACCAGAGTCTTGTTTCTTTAGTTTAATTGCTTCTTCGGTTATTTTTTTCATCACATTAAACTCGATCAATTCATATATATCGCAAGAGATAGCGGATCCAAAAATCTTTACGGGGGTACAGAAGAGAGACAATATGCCTTACAAATTTTTTTTTACTACCTGAGATACCCGGTTTTAATCGGAATAAACTCCAGAAGGGGGAGCGCCTTACGCACCACCACTAAATTCACCTCTCTATATAAAAGAAAATAATAGAAAACTCACTTAAAACTAAAAAACAATCTAAGAGTAATTGAAGTGTTTAACTATTTTTAAATTATATTTAAAAGTTATTTTGCATGTTGACAGGTGAAAATTAATCCAAATTAACTTTTTTCCTTATTCAGCAGTTATAAACATTTTTCTTCAATTGTAGTCATTTTAACAGATTTTTTAAGTAATTAAAAAAAGTCTTAGATAAAATGTTTTTAATCCAAATCTATCAGATTTATATTTTAATTTAAATGATTAAAGGAATTTTACGCCTGACTTTTAACTTTAGGGTCACAGATGGAGAAACGCTGATGTAGGAATAGAGCAGATGCACCGCCTTCAGCCCTATTTCCATGGGGCCAAAAATAATATTTTAACCTTAGTATTTCTTTTCTTGCATCCATAAGTTAGAAGGCGAGTTTAGACAAAAATTCCTTCCTTCAACTACAAGGAGCCGCGACAACCGAGAGCACAGAGGAGGAAGATGGGAATCGAACCCAAATTCGTACATCTCATTACCCTTAAACAGATATAATTTTAGATTTAATATATTTTTGCTATTAAAACGTCTTTTTAAACGATGTTAAAAATCTTCCATTATCACGATATTTGTGGTGTAATTTAGAAAAATCCACTTATTTCTCGTCTTTATCGAAACTTGATAAAAATAGGTAATCGCGGAGAAAGAGTAAGGGGATAGACCCAGTGGGGAGAATTTGATCAATTTGCCACAACCAATGAACAACAGGGAGTGGTCTTACTTTATGGAGAAACATTTTGGGAAAGCTATGATAACGAGTGCCATAACAGTCTCTGAAGTGGCCGTAGGAAGTGGCCCCAGTCCACTACAAGGGAGGACAGCCGTGTACGATAGGATGAGTTGTAGAGATACTAAAATCGTCCACGATTGTGAAAGAAAGGCGTCGCTTGTCTGTGTGTGTCAAGCACATGGATCTGTCAAAAATCTCTTCCCCTTCTAAAAGTGTATTTTTAAATTAAATCCCAACTTAAAAAATTCCAGATGTTTTTTTTAAATTTTAATTGCTAAAAATTTTAAAATGTTGCACACGCATCGTTTCGAAATTTGATGGATGTGTCGGTTTTTTGGATCTTTATAAAATTATACGGTGTGTAATTTAAAAATCTAATGCACTTTAGTGTTTATAAATGAATTAATATTTGCTATTGTTCTTTTTATTATTTTAAAAGTTAATAGTTTCTCATACCTTATGAATTTTTTAATATTTTTACAGAACTTTAAATAGAAGTTATGTGGATATAGAATTAAAATGCACATTCAATACTTTTTAAAATATTGATTATAGAATATATAGTTCTTTGCGATGTAAAAATATATAGAAGGCAAGTATACTTAAAAATACTTGCATAAAATCCTTCAGATTCTTTTTGTGGTCGAACTGGGATTTACAAGTTTTCCGATCGCAAGATGAACACTTGTGGTCGTAGGCGACAACCAGACAAAAGAAGTAGTAGTACTTGCACCAGACAAACATCTGCATATTAGATTCTTAACAGTTGGGTCTTGTCATCTGCTGGTAGATACTTAAGTCCAAATCGTTGTCGGACACAATATTTGAGTCACATTTTTCAAATCATAATCAAAAATTTTTCTAAAAACTATGATGTATATAGACATTAGTATCAAATCTCTGTTAGATTTTCTGCCTGAACGACCAGTCCATAAAGATTGCATTAATTTTTTTCCATATGTTGTAAATTTTTTTTCTTTTTTCTTATATCTAAAACAACTGCTGCTACTTTCGATAAGATATGCACCACACCGTTTCTTAGTAATACAATTCAAATCTAGCAGTCAGCTTCTACTCAATGCTTCGTTCTAAAGTTTTTTTATATGAATAATCTTGATATTAACTTCTGTTCGTATTTAAAGCTTAAAATAATAAAGTTATTTTGTGTAAAGATGTAGCTCGTATATATGCTGTATCTTTAAAAGATATTTATAAATATTATTGGAATGGAAACCCATTTTTAATTTAATAGAATGACTTTTATATTAGTGGATGTGAGGATTTAATTTTAATTTTCTTTACACCATTCTTTATTTTCTACCTTCTTAAGAAGTTACACATAAAGAAGCTTAATTTAATCTTCTTCTACATATATATAAATAAATTTTTTATTAAAATTAAACAAATTTACATGCCTGCAGTTAATGTTTCAAACAGTATTAAGTTGAATACAAAATAAGATAAAAGCCTATAAAATAATCTTTTGTCTTATATATATATATATATAAAGGTTTAAATGGATTAAAAGGCAGGAATATCTCAAGATGTAGAAACCTTCGTGGACATTAGTACAACAAAAACGACAGGTGACGTGAAGGGCAAAATAAATAGCGGAGGACAGGTCAACATAATGGAGATTTAAAGACGAATTAGCAAGCAGACACTGGCCGGTCTATCAAATGCCCGTTACACAAACTGCCCGATCACACACACACAAAAAGGAGAAGGGAAAAAAGGAAAAAAAAAAAATAAGAATTCAGCTGAAGCGTCATGTCTTCGGACAAACTGAATTCCAAAATACGAGTTAATGGCTAAGCAGGGATGCGTAATATAATCCATCATTTATGAAAGATACCGAAAAAAGATTAGGTAATAGAGTTTTACTGGGGTCGAAAACTTGTCTCTTTTTTGTAATGAGGTCACGAAGAATATATAGCCCTTTCGCTATTGTAAGTTATCCAGGACTAATACTATACGTAAAGGGAAATGGTGTTATAAAGTACAAAGTTGTGCCGCCAATCAACAATTCTATTTCTTTTGCTAAAAGCAGACCACAATTTATGCGAAATGGTAGCTGCTGTATCATTTTAATACTTATATATTTTCGTATATTTAATAACACCTTTCGGATCGGTCGATTGAATTCCATATTAATTGTGTTGAGTTTATTCTCCATGTTAAATTTACGGTATATAAAGAGTAAAAGCAGAATTAGTTTAATCTGAATTTACATCCTTAAAATTATTTCATTTGCCATAAGTAAGTTTTGTTAAATTTATAAATATTAAATTCTTTTGAAAATGTAATCGCCTGTATGTTTACATCCTTATCTACTTGTGACATTTATATCATCAAGGCATTTTTACTGTTGTTTAAATTTATTATAATGTAGAATAATTAGAAATATATTGAAAAACATGTCTATACCTCTTTCGAGGCCTTCAATATGTATACATTATTAGCGATTTTAATTAAACTTTAATGACGTATTCTATACAAATTTTAACATTTTATTAATATAGGCCTACTGTATTTTAATTGGATTTAAAGAAATATAAAAATATAAAGAGAATTTTCAAAAAATTCCTTATAATTATAAAACTACCGTCTTTGAAATGATTGTTTTTTAAACATGTTTTCTTCATTTCGACGTTTAACAAGCTTTTATAAATTTGATATCAAGCGAAGAAGCAGAGGATTGACAAGAAAGAGATCCAGCTATCAAAACTTTTACACAGCATGAACCACAATACAACTCGGTTCTTAACAAGGCTATGTCAGGTGACCTTGTCACGTGACTGGTCTGCGGATGCCATTAATGACTGACCGTGTCGACCGGTGGCAACAAAAACTCCGTATCCACTTTAATATCAGAGCGTGTCAATAACTTGGGTCGTTGGATTTTTAAAAGAAGAATAAAAATTTTGACAAACTTTACTCAATAAAAAAGAAATTAAGTTTAATGTTATTCTCGAAACAATGTAAGCCTATTTGCATTGAGTTTTATGAATCTGTTCCTTGACAGAACGATGCGCAGAAATAAAGTCATTGAGCTGATGGTATCTGACTAGCTTGGAGTTAGTAGGACCCACAGATTCTTATCTTACAAATGCTTTCTATTGATATTTCCACGATTAAATACAAAAAAAAAAAAAAAGTTAAGATCAGTGTCGACGGTAAATTTTAAATTATATTAAGGATCAATAGCTAAATTTTTATATTGAAATACTACAATATATAATCTTATTGCGTTAATAAGCAATTTGAAATGAAGAGTAAGCTGTCAAATCGACAAGCTGTTGCGCCAGTATGTCTCTCGTCTTTGATTAAAATAAGAGAGTTTACTCGGCTTTAAGTTTTAAAAAATGTTACTTTACCACCATTTAATTCTTATATTAAGCCAGATATAATGTAATATTGTATTATTTTTATTAGGCCTACATAAATTAATAAGTATGTATGTAAACATGTATTTCTGGAGGTATAGTACTTTTAGATGAAAATATTTATATTAAATTAAATTTATAAACAATTAAACTGAATTAATTAATAGAAAAAATATCTTGAAAGTATTAAATAACTGTACAGAAAGTGAATTAATTAAGTTAAACTATTATCTCACTTCCGCAATTCTTGAACTAGGTTTTACTTAAGTACTTTGAAGTGACGAATATTTCTTAATTGAGATTAAATAAGGTTTAGTTAAAGAATAGCGTAAATTAAATGATACAAAAATAAACCAATTACAGAAAGAAGTATCAATCTTCTACTGGAAGTAATTAGATAAGCTAAACTTGAGAATTAAAACAATTCTAGAACTTCTTGCATTAATAGAAACTTGTCGTAATTAATTAATATTGGGCATATCCATCTAATGATAATAATCTAAGAAAATTAAAGCGAATAGGTTTCGGGAACGAAGAGATTCAAAATAAGATTCTTATTATTGAGTTTTGTATTATGGAGCGACAATCTAAAATAAGATCCGTGATAAGAAGAGATTGCAACTCCGTTTCGCCAACGGTCTTGGTTAAAGTTGATAACCTACACTATCTTTACCCTATATAACTGTTGACATGTTCAGTAAAATTTCTTCTACATAGCGAACTACATATTTCAATGTTGATACTACTTCAGTATCTTGGTACCAAGCTTCCCTCCTTCCAAATAAAGCCATACAATAAGAGACATTGTACAAGCAGTATTGACATAATCTCCAACTTTTGTCTTGTAAAACAGTGAAGAACTGCCATGTTGTATTCGCTGCCAAATAACGTACCATTGTAAACAGAAAAAAAACCCTTCTGCACGTGATTATTCATTCTGACATTGTCTGTGACATTCTCAAAAATTTAAATATTTCGCGTGCGATACTAAAAGTTGCTATTCATTTAGTAATAATTCTTTTTAATTATTTTTTTATATACTTTTAGAAAAACTTGTTTTTTTATTAATTAATTAGTCTCGAGGATTGTAAGCATCATTCAAAACGTTTTTAATGAAGGATTTAAGTACTTCATAACTTAATTCGTTCTTATTTTCTTTGTAAAATGGGTCTTTTAACTTAAATTTACAAATATTAAATACTGTAATAATTATTAAATTTTAAATAATTTACACGTAGCGTGGTCTAAGAAAATGAAGAGTAGATTTTTAACATAGACCCACGTCAGGAGTAAGACGAAAAAAAGTTGATGAAGGTTCCCTTACTTCATGCTTGTATGTCGAACATCACTCAAACTAGACTTGAAATTAGTTCTGTCAAAAAAAAAGAAGAAAAAAAATTAAATTTGTGATGTCAAACAGAAACTAAGCAGCAAGTTTCCGCGTATTTATTTCCATTCAATTTTACTGTGACCTTTGTCTAAATTTAGATGATGCTATTGCTGTTCGTATTCTCATTGACCTCCATTGTTACTTTAATTTGTTTTATATGACTTAAAAACTCTTATTAAAGTTTATTAATTCATCTAAAATTATTATTATTTTAATTATTATGAATAAAATTAATATATATATATATTTATTTTAAAAAAGTTGTTTCGATAAATAAACTGTAAAAACTATATTTGGTGAACGTAGCCTTCAATTTTTCAACAAGTGTGGATTAAAAAAAGTTTTTCAGTATAATAAATTGCTCCAATCTTTCATCGCTATCAGTTTGCTTCGTCCTTTTAACCTTCGTTTTACAAAGGTGTATTCACTAACAACTCTAAAATAGTAGGCCCTACTATAACTTACGATATGGTATCAACGAATAATACGTTTTTCTTTTTTTTTTTAAATGAATGAAAATTAGAAATAAGTTTTAATAGTTATATCTTAAAGCATACTTTGACTCTTCTGAAATAAGCAGCCTCAGGGCAAAAAGACGATAGAGGGGCGAGAGGGGGATAGAAAATCTTTCTTCCTTGCCAGAAATGTTATCCCACTTACAGCGGCACCTCGAGTCTCCCGGATGTCTGTTATGGCGGGAAATCTGTTGTCCTGGCAATCAGTGTGGGCCAGGTGCCAAAATTGTTACCCCCCTCCCTCCACTTTTCTCCTGTGACATTCAGGGATAGAGTGTTAGGAGTGGGTTTGGCACTTTTGTTCCACTCAACCTCCTTGGTGACTTTTGGTTTTACACTTCTTGACGTTCGTCAGGTGCAATCTCGTTAACTAGACTCGTTAAATTTGAATTTTCATTTGATTTTCTAAATACAACATTTTATATAAACATTTAACTTTTTATATATATAAACATCAGTCGGTCTAATATTAGATTTTACAAGCAATAACAAATATCGTTGACCCGACTTAGTAAATACTTCAACGAACTCGGTTAATAAGTGGCAATAAAAATTGATAAATAATTGAAAAATTATGTAATTTCATCTTTTAAAATCAGGTTTTTTTAAATTACAATTCATAGAAGAAGTGAAATTCTAAATGATATACAATAAAATTAATTAAACTTTATATATTTTAAGAGAAAATTAATTATTATATTCAGAAGTTTAAATGTTATAAATTAAAAATTCGGGCAGAATAGCTATATTTAAACTTAATTATAAAAATGTAGTTTATTCAATGCAAAAAGCTTCTTCGTCTTAATATTAATATGTAATACTACTTCCTTAACTATCCATTCACTCCCACACTATGCTCAAAAGATGTGATTTTTAGAAATTTAATATAAAATTTTCTGTTTAAGAGATAAGTGTAGATGGGGATTATCATTAAATTACTTCTTATGTTTATGTATTATTAAGCGCAAATATTGCAATTCGACTTCCGTCTGAAAATATATTCCAATGTTAATTTTATTCTGAAATATTTCTCGCATATTTGTAAATAAGATTACGTTATTTTTTCATTAAAAAAAATAGAATATATTTATTATTTAAATTACTTTAAATTAGTATAATTATAGTTTAGATTCTAATCATTTTGCTTGCTGTATAAAAAGATACGTTACTTAATAATTTATATATACCAAAATACTGTGGGGGTCCCCACCATCCCTCTTAATTTAAGCCCGATCAATTTATTGTGTTTTGTAGTTTCATTATTGTAAATATTCGAGACAATAAGTGTACATTTTAGTTATTAAGACCGTTGTTTTTATCACCCCTCTCAACCCGACCTCGCCGATCCTCTCTCAAAAGCCCGTTAAATCTAGTAAATTTACAAAAATTAAACACTAAAATAATAGACTAGAAGAATAGACAAATGTATACTTTTCTTGTAAATCATTTTTTATTAACAAATAAACAAAAATCATGATATTATTTTTTTAAAAACGACAAACGAAATTTACAATACATAAAAATCGTCATAATATCTTGAGAAATTTCTATAATCCTGTACTCTGATTAATACATTAATACTTATATACACCCATTGTATGAATTATTATTAAATATAACAACAAACAAATTAATTAAACACAAAAAATTACTTTTCGAACCATGCTATAACACGAAACCATTTTTTAATCATTTGTGGGGGATTTTGCCTTTAATAAGTAGTGTCGGTTGCTGTGGGTCTGTGTGTCTGTCTATCGGTTATAATATATTTGAAAAGTCTAACTCCCCCCGGTCCGATATTAAGATAGATAAAATAGATAGATCTCAAGAATCGGTGAAAGTTTCTCTTTCGTCATGCAGATCGCAGAGTATCGACTTCCCGCAAAAATGTCATTTCTTTCCTAACGTCAGCTGTTATATATAGGCCTAGTATAAGTTAGACGAAGTTTGAAGAGAATCGAAGAATTTAATAGCCGTATATAAGCCTGTTTTTATTAAGAAATAAGTAAAATTTGTATGTATAGTTCTCCTGTATGTCCGATTTCCTGCATTTCTCTATCCTATTTTTACAATGAGGATATTTAGATTATATTCGATTATTGTCATTAAATATTTCTCTTTATAAAGTATTTGAAAAACTATTTTTTAATTAAAATTATTCTAAAATACCGAATTTAGACAATTTAGCGTAGAATTCGATCGAAATGGCCGTGATTTAATTATAAATTAACCAATTTTTAATTGGAATATTCTTCATCTATTCTATATTTAGTGTATAATATAAATTGTAAGTGATTTCGTTAAGTTATATTCTCAGGAATGAAAATTTATTTTCGACAGATAAACTTAATATTTAATTATTTATAAAACGTTTGGAAGCCATTCAGGAACTCTTTGATCTCTATTCATATCTTATAATGAAAAATATAAAATGCGAAGGATGAAACTCATAGTGAACATATTTTTCATAAGTTCTTTAAACATATCCATTCATCCATGTTGGACCACTGTCAATTTTTACTGTTAAAATACATTCATTCTATACTTTTTATAAAAACCTCGTTTCTTAGTCTATTTCTATATATATATATTCGTACCTTTCTTAAAATTTTGGAATTATTCGATGACGTGTGAAAATTAAAAATTATTCCTATCTGTAGAGATTCTTTGGGTTCGTTTCTACAAATAACACTTTAAAAAAAAGAAGAGTATTTTTAATGATAAAATCAAATATTTCATTTAAAAAATCGCCATATTAAAAGAGAACTATATAATATATCCGAGATTATACTCATCAAACGAGAGATTCTGCATATTGTGAATAGATAGTCACTGCGGGAATCTTATCTTAGTATTCTGAACAAGGAACCTTGTATTATATCAGATGGGGGATCTCTTTAAAAAAGACTTCAAGTTAAACATCGCAGCTGGGGATCTAACTACAATAACAGGAAAAAAAGCTTGAAAATATAAATTTGATAAGAGAATTTGCGTTAATTTCTCACTTAAATTATTTTATATCACTAAACATTAACTCGAAAGTATCAATGATACTAATAGCAGAAAGTGATATCAGTTTAACAAATACTTTATTAAATAAAAATTTGTAGAAAAGACAAGTTCATTAATTGTTTTAAGAAACTTAAAAATAAATTAATTTTTAAAAAAGTATTAAAAAAAGACCTTAATATTAAGTAAAAGTAAGCTTAAAATCTAGAATGCGAATACTAAAATGTAAAATATAAGCTCGAGTTTAAGTTTATAAGCTTAAAACTAAGTGAATTATGACGTTTGTTTGCTATGGATTAGCTTAATCTATTGCGTGTGAAACGTACTCAAAGGCCTATAATTTTGTAGAAAATATCAAGTAAGCAGTTAAAATATTTTTGGCAGCAATTCATTTCTTCTTAATTTGCGTGGAAGCGAAAAAAGCGGTCGACTATGTTAGAGCTAGACCGAAAATTGTTTGGCACAATTTGTCATGTTTTAATACTACTAGAAACAGTAAACTCTTCCTGGAATAGAACGTAAATAGGAAAAATTGAACCCTATGGGGACAATTAAAAAATAACAAGAAATTAAAGCTTGAGGCCTACGGGGTTTAATTAGAAATATGAAGAAGATAAATTCCCAAATATCAATTTAATAGTTAGTTTTCCAACACGCGTAAGGCCTATAGATATATATCTGGACAACTAAAAATAAATCGAAAAAGATTTTAAAAACTAAACAAAAAAAATGATAAACTATATTTAAAGTTACGGATGAATGTAAAATAAACTACTACTCTCATTCGCATAAGTTTTTATGAAGTCTTATATAACATAGTCTATAATTATATCTAGACTATAATTATGCCTTTTTAGTTTTTACTCTATCTAATATTAATCATGACTACATAAGTTTTAACAGAGTTAGATTACATCTACAAGAAAGGACCATTTTTTTTTAATTTAGGCCCTCGGAATACAGTTATATAGATATTTTCAAGCTATAGACTTTTCTTATCCGATATACTATATTTAGAATTAAATTTAAACACAATACAATCATAAATTGAATTAAAAAAGATTGATCCTCGGAAGCATTACACAGCCAAAATGTTACTTTGGTGTATTATTTCTACCTAAACGATAATCTTAATTAAATAATTGATATCTGAAACCCATTAAAGAAAAACATCAGCAGAGAGGGGAGGAAGAGAAAAAAAATCTATAGGAAGAGAAAGGAATGATATATATAAGACTTGAAAAAACATAATTTAGAACACGAGAGATTTCTATATGGAAGCATTTAGGTAAATTTCACAAAGAAATAGAAGAAACTAAGCCAAATTTCCATAAGTTTACCCCATTTACATATATATATAACATTATAATATTAATAATAACCACACAATAAGTATGAGGCATAATCTGTATTGCTTCAGATAAACCCAATACAACAAAAAAAGCGACAACGATAATTTAACATTAATTATAAAATTTTTAACAAAATAGACCTACTCACTCATAAATTAACTAGAAGAGGTCTATATTTTATATATAATTATTTCCATCTAAACACAACAATGACTATATATATAACTACTTTTATATACATTTCTAAAATTGTTTACAAGATAACTACATAATTTATTGCTATGCCATTCTTATAAGACACGAAAAGGAATGACATGATATTTACAAAAAGGTTTGATTCATTTTTTTGATGGTTCCTTAAGGGTCTAAACCAACCTAGGACTAGTACATGAGCATGCATACTTGACAAAACGATGATTACTATCACGACAACTCAAAAATTCTGAAAAATATACAATTTTTGTATGCAAAAATGGTATATTTTCCACGAAAATAGTTAAATAGAGACACACAGAAAAAAATTTTTTACTTGACCGTGCAAGTGTTCCTTTAACTTGTCCTATTTGAGTTGCTTTACTTGTCCATTTACTTATTGTTCGGGGGGATATAGTTGGTGGTCAAGTAAAATTCTTCTATCACAGTACTATTTCTGGTTGACATTTAACTAAAAAGTGCTTCTTATAAATTAAATTGTAGAGTTCAGTTGACTAGTGTGAGGGGGTGCTTCCACAGTTTGTCTGCACAGCCGATGAGTCTTCAATTAGGTAGATCGGAGTAGTACTATAATCGGCTAATGAACCACAGCCATGCCCGAAGATAATCGGCGCACTACACTGCTCCCTGTTAGGGTGAAAGCCTAGTAGCTAATGAATTGGAAAGTGGCTTAATTATAGCATTCCTTGTTATGCCACCATTACTGCAAGGGAGAACTTTTAATGGGACCAAATGAACCCGAAACCCAAGTGGTTGCAGACTTTGTAGTTTTCGGAGTACCTGTTGTCCCAATTACATGGTCCTAAGTGAATATTTTAAATCAATTCACAAGTAAAATTCGGGTGAACTGGGGTTGCTCGCTCCGGCACTCGAACCACTCGAAAGCGAACCTTGTGAACAATCGCGACTTCGAACCATAACCAGTTGTTGCTTGTAATAGTCCCTTTCCTGACAAGTCCTTTCTAATTCTTGACGTATACGTGAAAGTTCTGCGGTGTAACAAACGATTTTTGCTTTCCAGTTCGTGTCGTTGCGCCAAACGCTTTGTCCGACAGTTCTGAGCGTAACCCCGATTTTTTAAAGTTCGTCTCTTCTGTTTCAAGCGCACAACTTCTTCTCTTGGGAAACCGTGGAGTCGTTTATTCAAATCTCTAACTGATAAAGAAATCAGTTGGTCGTCGTCCAAAATATCTCGAGTTTGGGAAGCCTGCATCATTTGCGGTCCCGCAATTGATACCAACCCGGATGTTTGAGAATTCATCATAGCCGCACTGCTAACATTACATGAGGGATTGGTACCTGGGTGGTTCGGCACTTCACTATACTCTCTGCGTCCGATCCAGCCTTCTACTTCGCCTCCACATTGAGGTCTTAAGTCGAGAGGTTCCTGGCTAGTCACTCCACCGTATCTTAAAGTTTGGGTGAGCCACATCATGCTGTCATCTAATAAATTCGATTGCTTTGGTTCCATCGATGCCGGTGCCATAACTGGGCTGGCCAGATTAGATATGGGAACTGCAGCAAAAACGGGCGAAGGTGGTAGACTATGGCAATTTGTTCCGCCGGTGGGAGTATCTGGAGGTGTACCTGGAGTACTTGCCGTCAAGACGACTGGTTTACGTGGTCCTGTGAGTATTGTCAATGGATTATGATTCATATTCTGCTGATCCGAAACCATTTGTAGATTATTCGCAGCGTTACCGCAGACTAGTCCGCTATATTTGGCCCTATTTTCCATCTCGTGCTTCACCACCTCCTCCAGATGGTCCAAGTCGAAGTCGTTGACGTAGTCGTCACTCTCCATTGCGAACGCGACCATCCAAAATAGCGCGCGTTGTCCTTGGCGCCTTTAAATACTGGCAGGTGGCTGGTACCCCGGATGGAGCTGCCAGCCAATAGAGCGATGGAGTAAAGTGAGCTCGGTTTATCACGTGCACCTAGTCTTCTTTGTCGTCCGTCCCCTACAGTAGGTGTTTGCATCAGGTATGTAACGTTTGCCTTAATTATTATTGTTGTCAACATCACAATAAGTAAACAAAAAGTTGAAATTTCCAACTTAGAAAATCCATTACAGGCAATGTGCATGCTACTCAAACTATTCGCTTTATAAATGCGTATATTAACTTGGAATGATTTTCATTCATTCTAACCTACAGTACATAAACATCTTCCTAAATCATAACAATTATTCAATTAATCAGTTTACTATTTAGATTTCCTTTAAAAGTTTAACGACTAGTTAATAGCATTACGATTGATAGCAATTTTAATTTCAGATAAACATCATTGAAAACTGCTGTGAATTTTTACAATCTATAAACCATCTTTCGTAGCTGAAATCGAATAAAAAAAGTAAAATTGAGGGTCTAGTTCCCCCCATTTACCGCATAAGTTCTCTTCTGGAAAGAATGATGCTAGAAGAGATGTGATTTTAACTTCTTATTTAGATAAACAAACTGGAATAATGTGCTTTTGTATATACGAGTGTACATTTATATGCAATTTTTTATCCTTTAAGAGCTGTCAAATTTTTAAATATACTATTTAAATTTTCAAACATTTACACCTGGGATCATCCACTAACAGAAAGCAGTAGTAACAGTCTGGTGACAATCGGAAATATAATGTCAAGGTGTGACAGTGATTTATACACACTTCAGTAACCTATGCTCCTTTGGGCTGTATTGCGAATGTTTATTTGTTAAAACACCATCTGTTTCTCACTTTCCTTCATTCTCTTTGTTCAGTCAAGTCAACTAGACCGTCTCTAATTTTAGACATGGTACAACAGACGATTGCAATTGTTTGATGTGAGACTAGCGTAAGTAATGAGGCCCTATACAAGTATTGTTTACAAGCTTCACTTTGACTAAGTTAGCAACAAGTCAACGTGACAGAAGACACGAACAAATTTTAGTCATTTAAATTAGTTAATTATTGATAAAATAGCTTTTGTATCTTACTGTCTGATGCTAATAAATGAACTTGGGGTAAGATATAAGAAACAAATACTTTTACACATTAATTATGTTAGCTATTTTATTAATGTGGTAGCAGCATATAATAGTAATTATTATTAAACTTAAAATTTCTTTAGTGTTTAAGACATAATTCTCAATATTTTTACTTAAAAAAAAAAATATTATGTTTTTGCACAAAATCATTTAAATTAAATAAATTTTAATAGAACCGAGGATATATAAATTTAAATTTATCTTACGTTACATTTTACAGTGCTTATAAATCATAATTAAGCATTATTTTTTATGGTAGTGTTAGCATCTCGTTATATTTCACCGTTTATGACTCCGGATCCCGATTATAAGAGGAAAAATCTATAAATTTTTTTGTGACTGTATTTACCAAAAGTAATGAATATTTAATGTATAATCATTTAATTTTGGTGACATTTGATAATTCATAAAATGCACAATGTCACACGAATATTTAATATAAGAAGTTTTGGCTTGTATCGAAATTAAACTTCAGTTGCGAATACGAGATAGGCCACGACGTATAAAATTTAGATTTTTCTAATAATATTACTCTATATAAAAAAAAAATTTATACGGAGTATTATTACAAAAATCTACATTTTATAAAGTGTAGCTTCACTATTACCGTATCCTTCTCCATATAAATTTTTTAAATGCTTTAGTAAATATACTGTATAACTTTTAATACGTTAACTCTTATAATATTTGTCTCGATGCTTCAAATAAACAATTGGTATAAATATAGATTACAAATATTAATATAATATAGAAAATGACGTTTCAATTTACCTTAAGGTATTCGAGTTAAAAGCTGAAATTTATCTTCGAAATAGGGGAAAAAATTCAAAGATTTTTTAATATAAGTCTGATTCTATTATATAAAAGATTATGTTGATAGATATTATTTAAGATACTTACGTAAACAATATGCTGTAAATATCTCTTTCATGCTTACATAGGTCTTATAGACTACATATATAGGATATAAAGTCTATATAAGCGTTTATAAGGCCTATTATATATATTTATTCTAACTTAAAATACTTTTAAATATGTGCCAGTTTGTTTTATAATCTCTAATAACAAATGTTTTATATATTTTTTGAATTATAACATAATATCCATAATGTAGCTATATTGATTAAGCATGTAAGTAGACCTTTTTGATGTGCAGAAATGTAAGAATAATTATTCAAAATAAAAACTTAAATCGTGTATACACGACGAAAAATAGCCTATAAACTGGTTTAAGTAGAATGGCTGCAGCTCAATTAATGTAGGCCTGTTAGAAGTCGAACATGAAAAACTTTTATGCACTGATACAGTACGTTTGGGTTATTTTCACCATATTTATGGCGGATATCTAAATCGAAATATCTGTAGGAAGGAGGGAGATAACCGTAACATCCGTATTAAAACTCCCCACTAATAATACTACAGGCCTCCTATTCTACCCACAAGAACTAACTAGTGAAATGACTAAGCCGAAGTAAGCCAAAATCAATCGATATGTGAAATCAAGCTTGTAACCAAGTTAGCTGCCTCCTAATTCATATTAGTAGCAGTTCTTTCGTGCTTTTTAACCATATTACAACCATTAACCGATTTATAACTTTTGCACAAATTAAGTTATTATGCAAATTTTGATGCAAAATGAATTTTGATCATTTTATTAATAAATTGTTTAACGAATTAAACTTATAGGATACCGTTCTATTGTCGTAAAGCAAAATGCCGCTCTAGTATTAACTATAATTCGATTTCTGTCTATCCAGTACGGGATATTGAGTTCTAGTCTTTGTCTTTCAGTTATTAAACCTCTTAAATTGATGCTATACGGTTAAATTCATAATTTAGATTAATTAGCTTTCTTTTATCGTTCGAATTTCACTTTCTTATGACAAGCGCTCGGGAAAAAATTTATAGGAAGTATTCGATTTAGAGCTCTCGTGCTTATGGAACTTTTCCTAGAAAAATATTTCTTCGATGAGTCGTCTTAAACCTCTATCAAAAACTTTTATTTTTCTCTTCATTTTCTTTTCTCAGTCGAATTGTGTTTCATTTTTTCCGCTTCTCAATTCAATATATCAGTTTTTTAAAGTTATTCATAGGCTGTGTGATAAATAAGATTCTAATCACCTGGCGCGTTATCCTATGAGCAAAGAGGTCCCCTGTCGATGGGGGCTCGGGCAATTACCAAACCGATCTTTTATAAGAAAAGATTTCCCAAAAAAAATTCTCCCTCAACTGTACACGGGGACACACTAATTCAAATTTGCCTGGGCCCCACCAAGCTATAACGCGCTAATGCTAATCATTAACAAAACTATTAATGCACTAGTTAATATCTTCTAACTTGGATTCATGATATTTCTTTCCAATAATTGTATATTAATACGAAAAATTTTAAAACCTGCTCTGTTTAAATTCTATTCTTTCCTACTATAAGTTTGAAATTTCCGTATTTTTTTTTGTGGTTGTTAAACAAGGATAAAATGAATTTGAAGAGAGATTTTATACGAGAAAACAAGCTATTTTATTTATTTTTTATTGAAGTTTGAATATTATAATTTAAGTTTATCGAAGATTTAAACTAATATCGAAATAATTAAGTCATAATTCTAAGTTAATTAAATTAAATAAATGAAAAAAGTGTTCTCTTAATTGCAACTTTAATAGCTTATGTATATGGCTTAAGTTAGATAGATTATTATTTAAAACCTTTTATTTATAATCGTTTGTGACAATGGAAAACTTTATCTTGTATTTTAATTAATATTATATTTTAAAATATTTTTTCTAATTGTTTTTTAAATGGAGAAACTAAAACTAAAGTTGGAGAAAGTTGTTTTGAATGCTTAATTTCTTTTTAAATTCACAAATTATTGTTAAAATGTGATAAAAATTCCACAAAATCTTGAAATTTCATTTAAATCTTACTGATTTTAATCATTTAAATTCAAAGAATTGGTAATTTAAACGTGCAATTACACGTCATTTGAGGAGTACAAATTTTCAGACTGTTTCTGTTTCGATGCTAGTTTATATGAAAGTAACGTAATGAATCAAACTTTTCAACTGTTTTATTGTAGTTTTATGTATAAATTTGCTACAAGGCCTGTCATTTACGTGCCATTCAACACTTTGGAAATGCCAGAGCGCGAAGCTGTACAACGGCTGGTACGAGAAGACGATAGGAATTAAGCTAGAAAGGGAACGAAACGGGGCCTATCTAAGGCCTTATGTCACATAAATGGAAAGGTTCATTTATTACTGGCCTAAATCAGATGGGTTGAAAGATTCTTGTTGACAGAAACATCCGCCGGAGGGAGCCACAGATGTTTGTGTGATGGGAGGGAGAGGGATGCAGGCAATGACTACAGGACTAGCTGAGACAAGTTCTTTTTGCCTAGTAAAAGTGGTTATTAGGATGAGAAGTGGAAATCGATTTCAGCTGCGGTTTTGTTAGTACAAAGCGAAATTACTCGTTTTGCCCGTGTTGTATTCCTGTAGAGATTTACATGTTCAATTCGTCGAGTTGTATGACTGCGAGGGATTTCTACAACTGTAAATATATATAAAGCGAATAGCGATTGTTTCCAGATTCAATTAACAGTTTCGAGAAGAGGTGAGAACTCCACATACGAACTTCTTTTTTCATATATTTTGAGAAGATTTCTCTTCTTTCCACCAGATGGGGTTTTGCCCGAGGATAAATTATTGAAGAGCAAATTTTTGAATGATGTTACTTCGGACCACTTGACTGAAAACTAATGAAGTCTACTTTTGAGATGAATAGGAAAGAATTATAACGAGGGAAATTGATAAGTGGATCTTGTTTTTCCTCCTCCTTTTTTGATCTTTAAATTCTTCTTTAAAGATTTGTTTTTGGTCGAGGAGATGATGAGAGGCATTTTGGCTGAAGGGGTCTTCGATGTTTAGTGTTTCGAGTGTACGATTCTCTCGCACAAGTAGTTCTAATTTAATAGTTGTTTATAAATAATTTTCATTTTGTTTTTTTGCTTCGATAAATTTGGAAATATCTCTTTCAAACATGCCAATTATTACCACTCTTCACACGGGTCTACATGTTGTTTAATGTCTCAATAGAACACGTGTCTTTAATTATCTTGACACTGATTCAGTTAAACAATACGTTTCTATAAGACACCGTTGTTTATTACTTGATGGTTGATTAATTTTTCTAGAAATTTGGTTGGATTGAGTTCCGTAAACGGAAACAATTCGCCAATGTTGAAATGCTACTTTTCAATAAAGTTTGGCAAATGTGTATTGTGAAAAACCTTAATAACAGGTAATAAAACTCTTATAAATTATATTTACAATGTTAAATTTTACAGGACACGAGTGTAATTTATGAAAAAAAAATCTTGCGAGCCAAGAGATCCATTGCTTGGAAACTAATGAACTTTGACATTAAAACAAAATAATTGATTTTTAAATATTTATTAATTTATTTGTATAATTCAACTGTTTTTACATGTGTAAATTATAAATTTAAGTTATTAAAATTACAGAAATTTCAATTATTATTATTATTAATCTATATTACATAATTTGATAACCACTGCCCTAATAATTATCCCTTATCAAGATAATTAATATCCCTTATACATAATTAAATGATCTGATTGTTTAATGTTAATTTAATACGAATTTTTGACTGTAATATCGAGTAACTTCCATGATACAGAACAAGTACAGATCTAAAATATTGGGAAACTTGTAAGGATACGTACCGTTGTTTTTACTCGTTAATTCGTAGTCACGATATCTTCAAGTTATTAATAGTATCAAAACCGAAGTTGTTTACTTTAAAATGCTATTTATTAAAGTTATTATTAATGTTTGAATAATGGAATATTTTCGTATCTAAGTTTTCTTCTGAAAAATCCCACGTTAAAACTTCAAGTTATACAGATGAATAGAGTTGTGTTAGAAGCTTTTGTCGAAAGTCTGAACAAAATGTGAGGACACGTGACATTTTGCATATGTTCCTCTTAGAGGAAAATCTAATTTTGAACAGATTCTAATCAAAAACTTGTAAAAATAAACTTAATTAAATCCATAATTTGGAATTAAGAGCTCTAAGTCTATATCGTAACTTAACTGGGAAAAGGAGGTAAGAGGAAACATTTCATCAAAAATAAAATTAATATTCAGTCAGATTTTAAGCGCATAATTATTAAAAAAATCCCCAAAGTGTTAAATAAACAGAAACTTTACGAGGGTGCTTATAAAAATCTCTTTTCTAGTGTCGAGGAGAGAAATCTGTTAAGAAGTAGTTGGATAAAGCAGCGGCCAAATCAACCGTGCCACCCCCTCTAGTCGCATTTACCTGTCGAGATTTACTATAGCCGTAAAAAAGCAACAAATACTTTTGAAGGGAACGGGGGAAGAAATAGGGAAAAACGGTTTTTCCCTCCTTCTCTTACGGATCGGTATATCGGGCATGATGAATATTGTCTAGCTCATAACGGTAAATAGTTTTATGTGGCTTGCACCGTAAAGTCTGATGAGGTTTGTACGTAGAGTTTACACGTTTCTTTGAACCCGGTCGGGTCATAATAGTTGCCATTTCTTCCCCTTGTCGCACTATTTCCCTGTAACCTTTAAGTTAGAGGCGAAATGGACCGAGCATTATTCCTCGAGTCCGGCAAAAAGGGGACATTACGATCGTCAACTTATGTCACGTGACACACCCAGGGTCCTGTAGGTTCACTGGTGCGAAATGTCAGGCCCCAGTTTAGAAAGGTGGTCCTGTCACAACTTGATACCGGGGGGAGGGGGAAAAATCGATTTTTGAGCGTATCGGAAATCTGGTGGTTGCACTGGTGCCCTGTTGACTATGTAACAGTAAGCCTTGGGTTTTTTTCTTCCCTACAAGTGATATCTCTAGCACTAGCTACACCTCTGAGCTGCCAAAATCTCATATTTGGGATCGAAAAGTAATGCCAATTTTATACAAGAAGACCGGAGATCGGAAACATTTTCCCCCTTCTTTCTGTTTCAACTTCTGATTTCTTTTTATATTTATTTTTATTTCACTCGTTTCTTGGGCTTAGAAATTAAAATGAAATAAAACAAAATATAAAAGAAGAAATTTTTTCCTTATATATCAAAACCGAGAAAAATATTGGCAAATATTTATTCTATGATCGATTTACGAAGATGCTCGGAAAAAAAGAAAGAAAATAACAATAATAAAATAAAATAAAAATGTATCGCTTTTTCCTTATTGGTTAACTTCCATCACGTGCTTAATCCTACTATAAAAAATGAGATTTTGCAAGCTCTATTCTTATTGGTCAAACACTATCCGATGATGCAGATTACTTCAGCCTCTTTCGACCTTTGTAACACGATTAATCATAGGGACGTAGACTGGAAAAGCGAAAACTTCCGCGTCACACAACGTCACTTAGTTTACTACTTATTTTATATAACGGTAAACTTTTTCTTTGTTTTTTTTTATTAATTCGTAGCTACTGTCAGTCGTCTTAAAATCCAGGCTATGATATATGATGACTACATTTAGCTCCTTCGAGCGGATCCCCCGAGTAGAAAAGACAAAACCGATACAGCGAGCCAAAAATTTCGAACGGATAGTTGAATATGTCAAGTGTTTCCTTCTCTGATTGGCAAAGACAACTAAAATCAAAAGAGGGAAAAAAGACCTCCCTTCTCTGATTATTTTTAGTTTGACGCAAAGAGTCGTACAACTACAAGAATTGGTACAAACTTATCTAGTAGTATTGTTTAGTCATTATTCTTTAATTGTTTTCGAATTAATAAAAATACATTCTAATTATCTACATTCTTGATCAGTTAAGGTATTATTTTCTTGCCAAAATATCCTTACGCTGTTGAATTAAATCTTTGTTTCCTCATGGGAATAAGAGGGAGGTGGGCTATATGTGCTCCTAACAATATAACAATGTCGGTAGGCGCCGACTTAACCTACTATAACGTGTGTGTGTGTGAGGCCAGGTTAGGGAATGTAACTCTATTCACAACTAGGCAAAAACCGATGGGGATGACTGTTATCTTGGTTTTCTTTAATGACTTAAATATATGACGTTATTACAGATTTAAAGGAAGGTTATATTAGAAATCGTATAGTTTTGCGCACAGTTCGAATTCAACGTTTGAACTTTGAACTCGATGGAGGCCTATAATAATTGTTATTTGTAGACAAAATTCGAATGCTTATCGACTTTAGAATCGTGAGATTTTCGCCAGGATAATGTGAATTTTTTAATGGAATATTTTGTTTTTTTTTTTTTAAGTTTTTTAAGTGGATAGGGTAAATTTTTACTTTCAGATTATTTTCGGAAGGGAGGGCTAATTTTTCAAGGGTAAAGTTTTCCCTCCATCTTCAGAATTGATTATTATTAATATAATTTATTAATTTTTTTTCAAAAAAATATGTTTCGAGTAGAGACTAATAAACATTAACCTGTCGTTTAAACGTGTTTTTTTTATACTTTATTTTTTCTGCTCATTAACGTTGTTCGAAAACTATTAATATAAAAAATTGCCTACCTAATATGCCATAGAAAAACTAGATTTCCGAACTGATTAAGGATAAGAAATATTTCTTATTTTAATCATAATTAAGCCATCCTTTAACGTTCTTCTTTAAAAGACTGTTTGTTAAGCTATCCTGTCGGAAGTGTAGGAAAAGTGATGAAGGGAATTATGTATAAGATGTTAGAGTTTCCCGCATGAGTTGCCTTTTGGAATGAAACTTGGAGGACAACTTTGTGTTTGCAGTTGTGACGGACAAAAGAGTAGAGAGAAATCTCTCCTATGACTCGCTTGTGTCAGTAACGCAGCCAAACGTAACATCTGCCTGGCTTGTTATATGTTAGATAGAAATCGTTGACACTTCAATAGCACTTAATCAGTTATTTTTATTACTACTTTTTATATTGACACTATGGTTATACTCTAATTACCTCTTTTTCCCCCTTTCTTTTTTCGAAATCGGTTGAAGAAGAGCCAGGTTTTAATCAGGTGTAACTTACAAAAAATATTAAAAATCCTATATAAAGATACAAAATGTAATTTTAGAGTACAAACGCCTATAATTTAAAACTTAAGTTAGAATCAATTTTAAAAGCAGAAACATTCGACACGCCACTCACATGTCAACCTTTGCCAAATTTAGTACATATTTAAAAATACATAACAGGAAGGCCGATACGGTGGCTAATTCTTTGATCTCCTTTAAAAAATTGCTTAAAAATCTTTAATACTTAGCATTTTTCCTAAAATAAAACTGCTTTTCTCTTACAACTCGCGTTCTATATTAAAGATCGATTTTTTTTAACCTTCGTATTATTTTTTTTTAAATTCTAAATATATTCGAGTTATAACGAATAAACAAATGTATTTATAAGTTGCATTGAAAGTTGCAGATTAGTTGTGTTGTAAGAGTTAAAAGGAGAAAGAGTAAAATATGAGAATCCTAACACAACAGACAACAGAGACCAAAGATAATTGGAACAACGACCAGGTGCTGGACCCAAGACGTAATGACGGTACCCTAAAGGTAAAAGCAACCGAACTGACCCAGGTCCGATTGATAATTTTTTATCTACTTGAGGCAGAAATCGTTAACAAGTCGTATTACTGCAGGCAATTTCGTTTGCTGTGTCATATAGGGATTCATTTGTACAGTAGGGATTTTCTTGTACTAAGTTATGGCTTCTCCAAAATAATAAGTTACTTTTCGTCCTAAAAAAGTACAAAAATAACTTCGTGCCATATATAAATGTTACCTTTTTTTAAATGTAAATAATCTATTTAAATTAGTGTCTTTAAAAAAAAGCGGTACGAGCGAGTCGTGGGTGTTTAGAATTGGTGTCTTTCCCGAATGACACATATGTTTACCTTAAAGATAGAATTGCAGGGGGTCCACGATTCAATTTTATTGATATCAATATCTTGCATAAGTTTGGAAGTTGATGGAGATTTGGTAGAACATATCTTACTAACAGGCTTAGTAGCTTCCAAGTTGATATTGAATGGTTTCCTTGCATTGATCTGGGTCAGTAAGCTCGTTTTTATGTTCTCTTTATCTTTTGTCTCAATCAGGTGACTTAAATCAATACAATCTTAAATTTTTAATGTTTATATCTGTTTATATATATATATAAATATTTTAATTACAAATATAGAATAAGAGTAACTGTTATTAACTTTCTCGTGTTTTCAGATGTCATCCACCCCTCTTTATTATTGAAAAGATTTAATTTTTAAGTAAAATCTGTTGTTAAACTATTAACCACGAATTAATTACGATCATTATAAAGTTTCTAAGGGGAAAGAAGCAGAAACGGATCATCAATAGTAGATCAAAAAGTAGCACTAGAACTAATATCAGGTAACGTAACGGATAGAAAATTAAATTATATAACATTTATACTGGCGGGGAAGGCATGGAAAAACCATTTAATGGAAACAAGGGATTTCCCAAAGAGTAGGGGGACCAGTAAATTTTTAAATCCGCCTTTTGGGATTTATAAATGTAAGTGTCGACTTTAGAAGAGAGATATTATAAATGGCGAATGCTAGATTTCCATATACGATTGTTCATTTACTTTAAAATACCTAGAAGGCAAGAATCGTGACCGACTGAATGGTCCAGCTACGAAGCTGAAGTGGGTTAATCACAATATCCCACCCTCTCTCTCATGGGTTGGGGGATATCGGGGCAAAAAAATCGATTTCTGTAAAACAGACTCCGTGTCGCAAATAGTTGTTAAAGGTTGGTAGGGGGAGATAGTATGTTTCCCCCACAGCAAACAAAGCTAGCACTTAGTGTATTGTTTAAAAATGCATGAGAGTCTGAAAAGGTGAATCAAGTGGGGGAGATGTGGATTTTTTTTCCTTCTTTCAATTTCTTCACTCTCACCCCCTCTTATCCGACTTTATTTTTTTAACCTTAGAAACGTCAACAGTAAAGTAAAAGTAGCCGATTCTAGCCAAATAGTCCGTATGATATTTATTGAAATTTTTGAGTCCATTTGGAGTGGGAAAAAGTCTTAACTCAGCGTTTAGCAGATAATGAAGTGAAGTTGAGATCTTTAACTCCACTTCTGTCGGTAACTAATATTAGACCTCATATCTGTAAAAGGTTTGGTAATACGAGCTTTAAGAGTTTTGCTTATCTACTTACTGTACTATGTGTTATGAAGTATTTTGTTTTTCTCCTCTGCAGCTGTTCCTTTCTACCTGATTCTTCTCGCATCCTGGCGCTATCAAAATTTTGGCAATTTTTAAAGTGAGAATCAAATAGTAAAGCCCACAATATTATTTTCATTTGGGCTATTTTCGCTTACTTATAAACTAATTAAGCTCAACTTTCACACGATTTTTAGATCAAATCGTGTTTGGAGAAGATCTACTTTGGAATTTCCTCCATAAATTCAATCCCCGACTCGACATCCAAACGTTAATCTAGTTTCATCTTTCTTTATTTAAATTTTCGTTCAAAGTTTCCTTTTCGCTTCGCTGTTCTCTAACAGAGCTTCGACCGGACGAATATTTAAAAAGAATAAATCTTCGCTTTCGTCTCATCTGCCAGCTTTATTTTGGATAAAAGATAAATTTGTTCTGGTGTGAATTCAAATTTTGGGCTAAAAATATCTCGTGTAATATTAGTTATGAGAAATTAAAGTCAACTTTTCCACGTTTAATCGTTTGATATTTAAATGAATAGTTTAAGTGATCGAAAATATCTACCAACCAGGTTTCGTGGGGCCCAGACAAATTTGAAGTAGGACCCCCATGTACAGTTCAGACATTTTTCTTCGAGGGAATTTTTAAGGGAAATATATATTTCTTTTTTTTTTATAACAGATTGGTTTGAGGCCTCTGTTGGTGGAGGCCTCCCTTTTTCCGTAGGATAACGCGCCACTGCTACTAATGTATTTTACTCCAGAAATAGGCTTAAAAAGCATATGTTTACTCGAGTTTAGACCGTCGAAAATCCATTTTGTAGCCGTATCTATCTAACTTTATCTGAGTTACCCTAAAGAATTGATGCGTAATTAATCTGAAGATGAAAATGGCGCAGATGGAAGCGGATGACGTTTTATCTTATTCATCTCTCATTCCAACTATTGTCATTAAACTGCTTCCGAACCGATTCTTTACCCGCGTAATTTTAGCTCCGGGCTACATTTTGTTAATTTTTTGCTGAAAGTATACTGTTTCTTCTCGGCGATCCGTCGGCGATAGAAGAGCTCCGTCCCCCTTTTTTTGTTTTTTCTCTTCTTCTTATTGAAGATTTTTTTTTGTCTTACTCGGTGCTTTTCCTCTACAGGACTCGCAGGCAGATTGAAAAGTGTCAAGTTAAGATATTTTCACTGGAAGATTTTAACTCCGTACTAAAATACATCCTGATTTTTCATGAGAAACAAATTCTACAAAATAAAATTATTGAAAATTCGAATAACGTCAGAAGGGGGAGGAAAAAAAAAAAAAAAACTGCGATCGAAAACACTTCAGTGTAATTGTCGAATTACAAAGCTGTTACCCAGTTTTTGGTCCTCAAATTCGACTTCTATCGAATGTTTAGTGTTTTTAAGCAATTAAATTCCAGTTGTTGACGTTTTGCGAATATCTTCAAACCTCTTTTGAAAGGAAAATGCTCATTGATTGCGTGTTATGGGTTATTTAAATGTAAAAGACGTTTTCTTTCGTGAGAGCTCTTATACATAATGGTTAACTCACCTGTTTTCTACAGCCGAAGCGTGATTCAAAAACGAATGGATTCTTGCGTGGTATATGAACCTTATTCATACAAAGAAAATTTAATTTTAGACATTTTACTTAGAGATGATGATTAATGACTAGTTGATCTAAAAGAAGAACAAAAAAAGAAATTAAAATAAATAAAAACTTCCTTATGGTTTTTACATATAAAACACGTTCCATTAATTATATATAAAGTTACGTTTCTTATAAAAGAAAATATCTTAAAGATATTTGCCGAGATAAAAAGGCAGTTTTGATTTTATCTACCAGTAAAAGTGGACAATTTAGATTCATAATTGCCTTCTTAGCCTAGTTTTCTGTATAGAAGCATGACTTAAACACACAAGATAATCCTGTTTGGGAGTATCGCATCTCTTTAAGAAACTTGGATTTGTTTGGTCAGTTTAAACGAATTTTGTGACTAATAAATCGATCGATAATGCTTCCAATTTAACAATTACCTCTATTAAAATGTAATATAAGCGTATATCTTTCGAAATATTTTGTATATCCTTAATAATTTTATTGTAAATTAACATTTTAAACGAGACTTCTATGACTTAAAACGCAAATTTTTAAGCCAGATTAACTAAGTGTAGAATAATTAGACTTGTAAGCTAGTTATTTGTAATATTTTGTAAGAGAAATGTAAATGTAGATTAGTTATCGTCATTACTATGTAAATATTATTTATTATAACATTAAGTTACATATCTTAGTAGTTATGAGTGTTTGATAGAAGGTAATTGTTAAAGTATAAACGGTGGCTTTAAAAAGTAATTTAAACTCAAACACTCCCTTTAAATTGACTTAGGACATCATAAACTACAATTAAGATATTAATAATGATTAATTATTTAATTAAATTTAGCGTAATTTTATATTAAATAAGCAAAACGAGTACTACAATTTCATCTAACGAGAACGGACTTTTAAAAACAAAACTTTATATTTTAAAATTGCCACTTGATATATTAAACCTTTTTTTACTCTTATTTTATAGTTTTAAAATTAAAAAAATTTTTATCGAAATTAATTTCTTTTATGTATATTTTTAACGCGAAACAAATCAGATGTTGATTGAAACGTAAGCTGGTAAATTATTCTATGTTCAGGTATGAATATAGTCAAAATTCGAAAAATTCTCTATATTTTATGCCTGGAAAAGAAACTTTAAAATCGTTATCGATTTACCAATTCAGAATCAAAAATCTAAATTGTCATTTTATGCCTAAATTTAAATAAAATTTGCAATTTCATCTCCTGTTTCCGCTTAAAATACATAAATATCATTCATTTAAAAATCCTAAATTATATATAAAACGTGGAAGACGTGTTTATTTAGAATAAAATGGAGTAAAATAACTTTTTTCCTTTTCTTTTTTCTCTCGCTAAAGCAGTCAAAATGATTAATTTATTATTGACGGATATCCGTTAAGTAGATTCATAGTTACTTCTCATATCATAAGCACTCGAACGATGTTGAATGGAAGAGACTTTCGTTGAAGCGAAAGAAACGACTGACATCGTTGATTTACACCAAAAAAGACTGACAAAGAATGATAGGAAAACGCCGCGATACTAGACATAGGTATTTATCAAACGTGCCTGGAGATTGTTGAAGAAGTAAAGTATGCGAATGTGTACTCAAGTAATGAGAGCAATGGCTGCCAACGAGATATATCACCTTTAGCTAAGGTGGAATTACACCACTGTTGCTGTCACTCATATCATTGGCACATTTTCATAGTAACAATGGAACCGTTTCAGGAATAGGAAATCGACAGTCTTAAAACAAAAGCCGCCATTTTTGAAACTAATTACAATAGGAATTATATTTGACGCCATTTTGACTCGCAACTAATGACGTATCGAAAGACACATTATAGAGCGCTATTTAGGGAATTCCTTGATAAGATTACAAAGAATCCGATTTCTTTATTTTTTCTTTTAAAATTTAGTTATTTAAAACAACGAAAAAAGTCCTTTTACTGTAAAGGCAATGTGGAAAAGTTTACTATTGATAGACACTAAGAGAAACATTGCGCCAATTTTCCGAATGTATTAAAAAATAAAAAATACCCTACCTGACAGCTGCATGCGATTTATTTTTAAGTACGAAGCGTTAATTAGCCGAATTAAAGCTTCATATTTTAGCAATTTTAGACATAAGTAGGGCAGAAGCCATTACGTAATGTTTTACTCGTGTGGCATCTTCCCTTCATTCTCTCCCTTGTCTCCAGACAAGCCCCCTTTACAGGGGCTTACGTGTGATAGAACTCAATAGAAAAAACAGGAGATGAAACAAATAAGCTTATAAGTAATTTATGAAAAATTTTAGACAGTTATAATCAGTAAAGTAATAGATGTGTATATGCTACACGCGAATCAAATTAGGCTAATGGAGAATTTTTAAAGATGTAAAAAAGTCGATTAAATCAATTTTATGAAAGTTTCTTATAAAATTTGAAAGTAGTTTTCTATTAATGGCGGCGTAGAGGGATAAAGTGACCACTTTTAAAACTTGGCCACTCACGTTTATTACGTACACCATAACGAAACAATGTCCAAACCCATTATCTACCATTCCAACTAATGGTTCTACATTTAAGGCTTATCGCCTCGAGCCGTATTTGGTACAGTACCTCAGTCCTTCTATCCGATCGGAACCCTTAAGAAGTGAGCGACGATGAATATCTTTTCTTAACTGTCTTGAAAAAGTCAAATTATGAGGAAGAAAATCGTGTCATTTTTCTCTTTAACCGCTTCAAAAATCTTATCCCCTTCCCTGTAATATGTCTAATTACATTCCCTCCCACATTAATTATTATAGAATTAAATAGCATTCGTTTAATTAAACTATCGTGTTTTTTTTAGTAAGAATTAATCTCGTGATTCGGAAATTTCGCCTCATCGTGTAAATGGGATAGAAAACCACGTCACGTTATAGTTCGTGACGTGACGTCATAACTCAGTGGTCATGCTGTAATGAGTTGCTACGTGAAACACATTGAAAGCGTGTCTCGTCGATTGACATCGAGACTGTGTGATTGCTTAAAAATGCTCTCGATAAACAAAATCTTTATTTTATTTTTGCTAGACGATCACGAAATATTTTTAACGACATATTTACGTTTTGTAGGCCTTTCAACCCAGTAATTGCACGCTACAAAACACATTTTAGTTTAATTCTTCCAAAACAAAATTAATTATTTCAGCTTTAAGATATCAGAATTTATTTGCTTTAAATATTTTATTAAATGATATATAACAAGTTAATTTATTTTATGATTTAATGAATATCTGTGTACAGTATCTTACAGCTAGAGGGAGATTAATTTAGAAGTTAAGTGAAAAGTACTATAACTTGAATGTATGTGATATAATTTAACTTTAATTAAAAACCATATTTTATTAAATTAAATATATTTATTTGTATATTACCTATATTTACTACCCTTTCATTTTTTTAATGGATATATTTTTTGTATTTTTAACAAAGGAAACTCACTCATACCACTTTCCCACTCACCGTTTCAATTAATAAATGTTTGCATTTTCATAACTTTTATGGAATTTTTAATGTAGAAGTTAATTAAAACATGTTTATATTTGAATTCGGTGTATGTAAATCTGTTAAATCTTATAATTAAAGCTACAAGAGAGAGGTTTCTCTAGATCCGAACAACAGAAGAGCGATATGCAAAACTGGAAATCAACAGAAGAGAGAGATTTTTTTGTTTAATTTTTTTTATTTTTCATATCTATTTCGACATTTTGACCAGAAACGAAGTTTTCACGCTTCTTTTGATTTTCTATTTTCCATACTAAACGAATCCACGTTGACTTATGGTGACAAGGTCCGATAAAAAGTTGTCCTGTTTCTCTGTCTTTTTATCAGAACTCCGTCCCTTTTTTAATGTAGGGCGCCTATCCTATCACCCGACTGAACTATGTCTATTTGTCTAACTTTGGGGGACTGTTGAAATTTTTCTGGATGACAAGGTTTCTATTCCAGTCCTGTAACGGCACGAATTTATTTGAAACCTCTCTAGATAAAGAATTTCTTTTTTCTTCTTCTTTTTTTAAAAGAAAGGATTTTGTGTTATAAACTAAAGCTATACTGTATATATTTGTTATTAAATTTGTGTTTGTTGACCGGTTTAAAATTTTAGTGTATGAAGTGCTGATTCCGATCTCTGATGTATCGAGGAAACTACTTCCCTTCCAAAGTCAGTTATTTTACTAACTTAATTATTTAATTATAATAATAGTTTTAATTATATCTATACATATAATTAATATGTCAAAATTTCAAAAATAATAATGTACTTAGTTTCAGTTTAAAATAATATGAATTGTCTAATAAAAATCACCAAACACTTAGGCTATACACCATATAAACTATTAAGAGAGAAATTTTTTTTAAATTAATTATAAAATTATGCCAAAATACTTTCACATTGTAGATAATATTTTTTAAGATCATAAATAGATATTTTTTGGCTAGCACGATTTTGCGTGTGTATGTATGTTTATATATATAAATATAAGTTATAAATGTGAGTGTATACATACTAAATCGCCCTATATACTAAATTATCTCGTATGTATGTATATGAGCTAATACTGTACTATACTAAATTTGCGACGTGAGAACTTCGATACGACTTATTTAATGTTCAACGTTCCACTTAATCTGTCGAACAATGAGATCTTTATCTTTCCTCCAATCGTTTATTTATATTTAATTCCGAATAATAATAGAATTTTATGTTTTGTAAGAAATATCAGCTAAGTAGTTTATCTTTATGAAGTATTCACTAATTAATTAATAAAAACGTGATAGATTGATGCTATTTAAAATACTGTTAAACCCGTACTTGTATGGTTACGCACCGGAAAACGAATATGTCTATCAAGCTTCCTGTAATGTAGTATCGTAATATTAATTTATGTATTCTGTGGGGAACCATTTAGAGTTCCTAAGCTCCCTTTTTCCAATTCGCGTTATACATATAACGACTTTATCTCATTTAAGTAATCCAATTAGTTTACATTATATATCATCTTTACATTGACAGCGATTTAAACGGCCTATTAAGGTTTAGAGCATAATAATTATTCTAAATTTTATAAATGATATAGAAACACGATTAAATATGATACAACGAGTTAATTTTCGGTCAAAATTCTAAAATATTCTTACAAAAAATTAGCATTTGTTAATTAAGATAGTAATGTTTATTCTAACTCCATTGAAGATAAATCTTTACTTTTATAAATCGATTTAATCTCTTGATAAATCTATAAATAATTATCAATAAGTTAGTGAAATAGTTATAAACATTGCAAGTATCATTTCAATTCTTTCATATATATATATATATATATATATATTAAATCAAGATAAAAATAATAGGATCATTCGAAGTTTATACAGTTCCTTACCAAACAGAGTGATATATTTTATCTGTTTTCACAAAATCGATCTCTTTAAAACCTATCTTTTTCCATAAACCTCCAGAGGAAAATTAAAATGGTTGCCAAAGTACTTTTACGGTTGTAATAAAAAATAAAACTTTGAAACCGATAAGATATCGACCGTTGACTAACTACATATTTTACTTAATATTATAAGATTGAATTGCAATTACAGAAACAAACAAAGGAAAAGGAAAAAAAAAGTATTACCTGTTGTTTTCCTGGGCATAATCCAAGCTCAGGTAGTTTTGGAAGCCATCTTGACAACACGTGATTCTGCGACATATGTTGTGTAAAATTAGCACGTGTTGAGCCATCTGACGTCTTATTGTCAGCTGGCGCCTCAAAGGTGGCCAATGTCACGTCTAAGACAAAACTATCTGTTATATTCGATTGTGTGTTACAGAGGTTGGAGACGAAAATCTCTTTAAGTAATTCGCTTTAACCAATAATACATTTTATTGCATAGTGTTCATAAATAGAAAATACACGGTAATTAATTATATATTATCGTAAGTTTTGTAGAGCCAAACGTATTGATTAGTCAGTAGGATAACATTAAAAATACCCCCCAAAAAAAACTATATAAATTGATATTTTTGTGGTACTTTGTAGGAAGTTTTATCGATTTTATCATTTCAATTTACTACACATAAATATTTAGGCCTATTAGTATGTTCGGTAATATCATAAATAAAAAATATATAGAATTTTTGTATGCATTTATAAAGCCTATAAATAATAATGCGAGTGCATTATTATTATTTGTGGAGTAAACATTGCCGACGATTAAATCAAAAATACGTTCCTAGTACATGAATTTGATTAGTGGAAAGCGTTAATAAATCATATATTATGAGTTTAAACTGATAATTATATTATTTGTGCAGAAATATTTTATGAAATATTATTAAAATTCTTTATCTGCGCAGTTAAACATCAAGCCAACAAAAGCCATTCTTCACACTAAGGAGTAAAGTAGGCAGTATATTGTGTCACTAGCTCACAACCCAGAGAAATTTCTTGACCTATTGCACAGTAAGATCTTTATCTACTTTCTCTATTTCCTGAGATTTTATTCTTTTTTCCCGTTACTTCAAGTGAAATATAGCATTCTAGATATGCATGCAAGTAAACAACTTTAAAGGACATATTCTATTCTTCCATCATTCCAGAGCCAACTTTTGGAACTTGACAAGAAATATTGTTTTGCAGTAGAATTTATTTGTAAAATTCTTTTAAAAATTTATAAGCGGGGTTATATACTTAATTTTACAAGTGTTTATATGGCATCCGTAATAGCCCGAAGTAATTAATATCTACTTTAAAATTGTCACGTATGTGCAATTGTGAACAAGATGCGACGCCATTAAGAGAACATACATACCTTAACATTGGAATGTATAATGTGCGTTTCTGTAAAGAATCAAGTGTTTGTGCCACAAAACATTCCGTGCCGTTATCTACTATATCAGGCACAACACAAATCTTCGCAGACATCGAGATAACATGCAATAGTGTCCATGCCTTCTCCTCATAACTGATTCGTCCCTCTTTGCAAACTTTTAACCATTACCAACTTCCCAACAACAAAAATTCGTCCGCCAAACTTTCTAATTGGTTAAAAATCCTCTTTTTATACAAAAATTCGGGCATGAAAAATAATGAAAGTCTTCATAAACCATGCAATTGAAGTCAATAAAACGCATTAAAAAGCGCAATTCCCTCCTCTTCCACAATTTTTTTTTTAAGTGGCAACTTTAAACAACTGAAATTAAACGAGTTTTATAAGTTTTCCAACTTCGAATTTTATTTTTTTTTCTTCCTAAAAGTTAGGTAAAATTCTATTTTAACGCTCGATTAGTTAATTTAAAGAGATTTGAAAATAGCAACCAATCACATCGAGAAAGAGGAATTCGGTGAAAGAATGCCGATTAGAACGGTAAGTGAAATACGTCAGAAGGTTTTCTGCGTGTAAACACAATTATCACGTGTAAAAGGTATAAAAATACTCGGTGCCGGCTGGCGATAATACATCAGGAGCCGACAGAGTCGGAATTTCTGTGGAGATGGTATCGGTAAAATGCCGACAAGCTCGCTGAAAGATCCTACAACGCCACCTAATGGGTATCGGCGATACTAAACATGCTCTTGTGTCTAAGCTATCAACGGCCCTTCTGTTAATAGCTTTTCATGACGACATTTTTTTCACTTGTTAGCGGTAATTGTCTCTTGTATCGCTATTATTTTCCTTTTTCCAACCTTTAATTCCTCTATTGTTTATCCCGTTTTTACTTTAATGCCTACACGAGACTTTTTACTGTCAGATTTTGTTGTATCGTTCGTCACTTAACACAACGCGCGTGTCCCCAGGTAGTCTTATAGTTAGTTTTAACTTCCACCTTTCGGATCACACGTAAACAACGAGGTGTGAAATCGAACCCGAACCCTTCCCTCTCACTCTTTTCTTTTTTTTTTTTAATTATTGAAAATCGTTGTAATATTATTATAACCATTATTACCGTTCTTATTGTGTTATGATTTTTCTTCATTCAATTTCCAAGTTTTCTCTGGAGAAAAATACAGTTGAAAGCGCTTTCGTTGACTCGACAAAACTAAAGAAATCTTTCTTCTATACTCATTTATTGTTGTCAATTTTTTACAGTCATTTTTAAAGAAAGAAAAAATTCAATTTCCTGGCCAGTTTATGGGGATAGATTAGGCGCACAATGAGTGCAGGATCAGATATTTCCGCTATCTGTGTCACGTGATCCGGATCGTGTCCTGAATTGTCTGATGTATTCCATCTCCAGATAACTTTCTAATATGTAAGGAAGTACTCCGTGATGTGAAAATCGTAACAAGAGACTGTAAAAGTAGAAATAATGTAATTGTTCTTTTAAAGTTACAACGTTAGTAACTTTTATTCTAAAACAAGTTCCACCAGTTTTTACTATTAAAAACTATTCAGAGACGTTTCTTACTTTAATCCTTAATCTGAAAGCTAATCCTCCAGTCAGCTATCGGAAAGTGTTTTTTTTTTTTTTTTCTTTTTCTTTCGAGACTATTGATTTTTATAATTTAAAAAATTATATTTCTGAAGTTTCTATTAGGTTTTGTTCTAAAATTTAGAAGACTTCGTAATCAGATAATTTAATTTTTTTAATAAAATAATATTAACCGAACAAAAAAATCCTTTCTTAATCTTGTTTCGCCATTTTAAGGGGGGGTATCAAGCTAAATATAGATGAAATTTACTTTAATTTTTATATTTTTATGGTTTAACAAGAGCGGTCGCATCTATACTTATGAGTAACCTCACTACTTTAGGACCCATTTAGCTGCAAAAATTTGAAGTTTATTTTTGTTTTATTTATGCAAAACACTTGATATAAAAGTGATATATGTCATCCCTCGCCTTATTTGGTATTACCATGTATTAATAAAAATAAATAAATAAAAATATAAGAGAGAGTTTGAAGTCACTCTGTCCAAAGCCTTGCTGGCACCCCTATCTGATCATACTGTTAAATATGCTATAATTTTTTTATAAGAATAATCTTTATTTTATTATTTATTCAGTTAAGTTGTTGAACTATGCAATATAAATATAATACAGAGAAAAATGGCATTCAGAATGAAAATCGAACTCGGATTCTTACTCTACCATTAACAATAATCGCTTGTCATCTCACACTACTCAGCCAATGTTATAGTGTTATACTGTATTTATATCTGATGTCACTAAGTTATCCCTACATTAAAGGTGAAGGCGCGAGAGGGTTCGAAAGTTGTTTATTTCCTTTTGTATTTAATTAAATCGGATTACGGCAGATAAAACAAACTCATTAACTATATACATATATATACTTTTTTTTCGAGTGAAGAAAGTGTGATCAGCAAATTTTATTCAATGAATATATTAATTAAAATATGGAGTGAGATATATGGTTAATGTATAGTGAATGACGAGACAAGCGTGTTGCCGGCAGCTGCCTACTACTGACACTTCAGCCATCTTGTGCTTATTCAGCCGAACTTTTCGGTTAGAAAACTTCGAAAAAAAGCTTCCGACGTCAACCGCAAGAGGCGCACCTGTCGGTACCATATCGGCACTAAATACTTTTTACTCAATTGAAATTAATTTAATCGGTTAATTTTAAAATTAAAACATTCAATTATAAATTTTTAAAGTATTAAACGCGTCACGTAATATTTTACGGCCGGCGAATTGAGAGTCTTTACGGGATTAACGTGGTGCCATCTGTTATTACGAAACACAAATTGCGGCTATCGCCTCTTTTTTTTTTTACGGGTCGGCGTTTGGCTCTGTGTATAAATAAGTTAATTAGGAATTTTTGTTTTAAGTTCCGACCGCAGTAAATTGCTTTAAGATAATTTCACTTATTCTAAAATTAACTACACTTATTCCTATTGTCGTCCTGCAAATTCTCCATTTGTCATTCATGTCGGCAGGTGTAGCGACACTTCCGGCTACTTTACCTCCCATAAATAGTTCCGCTTGTTCGAAAAACTATTTCGATCAGCGTCAAAGAAGACTCGGATGTGTTTGTTTCACTTCGTTTCGGTTGAAAAAAGAAAAAATAATCTCAGTAGCGCATGTACTGTACCATTGTCTAATTTTCAAAGATTTACGACTGAAAAGAAGAAAAAAAAAATTAAATTACAAGAAAGAATACGCTCAACTTATCCGAAATGTTTACCGACAATGAATAATGTACCTCAAAGCTTTATAAAATTAAATTTAAAATTTTAATTTCCCTATATGTTTTCTTTTAAAACGTATTAAATAAAGCTTAATATTCCTTACATTTAAATGTGTGAAATAAGGCTGTAAAATGTTAAAAAATATATATATATACATAAAATTAAATTGTAATATTTTTTACAGATGCAGAGGCAATTAAACGTCTACGGGTCGTCTGTCGAATTATATAAATGGCAAAGACTGCAGCAATCCTCTTATTAGTAAGTATGGCAAGTCAAAGAACCCATAAAAAAATAAGTTTCTGTTAAAAGAAATTACGAGATGACACATGTATAGATGAAAAATTACACGCTTTATCCGATATATACATAGTGTTCATCATTAATACAGCTAGCAAGATGAGATATAATAATTTAAGAAGGTTTTTGTTTGATAAAATAGGACCTGTGGAGAAGAAAGAAAATAAAAGCCATTTCTGAGGAGACAAGTTATTATATGAAACTAAAAGTATTTTGAGAATTATGTCCGAGATTATCACTAGGAAGGACGGTGGACAATACGGCAGAGTTGTGGACCATGAATGACAGACAGTTGTCCGGTCCATCGCAGTATAACGGAGAAAGAAACAATGAGGGTTATCCCATCCCGCTGGTCGGTTAGAGTAGCCAGGAGGAAAAACCTTCGACCTAATCCGAACGATGGAGTGGTATGTCAGGCGGAAGACTGCCGCCAACGACCTTATGGATATCCCATAAAATCACAACGATGTACGCAGTGTAATCCCTGTAATACTGTTCAGGATGACATACAGTGTCTAGCCGGTAAGCTGGCTGGCTTTACCAAGTCGGGCCATTGGTCCCGTTACAGAAGAACTCCAACTCGACATATTAGCCGTATTTCTGGCAGAAAACTGTGCGATATTTAAACAACCGGACCGCCATATCCTTCATTCACCTTCGCTCCACTCTAAGTCCGTATCGGGCTCCTTCTGCCTTTAATGCTATACTTATTGTCTAAATGACTTGAGACAAATCGACCCTCTCTGATTCCACCTTTAAAATTAATACTTCGTTCGTGATCGATGAGATTCTTGACATTTTTTATTTTATTTTAAGAGGAAGTTTGTATTAAATTGTAGTCACTATTATATAAAACTATCACGTTTTTTAGTTTCTACAACACTAGATGTTTGATGGGTGCCGTCGGATGCCACAACGTTTATTCATTATGGAATCGGATGAGAGTAAACATTAGCGATTCCTTTACCTAAGAGACAAGGTCATTTTCCTATTTATGAACTTATTAAGCTTCGGATCAGAGTGTTACGGGTTAAATATTGTAATAGCAGGTATTAATGCAAATGTCGTTTGTCAGACGCTCGACGTCACTCGATACGGACCAATGAGGCAAATGCTATTAAAAATGAGGATTTGGGATACAATTCTCCAAAGCCTCCCACCCGCGTGGATATTTACGAGTGAGATCACACCAACTAGGTCTAAAGCGGTCGTAAATAATGGGTACGCTCAAAAGCACGCGAAACCGCAATCGATTGTACGAGTTTAGTTTCGTTCCAGTTCTCTACCCGTTCTATAAATCCCCAGTTAGGACGGTTGACTTGTGTGGGTTTTTAAACTACCGTTAAACTTTCTCCCCCTTAACGTTCTGACAGTGGCCTGTGGTTGTAAAGTCTTATTATTACGTTGATGCCATTAAACGTCACAATATGTCACGGACGACTGTTTTTCCTCTTTGCCATCTGCACCATTGACTCACTGCTATCAAAAATATATATATATTTTTTTCTTCCTCTTCTTCCCCTTCGCGATTTTAGACTGGATAGAACTCTTATAATCAATAATTCACTGATGAGTTAAGTAGATGGTTTATGTTCTTAAAATGTGGGATGTCTTTGACAGAAATGGTTTTCAAATAATCTGAAAATCTTGGATATTCTTGTAATGATCACCAATCTGAAAGTGAGGATTTCCTACCGACTTTTTTTAAAGTAGTTTTGATCTAACTTTGAAAATTATAACTCTTCCTGCAAAAGAAAAATACTTCCAAATAATTGATCCAAAAAATTATTTTCATATTATTTTATGGATAATTTTAAAATTCTATAACCTAATCTTGGTTAAGAAAAATGAAAGATTACTAATTTAAAATATAAAGTTGTCTGTAAATTTTGCAAATAAATTCTTATTTATTTAATAATTTATTATGTAAATGAATAGGAAATTTTTCTATATTAACAGTGTAAGAAAATTTATATGAAAAATTCCATGCTTACGTAAAATTATAGATTCTTTGTAATATGCTTTGTGAAAATTTAATTTTCTACATATAGAAAAGTATCATTTATAACTTAAATATATTTTAACCCAAGATCATAAATTGTGTCTTGAAACAGAACATCTTACAATATATAAACAAAGAAGCCAGTTTGTAAAAATTAGTTTAGTAATATTTTGGTAATTAGAATTCCAATGCTTTTGTGAAAAAAAAACTTGTTTTGTTTCTTAACAAGGCAAGCATACCAGCAATGATAGTGGGCACAATAGTTTATCAATGTCCCAAATAACTAGACAATGTTGTGATGCTACTCTATAGATAAGAAGTTTTATAAAACAGATGTTAGACAGATGACAGTTTTAGAAACAGGAAGGGGAAAAAATGTATGCTATGCTTTCCTTTGTTTGTAGATTGTTGGCAAATTTACAGTTTTTTAATTATGTTCCAAACATAATTAAAAAACTGTTTTAAAAACACATTTAAACAAGAGAATATTTTAAATTAATTTTTATTTTGACACTTTAAAATCTGTAAACACAAAAAAAGAGATAGTAAAAGCATTTGAAATCAATAACAACAAAAAATATTGATTTTGTAAAATAGCATCTTTTCAATTTTTTTTGCATGAACTTATAAATTAACAAAAAAAAACAGTGATCCTGAGTTCAATATCAAATGGCAGTTCAATACGTCAAAACAATTTCCGGTAAAATTCATATTTCATATTAACAAAATAGATAACAGATGATGTCCTGAGATATATAAAAATCTTTAAAAGTAATCATCATTCTCTGTATTTTTTTTATTATGCTAATAGAAAGTCAGATCTATAATAAAAACTTTTCCAATGACGATGAATTTAAAACTTTGAATTCAATCAATGGCAATAATTACATTTGGGATGGCATCTTATGCCGTTCACGCCGCACTTACATCCTCCGCTCGTATCGCCACGACCCTATAATTTATAAAGTAAAATAAGTTGTACGAGTAGAAATTTAAATAATAATATAATATAATATTTTGCTTGTAATAATACTTACTCCCGGTCCCCATCGGCAACCCTTGGTCACCCAGCATATTTCCGTCAGACAGACCGAACATTTCAGCCAGTCGCATCCCCACTTCTTCATAAGTACTATGTGACATTGAGGGCACCTCATTGCTTCACCTTTTACTAACATCTCCTATTTGAAAATTATCTAATTATTTTTTTCCAAAACTCATTTTAAAACAACAGAAACAGAAATACAAAAAACTTACGTCGAGGTAATCTTTGGTTTTTTTGGCTTCGTCGCTCGTCGTGGAATTGAATTCTAACTCGTCCTGATACTGTCTGCAGTTTCGACCTTCGTGAATTACTTGGCATGTGAGACAGTTCAGACGACTACAGACGGGACATAAAAACAGATTGACTTTGTCTTCGTACAGGCACCAGCCGGGACAGTCCGGCGTTTTACAATGAAAACTGTTTTTGGCTTGGCTTTCGGCCGCGGCAATACTTCTCTGAAGATGCCGTTCGAATATTTCGGGAGAGACCAACTGAAAAGCAAATTTTATAAATATTTTCTCGCAAAAAATAAACATGTCTAGAATTTTCTTTCCCTCTGTGATAATACTAAAAAAAATTTAGTGTTTTTGCCTTTTTCAATAATATGTTTTACATTTGATGTTACATCCATTTTTAAAAACATCACATTTATGAAATATTAACAGTGAATTCTGTGTTTTAATTCTTTACTTCTAAATTACATAATGTATTCATAGAATATATATTCTAGAAATTTTGATTATCCTTAGTTGACTCTTAGTTCCAATTTTTTTAGCGTTATTACTGATTCAGAATAATGTATTTTTTCATGTCGACAGTAAGTCTTTGACACTCCAAAATATTCACGAAAAAAATAAGTTATTAAATTTCCTTCTTTTAAATGCTTCATTTGAAATTTATTCATTTTTTTTAAGTCTATCATCATTCTACATAACAAGAATATCACATTCATTTTATAATAAAATAATAACCAAACTTGTTCCATTCAAAATTATTACTAAACATTCAGTGTAAATTCCATAAATTGAGTTTAATATCTGATAAATAATATAAAATTTTATTTGATGGGACTTAAATAATAAATTTACAATTGCATAAATAACAAAAATTACATTATTAAATATATAACTTATTAGTATTATTTTATAAATTTTAATTAATTTTGAAGTTATTAGAGATTTTAAATATTGTTTATTACGATGAAATGTTTAAGATAATTTCATTTATTATTAACCAGACAAGTGTGTGCACGAGTATGAGTAAGTGAATATGCAAGTGTGAGTGAGTGAATGAGTGTGCGCGCACTTGTACGCCTATAATAAAAATAATTATTATCATTTTACAACTGATCCTGTATTATTTTATGCAACTTATTTGCATATATAAAGTGGATTATTATTTGTAAAAAACTAAACTAATAATTAAGTAAATAACAAAAAAGAATTAGGAATTTAGGTTACATATTAAGTGTTCATGAGCTGAATGAAAGTTATCAATACAGTTTAATAAACAGTTTTTATCACAACTATAAGAAAATATTGATTTCAAACATTGTGAAAATTTTCACATTAAAATTCTGAGGCATTTTTGTTTTATAGTAGGGTGGCCAAAAAGTCAGTGAATGGCTATGTTTTAAGAACATTAGCATGTAGTTGTTCCAAACAAATTTTAACCATTCTTAAAATATATCTTGTTTAACTGATATTTGGATTAATCTGCACAATCCAAATAAAGATATCTTTCTGATTCTTATAAATACAGTTTCCATTTTTCATAATATAAATTATCTGAAATAAACATGAACACAAAGAATATTCTGAGATTCACTCCTAACTTAAAATGGATATGTTTATGTCTTAAAAGATTTAATAAATAATTCAAAATTTTGAATCATGCGGTTTGGAACAACTTTAGCCATAAATAAAACTACGCATAATAAATAAATATTACAAACAATGGGATCGGTTATTATTGTAATGTTAAAAAACAATAATTTCCAAATAATTATAAAAATTCTTTAAAAATAAACGCGTTAAAATCACTCTCCTTTATCCGATTTCGAATGAATTAAAACAAAACATAGACACTTATTTAGAAAATTACCAAATACTTCTTACTTTATTAACCATATTATCCAAATGCATTTCACACATTGTGCCTCCTCAGTGGATCTTGTTTTTTGTTTTTAACATTATAAAACTACACAATTATTAAGATTATCAACTGAATTTACATTAACAATTTTTCACATTATTTAAGGAAAAATAAAATATAATTATTTAATAGTGGCAAAAAAATTTTCATTAATACAGTGGTTCTTAACCTGGGATATATGCATGTATGGAGGTGAGACTTGCAAGATAAATATTATCTTGTATAAAATTGTATCCCAGAACAACTGTTCTGAGAATAAGAAATTCAATTAAATAGAGAAAGAAAATTTTAAATTTTAGTTCTCAGTGAAAATGTATAAAAGTGTTTTTTTTTTTTAAATATAATTTAGATTTAGCATCGTATATTATTTTATTAACATTAGAAAAAAATTACAAAATATACTACTGTTACTATTGTAAATTCCCGACCTAGACTTAATGCTTTATATTAATGAAGATGCACAGATGAATTTTATTTCTTATAGATGCACCTACAGTTAAGTAAATCATAAATTTTTCTCACAAGGCAAGAATGCATTTTAAAAACTCTCAAATGAAAAATTTTAAATGGTGCAGACAGTGGATATTACGAATCACTGGCCAAATGGATATCTAACCTCAAACAATGTTAAGATTAAATGTGATTTCAAACTAGTGAGCATTTCATTGAATATCATCTGATTTTACCATATTTACTTGAATGTAAGATGCACTTTTTCAGATTTTACTATCTCCAAATGTAGATTTGAAATTAATACATAATTAGTGATCTCTAGTGTCATGCATCTTATTACTTTGTCACTAGAGGTCACTAACTCCATTGTGTCATTTTAATGATTTTATTAGACTAATATTCATAATAGTAAATATTTAAGAGATTGTCTTGGCTCAATTTCATTAGTCTGTTACAATAATATTGAAATTACTCGGATGAAAATCCCAAAAAAGTCCTGCAGCACTCTTTCAAAAAATGATATCTTTCTGATGCTTTAAACAGCATTGAAGATGACTGTATGCGGAAAGATGCGCGCGTCGAATCCAGTGTTCAGATTCAGAAGAGCGTAACACAAAGTAAAGAAGTTTCCTACTTCAATATCATAGAAGACATTTATATACAACTTACTTTACTTGCAATAAATACTGATTCTTTTGACATAAATTTGTCTTGAATTGTCTATTTTAAAAAATATATCCACATGTATTTTTAAAATAGACAATTAGGTGAGAATGTAGAAATTAAGGTGCATCATGTATTTGAGTAAATACAGTAGTTACCTTATTATTCAAACTTTGAAGAAAAATTAGATGATTAATAAATAAATATTTACTTCTAATTATGTATTTTATAGTTTTATAGCTTAAATTTATCAAAAAATAAAAAAACAAAAGTTTCTTATGTTCAGATTCTTGAAGATCTTAAATTCAAACTTGGGACACTTCTTAAATTTAGGCTGTACTTTTCAATGTTTCTGAATTTAGAGTAATAATTAATTTTTAATATTGTATTACTCGTTAATTATAATTTAACTAATCAATAATCATTAAACAACTTCATAAATTTAATTCTAGATATTATGCATCCTTTTATAAAATATTTGGAAAACTTTTTATAAACATTATAAGTTTATTTTTTATATTTAGTTACATTTGAATCTAAATTTGTTATTCATTCTAATCAGAAGCCAATAAAGTACTAAAATATATATTTTATGAATGTAAACAAAATGTAAAATCAATTATCTTATGGTGTTATTTAATAAATAGTGCTTATCTTGTAATTTTTGCTTTAATTTATTAAATAACATTGCAAGACAATTAGTTTTACATTTTGCTTAATACTTGTTGGTGTGTGTCACAATAGCTTATATCTTTATGAATGTATAATGGTAAAACCCAATAAAAATCGAAATTTTTAATATAAGTTAAAAAATTTATGATAAAATATGTAAATTAATTAGAGATGGGTAAATGTCACTTTTCTTGAATTTGAATATTAACCAGATCTTGAATACTCAAAATATCCACTGAACTTATTTAAGGTATTTATTTATTATTTAACTTTCAAACATGCTTGGGATCTAGTTTGTTCCTTCTTGTGGCAAAATTAGACCTGAGGTACTGAAGATACATTTCCACATTGGGGTTTTCTCCAAAATGGAGACTTTTCAAGTCGACTGGGAAAAAATGGGGAATTTTATGAAGAATATTATATTCTCAAAGGAAAAACTGGAAAATATAAATTTTTTATTTAACTATAATTTAACTTATTATTGTTAAAAATTGTTTTTAAACTTTTTATTGCATTCCATGTATTATTAGCTTGCTTAAATGGAAAAAAATCTCCTTCCAATTAAGCTTGTAAAATATCTATAGTTCTATCAGGATGCTGTTGTATAATTTTACATCATCCTGATATAACTAAAGATACTTTTATACACTTCTCCATAATACTTAAATATATTTACATTTACATTTAGGAAAGTAGTACGGTCGAACCATAAGGCATAGCCAGGGTGAAAGGGTGAAAATAAAAGGGGTAAGAGTAGAATTATATAGATCGAGGGGAAATGAAAGGAAGAAGTGGTTGAGAGGGTTGGAAACCATTAGGGTAAAAACAACTTATAATATACAGTTTCACAATGACAATAGGAAGCAAACAGTAATACATAGTACAATATACAAGTATACAAAGATGGATGCTTGTACATGCATGATAATACTTAAATATAAACAATTATAAACAATGAAGTATCTAATTCTTAATATATCATCATCAACTAAAAATAATTGAAATGCAGATATTTCCAAAGACTTTGTGAAGATATAGTAAAGCAGGTGAGATTTAAGAATTTTCACATTCTTGCAATATATTTGAAGCATGTGAGCACATAAATAAATGCAGTATTTGGTTTGGTTTGAATATGACGATTGTACAAGGGTTTTTAAATGAAATAATACATATAAATTGAAAATACAGTTCTATGTTTTTCCTTCTTCCAACATTAGATATCTCACTTTATTCTTACATATTTTCAAATTATGAAATATAACAAATATATAGAAATTCAATAAATAACTCTTCAAAAACATTTCAATAAAAAGTTAAGCATTGAAAATAAGAAAATTTTATTTCCCCACAATATAATCAAAATTACAGACACCTTGGGGATAACTAAATATATGGCAACCCAGAATGAAGAGGCACTGTCTGTACATATGGTACAATATTAAAGGTATTCTTAGTATTTGCAGACAGTATTTGCCTATCTCTGAAAGTAATAGTTGCATTAGTGTGCCCTAGTATTCACTAAGCTGTTCAAGCTGATTCCTTCTTGAGAGAACAGAGTTTGCCCCAATGAGTATATTAAAACCTAAAGTCTATTCTATAATAAAGTAGGTTTTTTGAATGCATGTGTTAAACTAAATTGTCAATTTTTTTATTTGATTTTACTTATGTAAATTTGTTTGTGTAATTAAAATAAGTATGTATAAGAAGTTTAATTTCACAGAAAAGTTTTCCATATATACTATTGCTTGTGTACTCACCATAGTTCTGAGACTATAATAAACAATTATTTTAAATTGAAATAAACAAACACTTTTTGGAAAATACACTTTAATTGTGTTTAAATAAACAAATAAATAATATTCTTAAAAAGAAAACAAAATTTAAATTTCCTAATTATTTGTGTTTGAATTGTATTGAGACATTCCCATTATGGTGTAAAGTTAAGAGTGGTGACTTTTTGTTTTAAAAAAAAATCATGTTAATTTTCACACATGACATACAGACCAGAAATTTTATATGTTAAATTAAGTTTTTACTGTAATTGCTTAATTCTGGCTTATATAAAAGTATTTTGTAAATACAAAATGTACATTCTGAACTAACAAACAGTTCTTATCCAAAATCTTAACTTTATTTAAACTTTCTTATGTACAGAAATGTTCTTGGTAAGACTAGATTATAATATTAATCCAATATGCAAAACAATTTAAGAATGATAGTTAAACCTTTTGTCTTTGCTTATCGTTTTAAGTAAATCAAGATGGCAAAACTTAATTATCTGGGAATGCCATCCATGGAATTTTTTCTCTTTTGATCCATCTTTAGAAATGTACTTACTTTTAAATTTGTAAAATAGTATTAATTTATATAGCTTTTTTACAGTTTCATCTTGGACCATGTTACACTAAGACATAGTCTTAGCATATCTAAAATGGGAAAGAGTTCTAAGAAATAAATGAATCAATGAGACCAAAACAGTAGAAGTTATCTATGGATTCATAATATATATGATTAGTATATCTGGATTATTAAACTGAATTATATATTCTTTGCATCTTGTATGATATTTGTTTAGGAATATTAATTAAGTACTTTTATTTACATATTATTGTAAGATTTTATAAAATGTTACAATTAATTCATTCCATTAATCTGAAGATTACCTTACATTAACTTTATCAATTTGCTATTATTACATTCTATTTACAATTTTTTGTAAAAAGAAATTATATTTATTGATGAACATAATTCATTACAGATATTGACATGTCTTGCAAGTATGTAAAAGAATAAAAGAGTAATCAACACTAAACATATTATTATAAGACAGCAATAAGTGTATCATATGTGTAAAAGAAAAAATATCAAAAATATGTTTATGATAAAAAAAATGTTTATAATTAATCCATTTAAATATTCTATTTAAAAAATCTTTTTAACAGGCAAAAAGGTTTTAGGGACTCCTTAACTTCTAGAACAATAAGCTCATTTATACTCGGGTTTTGAAAACTACAATTTTTATTTCATATGTAATATGTACAATTTCACCAGAATTTGTGGGGAAAAAATATAAATTAAGAATTTTTTTATAAACATTGTAAAAGAAAACAAATCAGCCATGTTAAAATGAAAGAAGTTTCCAAAATCTTGATAAAAGCAGGATGCAATAATAAATTTTTTACTTACAGAAAAATCATTAATAGAAATATTTATATTCACAAAAGTCCTTTCAAAATTCCAAACACTGTTGTTCATAGTTTTTTTTAACCTCTTTCATTATGTTTAATGTTATGAATCTGTGTCTCTAGACAACAATTAGGTGAGCTGACACAATATTGTAAGGATCTGAATTGTTGGCCTTCAACTTATTTCGTACATCATATTATATCATGACATCATAGTTTGTCGCCTTTTTGTCAACTACGACTAACTGTCAACTTTTGCGCCTGAGAGAGAAACATCTGTTCAGTTCTCAGACACTAAAGGAACACTTTCTCACCCCCTCTTAACCTAACGTACCTCGGTAAACTTTACATGAAAATCGTCAGTGGTCACGGATCTAAGCTGGACAAGTGTTCCTCCACTAAGTGCTTCAATTCCTGAGGGCGAAACTCAACTCATTGGATAATCTTGTCTATAGGACCCAACCTCATCTGTAGGACTAAACTCATCGATTCACTCCTGGATTCACTCCCCTATTGGACTAACTTTCAATGCCTCGTGTATAGGATTCATCATCTGGTATGATCTAGACCAGGTATTTATCGCCACGCGAACCTATGTACACTCTCTCTCTCGAAATATCACGATATTAGGCCTTCCATTTTTCCTTTGTTAATGTAGATCCATCATGTTCTGTGTCAATAAATGTGTTTCAGTTAAAGAAGTCTCTGCAAAAGTCACTTCTGGGGTGTTGTCTCTCTCTCCATCCCAGATCCAATCGCTCCGTAACGCAACCGCTCGCGTGACCGGTCTTTAAACCGCCACGGCTTCCGTGTCCGTTACGACACGGTGGTGTCAGTCCTGACAGGGCATCAAAGAGGTGACGACCCTCCTGTCACAATATGCTAAAACAACAAAAGCCTGTCTGACAAAGAAAATAGGTTTTTGATTTGCAGTGGATAAGCTGAAATTGCTTAAATAATGTGGATCATTGATTAAAACATTCTTGCAAGATTATAACTTTGTTAAATTCTTTAATCTGTTATATGATGTACTACATTAAATTTTTTCAATAAAAGCAATATAGGATATATTTAATACATTTTACAGTGTTTTATATATTTGACGTGGCTGAAAAAATACTAATGTGCCAGGTTTATCTTTTCAAGGGCAAAAGATATAGTGAATTTAATTAATGATTTTCCCACAAACAGGAATGACAATGGAATTCATACAGCTTGTTTGAGAGTGTGATGAACTTGAATCCCTGCTATTTCAAATACTGTATTTTGAAACAAACTGTTTCCTACATTAAATTCAGAATTAAATCACAAGTTACAGTCAAATTTTTTAAAAATAAGTTTTACACATTTGTTTGCACTTTTTGTTTGCAAAATTGGAGCAAGCCTAATTTTTTAAAATAATTTATTTCACTGTTTTCCCTTTCAGTTTCATGAAATTAATATTCTGAAATTTTTACTGATGGTAAACTGAAAAATTTATCATCGGCAAAACTCATATAGCTTGATTGAGTATGTCTTGTTAACGTTTCTTATAACTTGTAAGATTCACTCAATGAATCAAAAGGCTTAAAACATTCATGAAATTCCAAATACTTTCATCTTTTAATGTCATAAAGCAGTGAAATAAAGTATTTTTACATTTTTATGCAATGAAAGGATAGGCTTTGCTCAAAAACCTGTTGATGTTTTGCCACTGATAATTTGTCTGTTTTGTAATTGTAGTTTAAGACTATAGGATACAAACTACTGTGACTATACCAGAATAGACTAATGTATGTATATCAAAAAGTCTGATTCTGTAGAATGTATTTAGATACATACAGTACATAGTTTTGACAAAAACCTAAGTGATCATTATATATCAAATTGATTTAGCTAAAAAGATAATAGTTAATTAATATACTGTTTGACATTTCATTAATGTAATAAAATACTTTGTTATTATTGTTTGCTTCATATCTAGTAGAATCCATTATTGTTTTTGGTGATTGGCATTTAGTAATTTACCTTGTAAGATATACAATATTTTACAAGATAAAATTTATTTAAATTTTATTGTAAGGTTATCAAAAGCTGAAATAACGATTGTAAAATTGACTGAAGAGTGACTAAAAAAGTCCAAAATGCATTTAAATTTCAATAAAGGATATTATGTGGAGTAAAAGCTGTCTTCTGTGTCTAACAGTTGTGACAAATCTAGTATAAAAATTGGATAGAATAGCCAATCATCAAAAACGATAAAGAAGGTACTTTGTGTTTTTATGCTTAAATATAAATACAACAATTACATATGTTCATTAAATCTAAAATAACACTAACATTTTTCTGAAATATATAAATAATTATATTGTGGACTAAACTACAGTTTTTAATTATTAAAATAATTAAAAACTGTAGTCTAGTCCAAATATATAAAGAAATTAGAAAAATAACCTCAGTGGATCGTATAAGAAAAAATTATTTTCGACTTTTCAAAAGTCAAAATATTCACTTACTATATGTTACCAAGAACAGTTTTTTTATTTCTTTAATTTGAAGATTATTTGATTAACTATGTTTGATTTTTAAATTTAAAAGTAAACTTTTCAAATTTTGTTCTGTTAAAAACTATTAGCACATTCCATTACATAAAGTTATAGTATGACAAAATATTTTATATTTAATTTCTTAAGAATATGTCTTTAAATTTCAATAATAAAAGTTATACTCACAGCTTTAATTTCTCTTTCTTGTAAGTAACTGTTGCAGGAATATTCATCATTCCTGAAAGGACACTTAATAACTGCTTCTTCTGAATAAAGTATTGTGTTGGATAAGCATTCTCTAAAATAAAGAAATGAATTATCTTATATGTCTCTAATAAAGAAATAAAACAAACAATTTTAATTCTAGAATCTTCAAAAAAAATTGATAATCTGATAATATTTTTATATATAGAAATTTAAATTACAAACATTTACAAAAAATCAGTTTAACTTACCTACAGAAGAGATGCAGACAATCCTTTAACATTATTCCTTCTCCTGCCTCAACACCAATAAAACAAATTGGGCAATCAAAATATTCTAAATTTTTTATTAAGTCTTGATCATCTATTTCCATCCAACGTTTATAGTTTTCTTTTGCAACATCCACTTTATGACAGGCATCCTGTTAATGAAAAGAAAACCTTAATAAGTCACATAACTTAATGATTAATTTTTATCATCATTTATAATATTATATAAGAACTCTGATTACATTCACAAAAAGTTAAATCATAGATGATATAAATTAAACAGAATGTATTTTCTATAGAATATCATTATGATTAAAGAAACAGGTGAAATAATTTTTGATTTTATAAACATATTAAGAATCAGCTTATGCCAAATACGTGAACAGTCAATTCATGTTAAGTTGAAGTTGCAAGGACTGATAAAAAACAGTTATCATTAATTCGACAGATTGAAAAAGCTAAAACAGTACAATTACAGTAAAATGTTGTAAAAGTAGTTTAATTATCAGATAACATATTGTACAGAATGATTAAAAAATGAACTGTAAACGAAATATAAATCTTACATTAGCAATCTTTCATAAAATGTAGTTAACTATCCTATTATTAATCCTCTACTTTATACTTGTCAGGAAATTATCAACTTCCTGCAAATACATAAACAAATGTATCAGCACTGTTTTTACTTTCTAGGTTTCACTGTATCATTACAATGACTGTGGTTGCTTTGGTATTTATTGGGGCAAAAGAACCCCAGTTTCTTTATCTTCTAAATCATCCTTTTGTTCTTTCTTCTTTTTGAAATCCATTATAATATTCTCATCAGACAGAACTTCACAGATAAGCATATTTTTGTCACTATTCAAAAATTCCTCTAACCTTGTCACTACATAAAGATTTATTTATTCAATCTCAGTTATTTCATCAACTTCAGGAAAGTTATCATTATCAGGCATGTTTAAGAAATGTGGATTTTGCTTGCACACCAAAGCAATTAGAATTCATTGTTCCATGCACTGAAAAGCATTGTAATTACTTACAATATCTCAACTTAACTGCTAACTCATTTCTCTATGTCATCAATGGCATTTTGCACTAGTCTTTTCTGTATGAATGTTTGAGACATTTCATAATTCCCTGATCCACTGGTTAAAGCTTTGGGGTAGTATTGGCTGAACCAAAATCAACTTAAATTGGATAATAATACACAAACACCTAATTACTTGCTGAGCTTGCTGATTTCTTTATTTTCAAACGTTTTCAACCTAGTTATTATAGGTCATCCTCAGGAAAAATTTATTCCATTTTCACATTCGAATATATAGCATTCGAAGGCTATATATTCGAATGTGAAAATGGAATAAATTTTTCCTGAGGATGACCTATAATAACTAGGTTGAAAACGTTTGAAAATAAAGAAATCAGCAAGCTCAGCAAGTAATTAGGTGTTTGTGTATTATTATTGGTAAATCTGCTGAGGAAGTAAGGATTAAATTGGATAGTTCACCATGAACCAGTTGCCTGGTTCATGGTGAAGGGTTGTTTAAAATAATGTGGATATTTGTACTTTCCTATCACCAACAAAGCAAGCTTTTCTGTTCCAGCAGCACTAGATCTGATTACCACAGTCGAACATTCTTTACTTAGTTTTCCACCTAAACATGACCATAAATTTTCCACTAAAAAATGTTTCACAAAGTCCATAGCTTTTTCCCTCAGCATAGTTCTGCTTATCAGAATTTTGTTATTTTGTCCTGTAGTATTGAAACAGTTTCAGAACAGCTGCTTCAACTTCCAGAAAGGCATGTGTTTTTAGCCACTTGTATTGCAGATGTATATGTGCTTGATTGCACATACACATTTAGTACCTAAACTAGGATTTCTTAAAGTATGGGTTGCAACCCCATCAGGAGTCACATAACAAGATTTGGGGTCATGGAAACTTTGGCAACTGTTCACGAAGGATGTCACATCAACCTGGAATATTCCTCTCTCAGATTCTCCAATACTGGTTGGCAAAAATAATTATGAAACCATTTTGATTTAAAATATTTAATTAAAATTAAAAATTACACTATGGATACATAACATAGAAATAAAGTGCTCAAACATCTTTTATTGCTGTGGTCTGCTGCTACTACTTTTCAATTAAATCTACTCCCCTATTCAGTCTCATTCTACTATCATTTATTTTTTTCAAACTTTGCATTGCACTTGATATCACATGAGTTAACACCAGCAAAGTTTTATGCTCTTACAGAAACATGATAATAAATTACCAAAAATAAAAATTTTAATAGAATATTGTTGCAGTCATTCCTCAGCAATTAAAGTATAAAATTTGTACAGTACAGCCTTGAATTGTATATTGTGATTAAAAACTATGTTTTCCTGAACATTTTGGATTCTTGAGAATTAAGAATCCCTGAATTAGTAAAATCTTGAGAATCAAGATTTACTTTTCTAAATTATGGAAAATCTTGAAATTAAAAGAAAAAATTGATAATTTATAAAAGACTTGGATTAATTAGAAAAATGATGCAGAAGAAACCATACAAAGTAGGAATAGAAGATATAAGATTGTTTCATATTTACCTTTATATAATTAAAATTACCTTCTTAATATTTTGAAAAATTTGTTCTATGTATTCTAATTTGGAATTTTTGTTAATTTAAAGACCCGAGGCAGACTTTGGTCAAGGTTGAAAACGTTGTCAAAAGTTTTTTATTAAAAACTTTTTGTTACTGGACTTTAAAGATTCTTTAGTATCTATATATAATTTTTTAAATATATTAAAATTTAATTGTATTTGTATCTATACGTACTAAAAATTTTTATTAAAATAACTTCAATTCACACAGTCTATTGATTTTTCTGGAAAACAGTCCTTTGTTTTGACACAAAAATTACAGAAATGGAGAAGTTCCTTTCATTTTGCATTGATGTTGGTTTTATGCAAAATAGAACATTTCTGAGCAGTTTTACCCAAGACTCCATATTTATTTATTTCCTCAGATAATGAACTGAAACCATTCTCAGTAGTTTTGATTGATGCTTTGTAGAATTGATTCTTTCAATTCCTGAGAAAAAATTCATACTTAAGAACTTTATCTTTATCATTGTATATTGAAGTGAACATTATTTAAATTCTTATTATACAATCTACTCATTATACTTCTTACTATATTTGTTATATCCTTGTTTTGTTTTCATCACTGATATTTGTAAAATTCAAATATCAATAAACTCTGAAAACATTGAAGATATCCTGCATCCCGAAGTTTCAAATATTCAGCCATGATTTAAGTTTTTAACAAGCACATTCATCTCATTAGTTTGCAAAATTTGGCTTTTGTCCTTAAATATATATGTATAAATTTAAGGATAAAAGCCAAATTGTACAATTGTAAATATAAATTCAATAATAAATATTGCCATCTACTGTACTATAAAAATATACATTTATCAAGAAGAATTTTGTAGTCTGTACTTAAAATAAATTTTACAGAATAATTTGTATTCTGATTTAGAAATAATTTGATCTTAAGCTTACATCTGAAAATAAAGAATTATTTTATTAAAAGTAAAATAATTGACATTTTACATTAATGTATAACAGTTGTACGTAATAATTTTTTCTCTGTTATTTTGAATTTTACTATGTTTATGATTAACTATATTTATTGCCAAAAAAAGTTTTGATCTGGTTTCTTTTCCTTACAAAATATTTAAATCTTAAAAATAAAAATGTAATTGTTTCTGTTAGCATTAATACAATTTTGATACATTACCAATATATCCTGATTTTTGATAACAAAATAATTTTGTTCCGAATACTTCATTTTGTGTACTTTGGTTCACTTAGTATATTTTGGTTAATATGAAGCAAAAACGAAAGTTTTGTTGTTTTGTTGTTGAACATATACAACAATTGCAGATGTGTACTTTTATCAAGTATTACATCAAATGATGATGATTTAGGTAGTAAAATTCTAATAATAGAAACTTAACATTACTTCTCAACATTACCGATATTTTCTTCAAAAAACATTAAAAATTTATAAAAATTCAATTATACATTACATTTATAATTAAAGATACCAAAGATTTTTTTATTTTTAAACTTACCTCCTTTTTTTCTAATGAAGTTTTAGATAAAATTTCATTCTTATGTTCATTCTTTGTTGTAAAATTAACAGATGTATTCAAGTCTGTAAAAAATTAATAATAAAATTAAATATATAATGAATAATAATCAATAGTAAAAATAGTCCTATTTTTAATATCACATATAAATTTTTTACTTTTTGTATTGTTACATAAAATGTATTATTTGCAATTGTAAATATCTGTTTTTCTTATTATTTATTTATTAATCTGTAATGTTTGGAAAAAATATATTAAAAATAATAATAATTTTTAAAAATCATATCAAAAGAAAATGCAATCTATCCTAATGGACTAATTAAAATTTTTAAATTTTAATTAGCCCATTTTGTCTAAATAAAAATAAATAAAAAATAACTTATAAAAAATCCAATGTATGTTATTGTGACATCATCATAATGCCAGGCTCCAATTTTTAATAATCTTTTAATAATTACCACAAATCACTCAGCAAATAATCTTTTAATTTAAAAAAATTATACAAGTTCAAGTCCAGAACAGAAGTTTGTTTATAATTAATTTGTGTCTTTGGCACCTAAGCTTTCTATATCTGGTTCTGATTTTCATCCATCTAACACCATTCTCTAGATTAATGAAGGACAGATGACAGTGGAAATCTATAGGTTTGAAATCTTAAAATTGCTGACAATGAAAAGCTTCAGTGAAAAACAATGTAAATTTATAAAATTTGTTGTTAGCATATTAATCATCATATCTTTTAAAAATACCCATTTAATCACTATTTAATGATACCAGATATTTTTTGTTCTTTGCTAATCAAACTATTTACTGTATCTTATCCTATAGAAAATTTTCAGGAAAGCAATTAAATAATCCCGAATTTTATTTAAACTTATTTTACTGTTAGCTTAATTATTATTAAACTAGAAGTACAATGAAATTCCTTTAATCCGGCATTGTCGGGACTGACGTGGTGTTGGTTTATCGAATATGCCGCCTTATCAGATGGTAGAAATTTTTCTAGTTTTTTCGATACCTTGGATACAATTTCTGATATCTTTGCATGTAAAACTATACAAATCTGCCTGTACATCTCAGACATTTAAAGCAAGTTGAAATTTATAAGGCCACTGGCAAATATACCACCATTAACTTTCACAGTGTAGATTCCTTTCCCTGATGTGGAAATCATTGTAAATTTACTATCCTCCCTCCCTCTCTTTCTTATGTCACCTTTTCTCTTCACACATCTATAGCAATCCCCTGTTGTTTCAACAGTTGTGGGATCACTTAGCCTGATGATGTTCATTCAACACAGGTGGAAATGTTAGCTCTATTCCCATTTTTTTCTGCTGGTTATTTAATTTTGGTGATTTTTTTATTAAGTTTACTCAGTTGTGAGTGGTGAGTGGTTGTGTGAATTTTTATTTTTACTCACAGTTTAACCAGCATGCCAGTAAGTAACCCTGCGGTTTCTGGCCTAATGTACTGATAACCCCCCATGACAAGTCAGCATGCTAGCTAATCAGATTTGCCAGCATACTGGATGGCAAGTTAATGGAATTTCACTGTATTATAAATTTGTTTATTGTATTTTTTGAAGAATAAGAAGACATATGCAGAAAAAATATAATTTTTTCAAGTCTTGTCTTTACATTCTTTTACAGTCCATCCCAGAGGTAACAGCAAAAACAGCTCGAAGATATAACGAATTCTTCATTAAAACAATTATAGATTATTAAAAAATTACACAAGTTAAAAATGATCAGAATGCCAACCTTTTATTGTAGGATTTGATGCTTTCACAACAAAAACATTGATAAAAATTTTTTCACAATATCTACTGTGTCTTGTAGCCGTACTTTATAGATGTTTAAAAAGTTTACTGCTTGGAGCCCTCTAATGGTTCTTTTGAGTATTCATAATTATTTGCATAAACAACATCACCCAGATTATTATCTTTTTTGAAGCATTAGAAGACATATCTTATAATATAATCAAGATGGGTTGATAATAATAATAAGCGCAGAGCCCAAACAGTTAGGAGTTGAAAGTTGAAATTTGGTACACAGTTAGGATACATCACGATGTAACCTTCTACCGCTTTCCCATGGGAAAGCGGTAGAAGGTTAAGGATTACCTTGAAGAACTCGGCTTCTATTGTACTATTTTAGATGTGGTTATTTTTGCATTTTTGACTGCGTTTTAGTAGGTTATGCCGTGAGAATGCACATTAAGAAGGGATTTTTGGAAAGTCAACTCTCCCAGGGAAAAGGAGGAGAGAGTTAGTTTTAGTCAGTATAAAGTGTAAATAATAAAAAAGGAAAGTAAATAGTGACACATATAGTATACATTTTGGAAATTAATAAATATTTTTATCATTTCCACTGTTCGGTAACCCAAAAACAATAAATCCAAAATAAATGAATTTGAACGAATATTTGAATTCGTTCCAAATTCAAAATGTAATGTTCCAAACAAGTTTTCTTAGATTTTAGAATTTAAAATTAATCATTTTATTCAAGTAAGGTTATGCACCTGGTGAAAATGGGTAAGATTGGCTATAATCTAATAATCTTAATCTTCGCTACCGTTACTTTCTGCGCAAGCAACGCCGCACTCATCTGCTACTTATTTTATTTATGCAATTATATTTTTTCTGTATATGTCTTCTAATGTCTTCAAAAAAGATGATAATCCTGGGTGATGTTGTTTATGCAAATAATATTAGCAAAATCATACTGCAATTGGTAAGTTACTAAAAACTGTACATTACTATATACTGTACTGAAATTTTTTGATCTGATTTCCTATAATATAATCTCAGCTCAGTAAAACTTCTGTATAGAGATTATCATAATAAATTATTGAAGTGTATATCCATATTCCACATTGTCTTTCTACATTCCAATTTAAAGAATCCTGAAGAAGATCTCCTGTGAAGATCGAAAACATTAGAATTTGCAATTGATTATCCTGGAATTTCTTTTAAGGTTCAATTTGTTACTATTTTTTAAATCACTTAAAAATAATAAATATATATTGTTTTCCCTTCTTTAGAAAACATATATAAGAATAATTATTTTAACTGTTTATTATATAAAATTCAGTGAAATTTAAATTATAAACTTAATATGTAAAATCATTTTTTTACCTATTGATTTTGTTCCAGATGATTCTGAAGATTCACTTAACATATCAGTATCACTTGCCAGTATCACAGTACCACTATCGGAGTCCAAACTAATATCTGAGTCACTATCACTGTCGTCATTGGTTGAATCATTTGTTTTATTATTTTGATTATATGCAAAATTTTCATATTCATTTTGAGGATTTTTCTCGGTCATATAGAGAAATACTGGACAACCTTCTTCAACGACGTCATACTCGGCAAGTGTTGAATCATCATCCGTAGCAAAACATTTGCCAAGTATCCAACGTTGAAGATATCTTGGATATCCAAATTGTCTTTCCAGCTACATATACATATAATAATATATAATGTCAATATATATAATTTATGTGATAAATATAATAGTATTTACTTACTTTATCTTTCAGCATACCTAAAGTCATTGTTGGTGAAATTAATAATGGTATTAAGCCTTTATGAGATGATTTATCTTCTATATACAAACTCACCCTATATTAAAAGTTGTTTGTTTATATTACTTTAAATATTGTTTGATAATATCAAAACTAAAACAAATAAATCAAATATATAATTGAATAAACTACAAATAAATTAAATAATTATATATTTTCAAGAAAATATTTTAACTATGTTATTTAATGATGACTATTATTTCTAATTCCAGTTTATGGTTGAAGGAAGATACTCAGGTAGAAAGAGAGAGAGAGAAAGTTTGGCCACAAAACTTCCAAGAAGTCAGAGTTAGAAGTGCTTTAAAATGAAAGGCGAGCGCAGTGCTCACCCTCGAGTAATGACGGGTTAAAGTAAATTATTGGATATACAGGGTGTCTCAAAAGTCCCCATCTATTTCAGTGACATTATATTTGTTTTAAATAATGCTATGCTGTGATAACAATATGTAACTTTAGTACAAATTTGTATATGAAAAAAACATTCATTGGTTTATGTCAAATTAGAAATTACAGTAGCTTAATAGCACATTCATTATATTCATAAATCTCTAACAAACAGTAGTAACTTATTCTAAATTCTGTAAGGCAAAAATTGTACAAAAATCAAAGGCTAAATTTTCACTGTTTCTAGAACAGAAAAAATCTGTATCATGAGACACAATAGGATGGCAACATGAATTTATTTAAGTGTGATTCTAAGAAAAATTGATACTGTTTTTATATTTTTTAAAAATTTAGACTATATATAGTTTCTGTATCACAAATAAATTAACACAGTAATTTAATCTGTCTTCTTCACTGCAACAGTAAGCAAAAGACAGTATAAAAAATAGATGTCATAATTAGATTTTCCTGGGACTCTGGCTGACATCCACCAGGAAACTAACACTACTGTTGATTAGCTATCTGACTTGGACATAATTATATAACCTTCATTCTTGTGTTTGCTTGTTGCTTTGTTATTTTCCATACAAATAAATAACATAAATTGCTAAATTATTACTAATGATTATAGATGAAATTCTGTAATTTGGTTTAAAAGTAGGCACTTAGACTGCCAACTTTTACTGAAAATAATTAAATAATTTAAAATATTCTGGAGGAAAGATCAGCACGGAGCAGGAATCAAACTTACAACTTTTAATTATTGTGTAAAAGCATTGCTAGTTATGCTATCTGGATCTCCATCTGATCTTTGCTTTCAGTTATATATTAGTTTAAAACATATACACACACAGGTTAATTGCTATGCTGACTGAATCATAACTATGGAGAGCTTTCGACTCTCCACAGCTCTCCATAGTTATCAGCTGGCTTCCAGGATTTGTCCAAGCATAGTATATAAATAAAATATAAACAAAAACCAAGCTCAATTTACTATTAATAGCCAGGTTCTTAAGCTTTAATTAAACTAGTTATCATTAAATCATTAGGTTAATTACAACCAAAGAATCTAGCAGTTAAGATTTTGTTATCGAATAAAAAATTATTTGGTCATCAATTAAAATAAAATTTAATTTAAACAAAAATTTTCACTAATTTAAATTTGTTTTAGTGTATCAAGAATGAATTAAATATATAATCTAAACAGGAAAAAAACATGATAATTACATCAATAAGAATGTTTATAACAATAAATAGTCATATTATATCATTGGACTATTATTATTTACAGATTATTCTAAAATAATGTTTTTCAAGTTTGTTCTTATAACAATTTATGAAATGGCCAATAATAGTTTTAAAATGTAAATTTTTTATGTGTTAATTGATATCTATATATGAATTTATATACTGTATTACATGTTAAAGAAATTCTTGACTAAAAATATCTAAAATTCATCATCATATATGAAATACTAAAATTATGATTAATTTGTTATTTAACTTAATAACGTTATATAATACTGTAAATTCTTTAGACATTAAGTGTGCTATATAATTTATGGCATATATTAAATACATCACACTTCTATATTTTATGCATGTTGATATTAGATAAAAATTTACTTACCATATTTTTCTGTTATATTTTTTTGGTATTGCTCCATATTCATCTATTTTTTCTAATGAATCTGTAATTTATAATTGATTATTTTTTATCTAATAACTGAAAAGTACTTGAAAAACAGAGGACGAACGCTTACTTTTTTTATTTTGACGAGATGACAAATTTTGATTATAATTTTCAGAATTAGGTATTGGTGGAGCCCGATATGATTTCCTGTAATTATGATTTCTGATTAGCCTTTGATTTCTAATTGGCTTTTTTGCTTCTAGGTTCAAATCATTTTCATTAAAACCAGTTTTCTTGAATCGATCTTTTTGATTAATATATTCCTGGTTTCTTGCATGTTTGTGTGCAGCAATATAATAATTGCAAGGTCCTTGTGGAAGAGCATCAATTTTTGAATTCTTTAAATTTTCTGCTAATTTTACCGATTCTCTTGATTTAATTCCACTTTCAAAAGTCACTTTTTTATTATTTTTATTCACTAAACAACTTTTCAAAGGTTTATTGATTTTATAATTTTCTTCTAACTTTGTTGCTTTGACTTTATTTATATGAAAATCCATTGGAGCATATTTCCATTTTGTAGGAAGTGATTTTAAGTCGTATTCATCACAATCGGTAACCGATTCCTGAACTCGATTTATCTTTAAATTATTTTCTGACGAAATTCTAGGATTAGGTAAATCTAAATCTGAGTTTCTTTGAGTTAAATAGTTAAAGGCAGCAATAAAATCACTAACACTTGGTTTAGATTTAAGCAATTCTTCAAGTTCAGTAAATTGTTCAGATCTTTTATTTATCTGATAAGAATATTTACTTTTATAATTTTTATGACTACAATCTTTTATTAAAGGATTTTGGTGTCTGTTAAACATCATTTTTCTATGAATGTTATCGCCTAAGTACTCATCATTTTCATTTGTTAGCCAATGTGGATTTGAACATGAACACATTAGTATAGGATTACTGTGAGATTTGGCGCACAAATTAATTTTTCTTTTGGGAAGTTCATTAAAATGATTTTGATCAAAATGTTGAATGGTTTCAAAATTAGGTGAACAATTACATCTACATTTTCTTTGCTGAGCAAGTGGTAGTACAAAATCATGATTTTGACTGACCCTGACATTATTAGAAATGCAAGCTCCAGCTGTATCCTTTTCACAACATTGATGAAAACCATTTTCATGCAATTTTATTTCCTCATTATAATTTTCATCTTTTTTACCAATACTGAAATAACCCAAAACTGTAACATTATATGAATCGGCATCTTTCGATAAAGTAGGACAAACAAAATGAGGAATGTTTATATATTTAAAATTATCTTGTTTACACATTGCACAGTTACATATACAAAGTTCTTTATTTTCAATAGAGTTTTTAACAATATTACTTTTCGAAAATTCTTCTGGTTGATCTCCATTAACATTTACAATTTCATTGAAATTGTTTGATATATTTATTGAAGAATAAGAACTAGATTTAGAAGAAAGTGGTGGTTTAGGAGCTGGTTTCTTTTTTGGAGATTTACGTTTTTTGGGCATATTTTTTCCACCTATATTTAAATCATTAATTTTCTTTTCTTCTAAAACTCTTGCATATCTTCCTTGACAAATTACAGAAATCTCTTGTTTCTGAACTGGATTAGGTACTTCTTGACTAATTTGTTGTTGGGAATTTATTGAAAGTTGATTAAATGTATAGAGTTTACCTATTGCTGTAGGCAGATCATCAATTTTATTTACTTCTACTTCTTTTGAATCATTAATTTGAGGATGTGTTTTCTCAGTATTCTCAGATAAATTAGTTACATTTGGAGGCAATGGCGCTTTCCTTTTCTTTCTCTTGATACATCGTACTGAATTCTTAACAGCTGTTTTTTCAGAAGATTGTGCAGAAGTAGTACAACAAATTACTTCACTTGGATTTAAAACAGAATTTGTAGTAAATACTGTTCTCTCGGTTTCTTTTCTGTTAGAAAAATCATCTGCAATACAGTCTGAAGGTCTACATTTTTCAGATGTATTTGATGTTTTTTCGCATGGAATATATATTTCATTTTCCATAAATGTTGCAGTTATTTTCTTTTTCCTTTGTCTATATGAACCTCCTAAAGTAAAACATGACATCAATACATGAAATCCACCTTTATACTCAATATCATTATCAGAATCAATAACAGTCCATTCTTCAGTGGAAACAACTGCAGGACAACTTGCTATTGAAGGCGTGCTATTTCTTCTAGATTTAATTAATTTTGGACTCCCTGTAGATTGATCTGAATTAATGATATTTTGTTTCTTTATTTTTTTCTTTTGACACCTTTTAAGTGAGCCAATTAACAATGATCTTGCTGATTTTTGTTTTTCGTGGTTTTCTTCTATCAAATTAGATATTTCACCGCCTTTATTTTTACACTTGCATAAGTCATATGAAGTTTTAGTTTTATTGCATTTCTGAGAGAAAAATAAAGAATTAATATAATTTAGTATAACTTTTGATAGAAATTAAATTCATTTTTATATTAAATTACTATCATTCTACATTTCTTAATAAAGCTTTCCAACTGTAATGTCAATGTAATCATTTATTAGTACAGATTCTAGTTTTCTTTAAAAGGCATTAATATAAAATGCATTCTTGTTATAATAGTATTTTTTTTAAAATGACATATTAAAACTTTATAAATTTTAATTAAATTATTAGGAAAACATGCTAAATTCATGAGCCAAGACAAAAGTTTTTACTTAGAAATCCTTTCTTTCTTAAAAGAACGTCCTCACGTCAAAATTTTAAGAATGAAAACATTTCTAAATAAAAAATTTGGTTTTGGCTCCTGAATTTAGCATTTTTTCTTCTAATAATTTGATTATGGTGTCAACTACAAATGTTTTTACTGTTGAAATTTTCATTATTAAACAATTTAGATTGAATTTTGTTAAATAAGCAAAAGAGATATTAAATATTTATAACAAATATTACAAACATGTACATAAAATGTCACATTTAGTCACATGAGATGCAGTACATATTTTTCACATATTAATGTGAAAAAGTATGTATAATTATTTTGCCTAATTAAAATATTATTGTTAACAAAACTAATTTTATAATAAAAAGATATGAATTTTATCTTAATGTTAATTAATATAAATTTATTAACTAACTGATGCAAAATTTATCAAATCTTAAAAATCCTTGTATATTTTCACAGGAAACATGCATTATTAATAATTATTTCTAATATTAATAGTTTAATTTCTTAAATTTAAAAATACTTTATAAATTTTAATTAAACAGTTAGTTCGTCTATAATTTAACGGTTATAAAAAATTGATTAGTTACCTTTTAATAGCTTTCTTACATGCATCACAAACTGTACAAAATGGCATGCAGTTTTGATCCACAAATTAAATTTCTACATATTAATCATCATTGAATTAATCTTTTTAACTGTAGAGGATTATCTAAAAATAAAATATATCACTATTCATATATATAAATTTTTATTGTTTTTAAACATTAAAAGTCAACGAAGAATAAAATGTATCATTAATCTGAAATTTCCTTTCTAATTTAGCAATCTGTTGATTTAAAATTTACTAAATTTAATTGTTCTGTCTTCAGAGTTGACAAATTTTAGGATCAGTTTATTGAAACAAAAATCAAATTTTAGATATTTGATACTTACCCACTTTAAAACTTGCAAACTTGTTTAATTATTGTTAAATTTACTAATTATATATACTTTATAACCATTAAAAGAAACAGATATAACTTTTCTCAGCCAAATTTTTACTTTTTTTCATTCATATAGAAAAAATTTATTTTTAACAATTAGATTAAAATAAGGTTCATACTAGATAAATATAACATCTTGATCTAGTAAGAAATATTTAATTAGATGAAACTTTTTGACATATTCAACAGTACATTTCAGAATACACAAAAAATTAATACAAAATATACATTATATATTTGAACATAAAACAAAATGTTCATTTAATTAAAAATATGTTATTGGGTCATGACATTGATCTTATTAATTAGTTTAAAAAGTTGAAATTATTTAAATTATTTTTTTAAAATTTAAAAATTATACATAATTATATGCAAATATAAATATCAATATATAATTCTGTAAGTATCAGAACTTAGTTGTCAGAAATATCTTCATACTATGTACGCCAACTACTCATTGTTGTTATTAATTAATTCAATTCGTATACCATATTTACTCGCATATAAGACAAGGTTTTTATTCATTTTTCATTGCTTCAAAAAAATCGTCCTATATGCGCAAGCGAAGAATTCTTCACATTTTTGCAATAATTTTTGTTAAATAATCGTGTGTTTGCATTTTTTACGGGAGCATCCCATATTTTGATCTTTTAAGTCACATCTCATCATATAGCCAAGATTGTCTTATAAGTGAGTAAATACAGTATATATATGTGTGTGTATGTATGTGCGTTTGTACACACATACAAGAATCCTCAATATACAGTTTCTAAAAAGCATAACTGATAAAGTGATGTTATATTGGGCATGAACTTTTCATTGAACTAATACATCACATGGGAGATACATTCCAGACTAATTAAAAAAAATCTGAATTTTTTTTGTACGGAATTAATAAATAGATGTCACTCATATGCCTATGAATATAATTTACTATTTTCTTATTATTTACATTTTTACTTCATCATACATTCTCTAAAATTATGATTTCCAGTATTGTATAATATACTGTCATGCTATACAGTTTTCTAATATTTATTTGTTGTATTAAACATTTAATACATAATTACTACTGTACTTGTACTATGATATGTACTGTATGTCCTTTATATACTGTAGCAATTAAATGCATAATTTGCATTTAAGTACGAAAAAACAGGAACTACTGCCTCTAACGAAAACTATGAATTTAACATGACGTATATCAAGAATCTTCTGTAATAAATTATAGAACTGTTTTTATGAATTCATTTTTACTCCTATAAAACAATAAACTGTCTATATTTTCTTATTAGAACTGTCTTATTAGAATTATTATGATAAATTTATAGAAGGTCAAAAGTGTGAGTGTCACACTTTTAAATATATACATATGAATATTCTCTTCCAGAAAAAAAATAAATTTTTCTATTTGTTTACAGTTTTTGATATGTAATGAATTTTAGCATCTACAGTAATGTTCAACTTTTACTATAAAAACTTAAATAAAATGTTAAATAAAAAACACTAAGCTTTTTAAAATGTATCACAGTTTTAATTCCTATTTTAACTAAACACATCAATCAGATTATTTTAGAAATGAAATTATTATTTGAAAAATAAATTTTAATTTAGCAATTGTTACATATAATATTATTTGAATAAACATTATTTAAACAATAACTTCACACAAAAACCAAAAACGGTGCGTTATCACATATAATTACCATTTTCACAAACGTTTTCGAACATAAAAGTTCTTCATCAGGCAAAAAAAGGACAACTTATAAAAAAACGTTCGATGGAACAGTTTTTGAAAGAGCCGTGCGAAAGATTCGAAATGTTACTCGTGCAGATGTCGTCACCTCTGCGCATGGGCGAAAGTGGAAATTTTCCTGTAATGTCATCCGTCATATATGAGCATTTGCCATGCGACGGATAACGATAACTCCTCTTAAAACGACATCGGGAGTACTCCCAAATCTTTACACTCTTTCAGCTAGGGCAAAGTTCGATTTTTTGAAAGAGTGTAAAGATTTGGGAGTACTCCCGATGTCGTTTTAAGAGGAGTTATCGTTATCCGTCGCATGGCAAATGCTCATATATGACGGATGACATTACAGAAAAATTTCCACTTTCGCCCATGCGCAGAGATGACGACATCCGCACGAGTAACATTTCGAATCTTTCGCATGGCTCTTTCGAAAACTGTTCCATCGAACGTTTTTTTATAAGTTGTCCTTTTTTCGCCCGATGAAGAACTTTTATGTTCGAAAACGTCTGTGAAAATGGTAATTATATGTGATAACGCACTGTTTTTGGTTTTTGTGTGAAGTTATTGTTTATTCAGCGCGGTGTGCGATTGATGAATAAACATTATTTATTAACAAATAGAATAAAATTAGAAATTGCTGTTTCAACAAAATTATAATTGCAAATTTAGTTTTATAGAAACAACAATGTCTCGATCATATAATAAAACAAGAAATATAGATAAAAATTTATTTGCATTTCACATTTTTGTTTATCTAATCAAAGTATTGTTATATTATGTTATTTTATATATATATATATATATATATATATATATATATATATATATTATTTAAGAAACAATAAGCTTTTTAGAAAAATAGTATTTTTCTTAAATAATAACTTTACAAAAATAAAATTTTTTGCTTACTAAAATAAATTACAGAAACCAGATAAACTGAACTTACCTGTTTCCTATTACTTGAAATTATGCTTTTTTTCAAACATGATTCATTTTCTAAAAGAATTATCAACTTTTAATTCATTACTTCTGTACATTGAAATAAATAAATGCCTTATTCCTATTTACTTAATATATATAATCATTGTATTACTTACTTAATACTCTAATTTTTTAGTAATAAATGAATTAATTACTAAAAATTAGTAGTTATATTCATACCATAGATTGAAAAACTGTCTCTCTATATTTTTTATTTTATTTTATTTTACATAAAAAGTCCAGCAATATTGTATGATTATTTTATTTTTTTCAAAACAACTTTAATATCAACTCATTCCCTAAACTGCCTTTTGGAATTTATATTTCTTACTCTTCCTAGTTCTTTTGAGTTTCTGTAACCAATCATCACAGACATTATACTGTATATATATATATATATATATATAAATCATCTTTTGTAAAAATATTATTTTGCATAAGAAAAACCATCAAAAATAATGTGTGCATTGAGCACAACGATATTTAAACCCATTCTCTATAAAAACAACTTTTACAAAATTTATAATAATAATGACATTTAATATGTACTAAACAGATATATTAAACACTTTCATCACTGTAATCTTGTAAGTGATGTCAATTTTTGCTGCATTAACATTATTTACATTTATAAAGTTGTTTATTTCCAATTTTCTAAACAAAATTTTAATTATTTAAAATAATTTTATATATAGTCAAATCTCAGGTTACGAATTCCATGTTTATGAACAAAATTTTGAACGCCATATTTGCTTCAATTACTGTATGATAACTCAGTTTCTGAACAAGATACTCAGCAGAGTTGGCCACTGATGATCAACTTCTTATACTTCCTATGTTAAATTAAAGTTGATGGCCAACCAATCAATGACAGGACTACCAATTCAGCAGATCGCTGAGATTTGCCTCGCGTCATTAGATGTCACAATGCAAACCATTGATGATACTGTTATTCAAATTAGATTTCAATGTGCATGCATGTAAGATACTACTTTCGGTTTTCGGTACATGTCGCAATTCAATTTAAATCAAATTAATTAATAAAAACTGCATTAATTGACATTCGTGTAATATAAATGACATCCAATAATTCATATTTAATAGTGCTTAACTCAAATTAATATACTATATAGTATAATATAATATTTATTAACCACTCAGCAGTGAGGGATGTATATATACGTTGAAGGTGATCGTGTGGCAGTGGTGAGGGACGTATATATCCGCTAAATTCTTTTTGGGGTATCGCCAAAAACTAGCCAAAAACTACAGCAAAAAAAAATTCACATAAAAAATAAATTATGTAACAATAAAAAAAGACTTTTCTTTACTAGACATAACTGTTTACAAAATCTTTTTCTGAAACGGTAATGAGAAAAATCGCGTGAAAAAATACTTTAAAAATTTCCCAGGTATATTCTCCACTACTAAGAGATAGCACCATACCTGACTATCCCACTGCTGAAAGGTTAATACAAGGTAGCCAGTAAATTAAAATTAAAAATAACAAAATAATAATTAAATTTCTGGTTTTTACACTGAAACTAATATTAAAAATAAAATCAAAATTAATTAATTAAATTAAAATTTAGATTTAAATCAAGGCAATTGAAACATAGTACAGTAGAACCTCGATTATCCGGATTGTTCAAAATAAACAAAAATGTAAGGCATGGGCAACGTGGGCCACCGCCTACGGCCTCGCAGTCTGAGGGGCCTCGTGCCTTGAAGGTTTATGCATTACTTAAAAGCCGTGAATGCGATGAAAAAATTTTACTCATCATAAAATAATAAATAGTTTGCATTTTTATGAATAAAAATTTGACAGTTTTAACTGCTTTTTATTTTATAAAATCCGTCTTCTTGCGCCACCAGAGGGCCTTTAAACAATAGGCAGTGTTAGTGCTGGTCAGCAGTAGTCCAAATTCAAAATGAACATTTGTTTCTTGAAAATTTGCTCACGATTTAAATACAGTACAGAATTATTTTTTGATTATCTGGATTTTTCCTTATCCGAACTACCTTCATCCCCAATTAGTCCGGATAATCGAGGTTCTACTGTATTTTGGAAAATGTGGATAAAATACTTGTCTGTCTTGACTGGTTTGGTTTTATTTCATCCAGGCAGAGTCGAGTCTCTATTTATAGCACTTTTTGCAAAGTGTTAGTTTCAATTTCAGTTGGCAGTGATGAAACATTTTGCTTTTTATATATAAAATGGATATAGATATGAATATACCGTATATCTCGGCGGATAAGATAACCTTCAGATAAAACGAGGTATAAAATTTCGTCAAAATTTTATGGTTTTAGCATATATCTGTCCTATAAGATGACCCCCAAACTATCAACGGCCTATGAATTTAGTTTAGATTAGCGATCATCATCTGAATAATAATACTATATAGTGTATACGGAATTATGTCCTATTTGTAATTTTTCAAATAAACAAATTTTATTTTCTTGCATCTGGCAGCACTGCCTTGCGATTGTTGCAAATATTCGCACTGATTCGGGCATTCGGGTAATGACTGACTAGTCACAAAAACATTCTACGGGCTATTCTATTTTGTGCACATACCCTATTCTCTTCTAGTAAATGGTTACGGTTTGTCTGTCTTTTTATAATGGTTTTAATTTATATAAATTTCAATCTAATTTTTTTTTTGTATCAGCCGTATAAGACGACACCAGATTTTGGGGGCCATTTTTTATGATTCAACTATTGTCTTATCTGCTGAGATATACGGTAAATAATATTATATTGCATTTGTAGGCATTTTTATGCATGAAATGCTGCTAAAAACATAAAAAAAAGGCAGATACAAATAAATTTTGAGGATCAGATACAAATTAATCAGTTTTTCATTGTTTCTTATGGAAAAATTTGTTTTGGTTTGAGAACAAATCAGTTTCCAAACAACATTTAGGAAGGAATTAAGTTTATAAACATAGGTTTGACTAAATATTAATTAATTCTTTGAAAACAGAAATATTTTACCAGATACATCTATATTATAGTCATTTTCATAATCTTCGGCTTTCAGCAAACCTATCAAAGGCAGAAAAAATGCGTGATTTTCTTTTGCAGTAAAATATCTTTTACCATTTAATTGACCATTCCCATGACCAATGGGATCATCCTGTGTATATTAAAAAAAATTAAATTTAATGAAACTGTTCACAATAAAAAAACTTTCTAAATAAAAATAACATACAAATTCTATGCCAGCAGTCCAATCAGCACAAATGAATGGTATTCTTCCTATCCATTTGGTAGTTCCTTTATTTAATTCTTTGTCTTCATGTAACCACACCACTCTTTCTCCAAGAGATAAAACTGGTGCTTCAGGTTCTTCTTGAAATACAATATTAACATCCAGAAATGCAATTCCTGTAAAATTTTTACAAATTTAGTTTTAGTAAATATTTTATTTTTCTATTTCAAATTTCAATTAGTCAAATTTGTGTTTAAATATTTTAAAAAATTAGTAAATTAATTTATATTTTAACTGTAAAAAAATAGTTTGATACTGAAACTAATAAATGTAATTACAGTAGAGCATCGATTATCCGACCCCCGATTAACCGACCACGTTCTAGTCGGCAAATTCAAATGTCCGCTAGTGATGTGGCGCTACAATATTTGGTTATGTCTTGGCTACTTTAATATTATTTTTGTTAAATTTTTGCATGTTTTAGCTGGCAGCACTGGCTCGACCATGAAAGGGAGGCTAGTATTTAAACCAGGCCTAATACACTATACTAATAATGTATTTTTTCATACTTTTCAGTTATCTGACTTTTCAGTTATCCGACCAACCGCAGTCCCAAGGGCGTCGCCAGAGGGGGACAGAGGGGCAGTTGCCCCTCCCTAGACATGCGAAAAAAATTATTTAAATGCTAAGTCATTTATTGCCCGATTTATAGTTCCCGCGCGATGCGAACTGAAACGCACACCTATGCATGTTTATGTTGAATGTAAAAACGATGCCATGCATTTGTAATAAATATAATTTTTTTAAATCATAACGTGACATATCTTTTCTATAATAAAAATAACTTTTATCATCACTAATTATTTCATGTTTTTTTAAATAGTTAGAATTTTTCAGATACTTATAAAAATTTTCCCAAAATTTAACATATAAATTCAAATGTTAATAAATAATTAACTAAGGCTTACAAAGATGGCCGAGCGGTAGGCTGCCACCTTGACCGCTCGGCCATCCGGCCTCAACAGGATGGGTTTAGGATCAACACATAGATTGTGGTAGGTGCTCGTAAAACCATGGAAGTTGGTATACGGGTAGGAAGTAATAATAAATTAATTAATTAAAAAACATTAAAATAAACAAACACATCTCATAATGGCAAGTTCCGGCCAAAATTTTAATTTACATTTATTAATTTAGTATTGTATTTATATTTGTTTGGTTTTTCAGTAAATTTAAAAAGAAAAAAAGCTGAAGTACAAAGTAGTGACAGCGATGAGCAGGATGAAAAAGTTAAAAAGAGAAACAAAATGGAGATCGCGTCGTATGATTCTAGCTCGTTCACGGCAACGGAAGATGCTCAGTATCAAAAAGTAGATCAAGATCTTAATGCTGATGCACGTCTTCGTGATGATTGTGTGGGTGACCAGGATGCAAATTCTACGATGGATGACTGCAACGAAAATGACATTGGTCGATTTGTTGGGCAAGCGTCCATGTTATTACACGAAAAGAAGAAAGAATTGCTTGAAAATTGTTGGATGCCTCCTAGGGCTTACGACTTTGTGAAAGACGCCGAGCATTTAAAGAGAAAATTTAATTATTCATGGTTGGAAACGTACTCGCCGTGGTTGGTATATTCTCGATGCCAAAAAGGTGGCTTTTGTAAATATTGCACGTTGTTTCCGCCAAATCCGAGTTCCGTTAAAGGTGTATTAGGGTCATTTATCGTAAAACCATTTCGTAAGTTTAATGATGCTCACGATCAATGCAAAAAGCACATGAAAACACACTTTCATAAGGAGGCACTGGAAGCTGCTAGATCATTTTTAGGAAATTTGCCTGTCGATGTGCAACTCAATAAATACTCTCAGAGCCGTATTGAGGAAAATCGAAGAATTATAACGTCGATCGTTTCTTGTATTACATTTTGTGGATCCCACGACTTAGCGGTGCGAGGTAAACATTATGGTGAAGGAATTCTTGAGGACTTGTACCAGCTGCGAATTGATGCGGGAGATGTGGTTTTGAAGAAACACATCGATCATGGGAAGAAAAATGCAAGCTATCGATCGGTTGATATCCAAAATGAAATTATTAGCATTTGTGGAGATGTGCTTAAAGAAGATATTATAAAAGAAGTAAAAGAAGCAGAAGCATATAGTGTATTAGCAGACGAAACAGCTGACATTTCTGGAACAGAACAGTTATCTATTGGACTGCGTTATTTTCATGAGAAAAACAACGAAGTCCAAGGAGTGTTTGTTGGATTTGTTGAGCTAAAAGGTCTGGATGCGAAATCTATCGCACAAACCATTGATGAATTTTTGACAAAAGAAGAACTTATTCCAGTAAAATGCGTTGGATTAAAATTTGATGGTTGTTCGACAATGTCCGGAAAAGAAGGTGGTGTACAAGCAATCTTACGCAAAAAATACACTAAAGCTTTGTTCTTTCATTGTTCTTCGCACAAACTAAATCTAGTAATCAATGATCTCAATGCTCTGCCTGAAATTCGGAACACCATAGGAACCACGAAAGACATTATTTCATTTTTTCGGGAATCAATTTTGAGGAGGAAGTTAATACCTAATATTTCCACGCTCTGCGAAACAAGGTGGAGCGAGAAACATAAAACCATCAGAGTTTTTAAGGATAATTTTCATGTTATAATGGAGGCCTTAGAAACTTTATCGCGTGATGGAAACAGTGCGACTCGAAATCATGCATTCCAGCTCCGTGCCGCCGCTTCAAGAGTTTCGTTTATTCTGTGCCTTTTGTTGATAGCCAAATACTCGGTTTTGATGGAACCCGTGGTAAACGTACTCCAGTCTGTAACTTTGGACGCGATCAAGGCCTCGCAGCACATTAAGAACATTATGCAATTGCTTAAAAGACACCGCGATGATGCCGATAAAGTCACAGATGAAATTTTAAGGGATGCTTTTGTCATTGCAAAAACACTCGGACTGGAGGAGGACATGACATCAGTGCCGCGCATTTTTGGAAGACAAAGTTATCGAAGCAACCATCCAGCAAGAAGTCCTTCAGAATACTGGAAAAGGTCTTTAATAATACCATACCTGGACTCCATTATTAATTCTCTTAAAGGACGATTTGCAAAAGAAAATACTCCATCATTCGCATTATCTAAATTACACCCGGCGCAAATGCAAACCATGTCCATGGAAAGTCTCACAAAAGCTTGCCAAACTTTCTCTCAATTTTACGATTTACCAAACATAAAATACGAAATTGAACTGTGGCAACAATTGTGGCAGGATAAACCCAATGTAACTGAGCTGGCCGTTGTGGATGTTCTAAAAGAAACGAAAACTTTCTTTCCCGAAACGAGTAAAGCGCTAAAAATTTTGATTACTCTACCGTGCACAACGTGTACTGTAGAGCGATCCTTTAGCAGCCTGAGACGGATGAAAACCTGGATAAGAAGTACCATGGTGGAAAGTCGCCTCAATGGTCTTGCAATGATGAGTGTCCATAGAAAGATCATCAATGAGAACATAAAGGATTTTAATAATAAAGTAGTAGAAAAATTCACCAAAAACCCAAGAAGATTATGTTTTAATTCAAATAATCTTCTTAAGCTTCTTAAAATTTATGAATCGTTTTTATTTTACCTACATACAATTCATATCCTCTATTAATTTATATCATCTTGCCCCCCTCTGGCCCATTGGCTGGCAACGCCCTTGCACAGTCCCCAATTGAGTCGGATAATCGATGCTCTACTGTATATAAATTATAGAAGAACTGTAATCATTTTTGGACTCACCTAGATGATAACAACTAAATGCTAACAATAAGAAAAGTAAATAAAATTACAATGAGTGGAAATTCTGATTTTACTGACATTAAAAAGAAATGTTAGAACTATTAAAAATGTATAAATAACTCTGAGATTTAGACTAGTTATAATTATTATTAATTAATAGTAATTCGTCCAATATCATTTGCCTGCCGTTGATTTTCTGTATCATCTCTAAGAATGGTTAGCATATCATTGAAGTAATGCAAACAATTTAAACTATCATTCTATGTCAATACAAAAAAACCTTTTTAATATCCCAGTATAAACAGATTTAAACAAAACTAACGTTTTTGACCATAAACTTGGTCTTCATCAGGCTAACGGCCAGTATAAATTCGAAACCAGAAATTCGAACACAGTGTTTATAAATTATTTTAAATTCCAAAATATTTAAACATTGGAAAATGATTTAGAATACAGTAGAGCATCATTTATCCGAATCAATTGGGGACTGGGGTTGTTCAGATAACTGATTTTTTCGAATAACCGATTATGTACGAAAAAATATATTAACCTATCCAATGTAGAAATTTTTCTCCGTTGCGTGTCGCTTCGTGTTGAATTTTTTCCATTGCATATTGCTTCGTGTTGAATTTTTGTCGATTTTAAGCCTAACGAAAATTTTTATAATAATAATCGAGGCTATTGTATTGTTAAAAATTATTTCTTTATTTTGTACAAACAAAATAAATATATTGAAAAATATAAAAACAAAAGAACTTATACTTTACAAGTTAATCTAGTATCAAAAAGTATGTTCAATTCAGCAAGCACGACACAGTCTGACTAGAAAGCTTTCGGTTGACCGGCTTTCAGATAAATGACACTCTACTGTATATCTGTATATGTATATATATATGCACATAGAATGAAAATTATCATTCTACGTGCATATATATTAAAATATTTAATGTTGAAGCACTGGGTTATAACTGATAATAACAACTAATGACTATTATGAATGGTCAATCATGTATTGAAGTTGATAGGCATGTTTAATCTGTCTTTTCATGTTATTTATCTGAAGATAATGATAGCTATAACTAAATTCTGATTAAAATGGTGTATTTTAACTTATGTTTTGAGATATACCAATTTTGATAGAATTAAACAACTGATAACAAAGTCTGTGATTAGAATAAGTTGATTCAACTGTATGCACAAATTAATGTAAACTTATTTTTCAATTTTCAATAAAATAATATGAAATAAATTTATAACTGTACTTGATTTTCTTGTTTATAATTATCAAAAATACCTAATTATATATACTTACCTGGATGAGAATTTTGATTTTCAAAACAGTTTCTATCATTACTGCAAAATACATCAGTGACAAATACTTTCTCAGCATCCATGTTTACAGAGAAATTACACTTATAAATCTGAATAAAAAAAATAAATTGATTTGTTGCATTAATAATATTTTCAAATACAATAAAAAGTTTTTATTAGTAAGATTTAAAACTTATGAAATTTCATTCATGTAAGAGAAAAAATCAAAGTAAAAAACCAAATTTGTTTTGATGCAATTAAACTCTAACATTAATAATTATGAAATATAGATTATTATAATGCCAACTTATAAATTATTTTATACTATGAGAATTCAGTATAAGTATACAACAAAACTATATAACAATTTTATCTATTTTAAACACAAATTTATTCAAAAATAAGTATTTTTTTTTCCTTTTAATTTTTTTCTACCCTACAGATACTAAGAGAGGCTTCCTTTTTAATATGTATCATTCATACAATGAGAATCAAATATTCAAAGAACCAACATATTCAGATCATATCAAAAAATTCTGAGTGACACTAACATGTAAAAAACTGTATGAACTCCTTTCCCTGAATGTATTACAGGTCACCTATGTACTGTACTTAGGAAATTTGTTGCAGATGGTAGTAACAGTGACAGACTAGAGTCACTAGACTGTGTTTCAAAATGATACTACACACAATGTAAGAAAACTTGTTCATTATTAAAAACCTATTACTCAATATATGGATCTTGTATTTTTACAGAAATGCAAAATTATATTCTGTTTCTGTACCATCATCGAGACACCATTTACTGATTTGTTAGTTTGAAAAAACAGGAAGTATGTTAAATAAATAAGAAAAAGACACATGTAGATTATCACAGTTTGCTCTAAAGATATTTTTCAGGAAGCACAAGCAGTGATGTAAAAATGTTTAAGAAAAGAGCTCTAAGTTTAGCACAACAGAGTGGGATGTTATGTAACATTAGACAAAAAATCTGTTGTATGGACTTTTGCTGTTTCTGTACAAATGCAACTCACTAACAAGGAGATGGTCAGACATTCAGGTCTCTGATTCAAACAAAACTTGCTGAGCATGTAGCCCTAAACTCAAAAAGTGGCTTGTTTAAATAATAGGATCCACTTCTCAAGCACTTCCAAAAAAAAAAAAAAAAGCGTCTGAAAATTGAATGCTTAGCTTATGTTTTGGAAGTTCGGAAGTTTCACATTCCTCAAAATGTTTATAGCCGAGTGGATAAGATGCTAGGCACTAGAGCTATAGAATGTAGGTTCAAACCTTCATAACTTTAGTTTTTTTTTTACATGTAAAACTTAATAATAATTCTAATAATATGATAAAATAATAAGTTTTACATGTAAAACTTATTATTTTATCATATTATTAGAATTATTATTACCATTATTATTTCTCATGTTTAAAGCTCATAAAACAAGAAATTAAAAATCTAGATGTCATTTCCTAATTTGGCAAAAAAGAAGTTTCTACAGATTTAACTCTTTTAATGTTGTTACATAAAATTTTTATTTCTTTATATTTATTTTCACATATTTTTGCTTGTGATTATATACTATGTCACCACAAGCAAATAAGATTCAGATGTTACTGCGCATGGACCAAAAAAGGCAATCTGATATAAAAACAGGGTAATATAGTCTCAGCACTTTATATAATTGTTAATGTTATGGACAATTTCCTCATGCATTCACATTTGTTACACTTTAAATAAAATGATACCACCATATCTGAAAATAAATATGAAAAAATAAAAGTTTTATTTAATGACATAAAAGAGTTAAATCTACAGACTTCATTTTTGCTAAACAGGAAATGACATCACAATTTTTAATCTCTTGTTTTGTAAGCTTTAAACACAAGAAATAATAATGCTAATGATATGGTAAAATAATAATTATGTTACAGATTTTAAAACAATTAAAATTATAAAGGTTCAAAACTACATCATATAGGTCCAGTGCCTAGTGTCTTATCCACTTGGCTATTGCCATTCTGATATATAAAACTTCAAAGACATAAGCTAAACACTAAATTTTCAGAGACCCTTTGTTTGGACATGCTTGAGAAGTGAGTACTATTATTTAGACATGGAGCTGCTTGTGTTTAGAGCTACTTGTTCACCAAGTTTCGTTCAAATCAGAGACCTGAATGTCTGATCTCGCCTTGTAAGACATTGTTAGAAGATAGAATACCAAGATGTTTTAGAAAGAGAGTAAGGGGCACTTTTAATACACTCCCATATAGATAAATATTTTGTTTGTTTGTTTATCTAATTTTGACCATCAGAAAATCCAGAATTCTTGTTGCCACCCATTATATCCACAATGTGATGCACATTATTTAGCAGAGACAAGTCCAGTACTAAACATGTGAATATCCTAGACATAGGCTGACTATCTATACCATTGTTTGTTTTCCCCTGTCCCAGCCATCCCATTGTTTCAGTAAAATTTTCACTTTTGTTCTGTTTTCTGGAAATCAAAAATCTTACTCTCTAGTTTGTATGTTAAATACACTTGTATATTGTATTTCAAAGTTTGTGATTTGTTAGAAAATGTTTATTCTGTGTTGATAAGGATCATAAACTTGAATGGATACTATTGAGGAAGAAATGGCAGGAAATATAGCTTACAGAATAGTTTCAATGAAGTCTAGGAACACATTACATAAACAGAAACAGATGAAATTCAACAATTTGATCAATGGACACTAATAAAAACAATAATAACCAAACTGTTGAAGAAATTAAAAAAGAAAAAAATCAATGTAGTTGACAAATGGATCGAAACATTTAATGAAATACTTGAAAAGGATCTAGAATTCCAAGATTGTAATAACTTGATAAAATTAGTTCCTTGTTTATCAGGACTACAACTTCTGTAGAAAAAATATTTTAACTCAAGTTCCCTGTGGCCAAAAGAGAAATCTAGATTAAATATTGAATCAAGGAAAGCAATGTTAATTATAAAGCAGAACTACAACTTACAATGTGTTTTATTATAAAACCGTCTTTTACGTTCCAGCAATATTCTATTTCGTAAAAAAACGTTTTCAACTGCCTTCAGCAGCCATCTTCAGTTAACCAGTACAAAAGAACATAGAATTCTAAAATACGCACGTGGCGTTCTAAACGTATGAAAATTAAATGAAATTCGAACGCGCTCATGCCGATCGTCGGTAACGCGCATACACGCTAAAAACGGCGTTTTTTTTAAGATGTTCCGTCGGTAACGTGCTTACACGCTAAAAACGGCGTTTTTTTGATGTTCTGTCTATTTAACACCTACACACAGGTGTTAAATAGACGGAACATCAAAAAACGCCGTTTTTAGCGTGTAAGCACGTTACCGACGGAACATCTTAAAAAAAACGCCGTTTTTAGCGTGTATGCGCGTTACCGACGATCGGCATGAGCGCGTTCGAATTTCATTTAATTTTCATACGTTTAGAACGCCACGTGCGTATTTTAGAATTCTATGTTCTTTTGTACTGGTTAACTGAAGATGGCTGCTGAAGGCAGTTGAAAACGTTTTTTTACGAAATAGAATATTGCTGGAACGTAAAAGAAGGTTGTTATTTATCGGATAAATAATTCCAGTAAGCTTTGTTTATTTATTATTATAAAACTGTGAGTGACCAGAACAAAATAGGTTTATCTAAAAAAACATGCTTGGTTTTGACTAGGAAATCTACATTAACCTAACTATTAAATCTGACATCATACTGTAATAAAAATATCACTATTTCATTATTAGATTTAAAAAAAAAAAATCTTTTAGAGAAATTTACATATTCTTTTTACACCACCAAATCGATATCAGTAATAATGTACTAACAATTTGTTAATAATGCCCATCCATATTTCTAGATAAAATTTTAATGAGAAGACCTGTATCTATCAGCTGCAATTTCTCAATCCCATTTTCGTATCAAAAAATTATAGTCAGCCTATCTTAGACATAACACCATAAAACCCCCAACAAAAAACTATTCAATAAATACAATTACTAATAAAAATAAGCTATAATTACTAATAGCCTTAATAGAAAAATCTGGTTATTCATTTGATATTTGAAAGATTAAACAAAATAAGAATATCTGAGAATTAATTTAACTCAAGCATTCAAAAACACTGACTGAATGAAAGAATTATTAGATGAAGGCATGATGACAGTGAAGAAGGATTATAACCAATAGGAAAGAATTAAATTCATAATTCTTATATTTCATTGATATAGATTATTGTCAAATTTTTCCTGAAAAATGTTCTATACTATCTTGAAGGAAAAAAATTCATTATCTCATAGAAGCCTGGACAACTATCCACATTGGCCAACCAAGTGCCAGTACTGAGCATAAGAATCTTAGTCTGATATTCATAGAAGGCATTGAAACTTTTGATGTTCACTTTCAAAAAGAGAATTTGTCCCTTTTCTGATGGGATATAACATTGATATAGATTTACAGTGGTTTCAACAAAATGATGCAAGATCCTAGCTAAACTATCAATGATGTTCTGCACCACTTCAAGACAGGTTTTAAGGAAAGTGTCTTATTAAAACAACAATAGAGCATTTTGAGAAATAGATATTCTATTAGCAAAAGTGATGAAGGATTGAAGGATTTTCATGGCACCAATATCTCCAGACTTGAATCCATATGATTTTTTCACATGGAGAGTTTTAAAAGAATAATGTGCTATAGCAAACTCAACACACCATTCCAGAGATAAAAATACCATTCAAATAAAAACTCTCAGCAAATCATTATCTTATTTCTGTACAAATAAGAACATGCTCTTATATTGAAAATTGTTTGGTTTCATAGTTTTGACACACATGTTTCAAAACTGCCTGCTTTACTCATAAGAGCATACCTTACATATAAGAGCATGCTCTTAAATGTGCCAGCTTGTTTTTGCTTATAAGAACACTGCACTATTGTGTTAGTGTAAATTAAATGTAATTAAAGATATGTAGTATAAAAAGTGTACATACTGATATAGTAACTATTCACTAATAAAGATAAAAAGCCAAAATAAAAAAAAGCTTCCAACACTAAGAATTTTTATAAAATAGAGTTTTTTAGATACTTTGTGGTATATAGTGTCAATTATGCTCCATTTATAAGAGTATGCTCTTATAGTTGGATATACAAACATGCTTTTATATGCACAGAAATATGGAAACTTTCTTCTTCATTTACACATAGTGTGTGACCTTTATGTATACCATATTTGAAATGTATTAATGCGAAAAACTTCTATGTAAGAAAAACAAATGTGTAGAATGATTTGTAAAATCAAAGTACTGTGTTCCGTATTAAAAATATACATTGTTTATGAAATTCCAGATAATAAAACAATCATCCTATATAAAGTTTCAATGGATTAAAATGATAATCCAATCAAATTGAACAGAGTAAACTGATAAACTATTTTTAATTCATAAAATTATTTTGAATGTTTGAAATACTCGTGTTAGGGAAAAGTGTTTGCAATTTAAAAACATAAAAATGAAAAATAATTAAAATTTTATTGATAATCATAATCCAATATACCTATCCTAATGATATGCCACTCCTATACTGCAGGTTAACAACTGAAAATTAATTAAAGATTAATCTTGATAAAAGTAAATAAAATGTCTATGCATTATTTTTGCTTCATCACTCATAGAAAGAAAAATTTTAATGCTGCAACAATATGCAAATTAAAAAATTTAATTATTTAAATTAAAGTAAAACTGTTTCTAATACTTTTAATACAGATTATTTAAAAAACACTATGATAACCCTATATAATTTTGAATTAATACATATTTTTAAAATATTTTTATTCCATTAATGAGAAAACTTTTTAATATAGTATACCAGAATAACCTAAGCTAATAGTATTACCAGAAAACTTAAAAATAATATTTTTAGAATATATTAATGAGAATATAATAAAAAATTTATTAAAAGTTGTCTATAAATATAATCACTATTTATATGATAGGGCAAATTAAACCATATAGAAACATTTATAATACTAATTCATTAAAAAAAATAAATTAGTAGTTCATCACATTTCTGTTGACAAACACAGTCTTTATTTACTCTATAAATTGGTAGAACTAAACTTATACAATTATATCTTTTTTCTGGCAATCTTAATCAACAAATTTGTGTTGCTTCTGGGAAACGAAATATAAAATAAAAAGCAATTTTATATAAATAATACTAATAAAAAAGATCATCTCTATCTTCCTAAGTATTGTTTAAAGTAGTAAACACAGTATCATATTTTATTAATATATAATTCTTTAAATACAGGTACAAATGCAGCTCTAAATGAGATGATTAAGTCCTTATGACTTTGACCTTTGACCTTTTTTTGATTCACTGGAAGGATCTAAAATTTGGGGGTCCAAACTCCTCATAATTTACTATCTTGTAAGAAAATATCCGATGAACAAATTTGGTAAAGAATGTTAAAATATACCAAGAAATAACATTTTGAAGTAATGAAAACATAATCCGCGAAAACATAAACAATACAATAAACAAATACAGATGTGTAGGTTTCCCGCGAAACAATAGAAATCAGTTACAACTCTTATATACTTAATCAATATACAAATTTTTATTTTATTAAAATTAAAAATATTAAAATTTAATAATTCAAATCTTATCCTAATTTTTTTTTTTCCTGAAAGAATTACTTACTTATTTTTTTTATTCGTCAACAAATCCAAATTTATCTCCACATTCTTAATAAATGACCTCCGCCTTCCATTTTCAGACTGAAACTAGGAAGCGGCATTCGTACTGTTTACTACACGCTCTCTGTTAGAAAAACTTTCAAGGAAAAAAAATATATATGTATAGTTTATTTGCATTTCGTGATAGATTTGCTTAAATATTTTTAAAATTTCAATTAATATTATTAAAAACTACATAAAATTTCATTCGACGAGAATCTATCAACTGGTAGATCGTGAGCCACGTTTATATTAAGTGTTGCCAGAAAAATATTTTCTTTTCAATATGTTTTGTAGATTAGAGAAATTTAAAATTTCATTTTACATATTGCAAACTATTTAAAACTTGTTCTTTTATTACTTTCGTTTTACATTCCCAACTGTTATGTATGTGTGTGGACTAAGTGATTAATATGAGCATTATAAACAATGCCCGGTTATTTTTTTCTAACTCTTTCCGCTTTGTGGGCACTAAAAAGACCTCTTTTAGCAAGCCCATTATGGATTTGGCCAGGCCCACAATGGGACGGCCGGGTGGTGAGGGACCCGACATATCCAGATGTAACTTGTATTTAATTAATTTCTATTTTTTATTTTTGCTTCAATCATTTTCTTGTGTTCGGAATTTGATAAATAAATGCATTTACATGGTGCAGAATGTCCACCGTAGAGAGGTAAAAGACGATCTTAAATTTTACGGTCAAAGTATACCTAGGTAACCCCAATGGTGGCGCTATGGCCGTGCTTCCGACTGACCTCCCGGAGGGGAGCCGCCGGCAGATCATCGTGTGCTAAACGTCACTAGTTATTGAACAAAAGAAAAAAAGGAAACGTCTACTAAAAATATAGTTAATCTAATCTAATCTAACCTAACCTAACAGAAGCGCCGCCATTGGGGTTATCTAGGTACACTTTAACCAATTCTACGTCTCGATGCTTGACCATCTCCGAAAATTGCACGAAATTTATTTGAATAAGTCGATAAATATCTTTTTCGTCCATTGGATGAAATAAATCAAATTCTTAAGGTTTCGAATCATTTCCCCCAATATTATTTCGCTTTTTTGGAGAGATTTCTTGGTTGCCGTCGAGGTTGCACGTTTCGCGAATTAACGCAACAACAAACTGGATAACGTTAATATTAAAAAAAAAAAAAAAACGAAAAACTTTTATAATACAGCGGAACGAAAATGATGTCCGAGACAACGGGGAAGCCGACACAGAGGATAATCGGATTAAGCCGAGAAGTGACCATTCTTTCTCCTTGAATTTTTGGCTTTTTAAAGGATCTCTGCCTTAAATCTTTAATTTGACCCTTCCGTTCGACTTTGACGGCAAATATTGATCCAACTTTGAAACTTTTGCTCATATCTCACGCCATGATCTTTTCTTTTCTGACAGCTAAGAATTTTTCTTTATGTCTTCATTACTTACAACGCGACAATTTTGCTTTCAAAGGAATGCTACATTTATTTCCAAATTTTGTCATGTCTACGAGAATCAGAGTCAAAGCTGGATATTTCCGATTGACATTATAAACATTCCAATCCGTTAGTTCCCATTGACCCATGACTTCACGGGGCTGCAATTTGAAAAAATTGTAACCTATACATTTCCACTGTCTTAATTTCGTCCTTTCCAACCTGCCGATATTGTGGAGAAGAGACAAGATCTCACTGCTGCTAGTCTGTTCCCATCACCAACAGACTTGTCAGGCCCTACACTTTACTCTTCAACTAAACTTGATTCCGACTAGTGTCTTTTCTATACTTGCCAACTGTGAATGTCTCCTGACCACCATATTCATCTGCTCAGTGGGTGATTCATGTAACCAATACTGGTTGTTGGAGATGATCAGTATGCAAAAACCTCCATATGAAGAGTCGAGAGAGAAAAATTGAACTTTAATAAATTAAACGGGCTCAGATTATTTAACATTTACATATCAAATACCTTATAAGTAAGTTTTTCTATAACAAGTAATTTCAGTCTAATTTAGCCCATCTTCAGGTTCCCTTTCACTTTAATTTATTAGACCAAGATGATTAAAGTTCAAAGTATTCTTTGAAAATTTGAACATCAACATTCAATAATTTTAAAGAAGTCTTACTTTTTGTGAACTTGTCACAAAGATTTTAACATTGAATGTGTAGGATTTAGTTCTAGATTAACTATCAGATATCAGATCAAATTGATTAATATTGATCAATTATTATAATCAATTATTAATTATTGATTAATTGATCAATTATTATAAATATAAAACTACTCTACATACATATGTGTATAACAGAAAAAAAATATCATCTTTACACTACACTTCAGTTTTTTCATACAATTGTAATTGCACATAGATATGAACTACTTTTCATATATTTAAATTTATTCCACTAACTGATAAAATAAGTCAATCTCATAAATAACCATCTGTAGGAAAAAAAAACTTTCAATTATGTAGTAACCACACAAACATTACTGGTAGTAAATGCAATTCTAAAAGTTATTAATAGAAGATAACATAATTTTTTAATTACAATTAAAAATTAATTTTTCACTATCACCACAATTGAACTAATTTATTCAAATTTTAAGTACTATCTTTATACATATTTTTGTTTCAGATAATTTTATATTCAAAATTATTAACAATTTGCTTTTGAAATATCAAAAGCAAAATTTAAACTCTAGTCCATATCAGTTCAACAAAATTTTCTCTACATTAAAAAAAAATTAAAAACACAACTAAACAATCTTTCTTATAAAAGTTACTATTTTCATATTATATATTTTATCTTTATCAATATATATTTTCTGTAGAAAAAAACTCTAGCTTTTTCCTTTAAAAGAAGTTATATTATTTACTTTAGTCCATTTTCTAATATTTTATAATTTTATTGTTATTATTGTAATCATAACGGATTCTTCGTATGAATTTTCTCATGTGACTTTAAGTCACAACTTCTACGAAAAGATTTATTACATATATTACAAGTATAGGGTTTTTCTCCTGTATGAATACGAAAATGTTTTTTTAGATCACTACTTGTAATATGACCTTTACCACATACTTTACAAATATATGGTGCTTCACCGGTATGAGTTCTTATATGTATCTGTAGTTTTCCACTAGTTCTAAATCCTTTATTACATACATCACACTTATATGGTCTTTCACCAGTATGAATCCTTTGATGAATTTTCAAAGAACTGAGGTTAACAAATGATTTTTCACAGAAATCACAAGTATGCAATCTTTCTCCAGTATGGATTCGTTTATGCGAATTCATTAAACTGTTGTTGATAAATCCTTTATTACATATATCACATGTAAATGGTTTCTCTCCTGTGTGTGTCATTTGATGCATTTTTAAATCATAATTTGTAGCAAACTTTTTGTCACAAGAATCACAAGGAAAAGGTTTTTCTCCAGTATGCGTCCTTAAATGTATTGTTAACTTAGTGTTATTCATAAAACCTTTATTACAATATTTACATAAGTGTGATTTTTTTCCAGTATGTATTTTTTGATGAGCTTTTAAGTCACAACTCCTCCTAAATGCTTTATTGCATAATTGACAATTATATGGCTTTTCTCCAGTATGAATACGAAAATGTTTTTTAAGATCACTGCTAGTGGTATATGCTTTTCCACAAACTTCACAAATATATGGTGTTTCACCAGTATGAATTCTTATATGCACTTGTAATTTACCACTAACTCTAAACCTTTTACCACAGGTATCACATTGAAAAGGCTTCTCACCAGTATGTATTCTTTCATGAATTTTTAAAGTGCTTGAATTAGCAAAAGATTTACCACATGAATCACAAACATGTAACTTTTCTTGAGAATGAATTCTATAATGTATCTGTAACTGTTTATTATTAAGAAAAACTTTTTGACACGAATTACAAGAAAACTGATTACCTTCTGAATGTATAAGTTGGTGGGTTTCTAAATCATTACTAGTCAAACATAATTTATTACATATATTGCAAATATATGCTTTATCACTTGTATTATGAATTCCTAGATGTATTTTTAGGGATATTCTCTTCTGAAAATCTTTACCACAAATTTCACATTTATAAGTATTTCTTCCTGAATCATTTCTAAACTGAGAATTTGGAATATTTTTAAATTCTCTTTTAGGAATACGTCGTTCTTCAGTATGAATTTTTACATGCTTATTTAGATGACTGCTGCTAGTAAATCCTTTTTGACATAAATTACAGAAATATGGCTTTTCTCCTGTATGAATAAATGTATGAGTCTGCAAATCAAATTTTCTTCTAAATGCTTTACCACAAGATTCACAAACATACGGTTTTTCAGTCGAATGTATTTGCTTATGTCTTCTCATTGTCGTAGGAGTTGTGAATATTTTATTGCAAACATCACAAGTAAGAGATGTATCTCCCATATGAACTTTTAAATGTGATTTCAATTTTACCATATTTTTATATTTTTTTCCACATATATCACAAATGAAAGGTTTTTTACTGGGAAAATTTTCTTGATGAATTTTATTTTCATTAAAATTTGAAAATATTTCGTCACAGAAATTATGTTCAAAATCATTCCCTTCAGTATTGAATTCATCATCAAGAAGAATCTCAACATGGCAATTTTGGTCCTTGCAATTCAAACTTTTCTCTTTTAACTGATCATTAATATCAAGAGAATTTTCATCTTCATCTTCCTCTCTACAATCATAACCGATTTTGTTATGCATTGACAATGTACCGTTTATATCCATTGAGGAACTATTTGTGTTAATTAATACATCACACTGAAAAATATCATCTATAGTAATGCTTTCATTATCATTTTCTTCCATAACTTTCAGTCAAAATGATACCTGAACACTTATCATCATGTATTTAACTCAATTCAGTTTTCGTCGGTAGCTTTACATTATCAGGATCACTTACCATACAGTTTAGTTTCAAAGACTAATTTATTTATTAAATAGTCATTACAAAAACATTTGTCACACTAAATCGTAAACTGGGTCACGCCATGATAACTAGTATTGCGCCACCTACATAATATATTCTATTTTTTGAAGAATTTAAATATTACAAATTATGTTACAAATTATAGAACTTTCTGAATTAAAAATATTTAATAGAAAATCATAAGAGCGAGAATAATAAATATAAATTATTTTTAGAATTTAATTTTTCATTGTTATTCTATATATATGTTCGATTCCAGGTCCACAGAGCGGTAGACTGCCACCTTGACCGCTCGGCCATCCGGCCGACATTGTTACTCTATCTTTAATATATCGTGTTATAAACTAAATATCCTTAAAATAAGATTTTTGTCCTTTTCGATCTGTGAAGATTAAGATATTTTAACATCGAATTCTTAATGGACAAAATTTACACGTAGTTTAATTTTTTATAAACTTATTTAAATGCTATAGATTTGAACAGTAACTTATTTATTTAGGTTTTGAATGATGGCATCATTAAATGAGAACATTATCAAGCTTTGTTTACCATGGAATCCAGAGCAGGATGCCTAACTTTTCCTAAGTTTTCCTAAACTAACACCCTGATCACATTTATCTAAACACTTCAAAATGAAAGTTAAATTGGCTACCCAAGTATGTTTCTATTAGAATAAGTATACAATGAGGTATAAGAAAATTATTAAATGATCTACAAGTATGGGTGAAAATATTTCCATACTTTTACTTTTTTGCTTTTTGTGACTTTTATAATTTTCCTTTAATAATTTAACAAAATTGTTTATTTATTATTTCTGTTGTAGATATTAAAAGATAACCTCAAATGACTGAACACTTGGAAAATAGTATTAAAACCAAGCAAATTCTACCAGAAGAGTTTTTAACTCTCCAAACAGTTGAGGGTCTGTGTCAGCTATAGATCCGATTCAGTACTTTCTATATGATTGCAATTACAGATATATTTTCAATAGGAAAAATTAATCAAGATCCACTTGAGATAAGCATTTAAGCTAAATTAAAAAATTTATATCAATTGGATTAATTGTTTTTAGGTTAGTGCTTATTTGATACAATTCGTCAAGTTGGTTGGGAAATGATCATCCAGCAATTTATACACTTATACCAACTGCTGATGATTTACTCTTTGATAAAACCACCCTACACATGGAAATTGCACACAATTAATGAACAAAACCAGTTTTGGATTTGATAGATTTCCAGCCTTTGATAACAGAAACCTCGGGATTAATAAAAGCCACTCAAAGTGACATAAAAAAAAACTGGAAACTTTTAATTCAGACATATTCAGTGTGATGTTATTTTTGAACACGATTACAGCAAAGCAGATGTTTGAGACTGCATTATTTACTATTTCTGTGGTTTTCTCTATAGACATTTTTAAAGAAAACTCTGTCAAGTTTGCTTTGAAGTGTTTTCTAAATGTATTACTACTTCCAATTTACGAGAAGTTGAACTTTTTAATGTTAAAAATAGAGGTGGATTAACTTATCCAAAAGTATGGATTTAGCCACTAATACAAAACAAGAAAACTTTAAAAAAACATTGTGAAAAAGGATCTGTTTATAAAAATTGCATATAACATGTTTTATATAACAAGGCATTACAATTTTCCACGTAACGAACATGCAGAAGAAAAGCTAGCTTACATAATTCATTATTATATTCTATTGAAAATGCGCCAATATGCAAAATAAAAAAAATTATTTGTTTGGGTTGGAAAGCAAAAACAAAAAAAAACTTCTCAAATGTAGTAAATTTTTATTGTATTTATAATTATAAATAAATAAATGATTGAAAACAGAAAATGATGTCTAATCTCTAATTACTCTCTGCAAAATTCGCATTTACTTTATGATTCTATTTACAGTATATTAAAACAATACTACTACTATAATAATTGCAATGGGAAAATAGACGACTTTTCACGTTGGCGGATTCTAAGCAGATGATGAAAGGAATGCGGGCGGGTTTTAGTGCAGGTATTTCAACTCGATAATTACACTTGAAGTTCACACACAGTCAAATCTACTAACTTATCCACAGTATTCATGTCTTCTTTATAATTAATTTTTAAATTAATCGTTTATAGTCTTGTGACTGTTTTGTTTAATGGGCGTTGATTTTCTGTAAATTGATTACGATCTAAATTAATGTGGCCATAGAAAAACCCAGACTCGCGCCTGTTGTAGAACATAATTGTTAAGATTTTCAGTGTAATTTATAACAGAAGTTTGTATATTAGTAATAACATAAACATAAAAATAATTTATAAAATAAACGATATTAATATATAATTTTGATAAATTATAATGTTTTGTGAAAAAATTGTGACACTAAAATCAATGATAGTTTTAAATATTGTCAGCAGGGGATGTTGATATCAATGGCAAAATATGGCGTCATCTTGAAGTTGTAAACAAATCAGTTTGTCAAAAATGGTATTTAGTTTCATTTCTAATTGATTCAACTTACATATCAATTTAGCTGATATACAAATTATTAAATCATTTCGGTTTATTTAAGCAATCGAAATACTTTCAAAATATCTGTATTTAGAAATAATTTTGAACATATTACAATATATAATTATTACTACTATTGTTATTAATTGAAATAAATGAAAGATAATTTTATCTTTTTGAGCGATTAACACAAAAAATAATTTATATTTACATAAATATAGATTATTTTTGCGTTAATCGCTCACTGCCGAGGCAGTTTAGGTGCTCCGGGTGGTCCCGGGTTCGAATCCAAATGACTCAAAAAACTATGAATTTCTTGGTGGGTTTGTCCACAAGGGGGCGGGCCTCGCCGAGCACACAATGAAATTTATTAAAAACCCACTTAGTGCTCATACAACTGAAAGACTAAGAAATAGTTCAGAAATTAAAAAAAAAAAAAGATACTTTATTTTAAATTTTGGAATTAAAATTCTATTTATTTGTCAAATACTAAGATGTAGTAAAATAAATATAAACGATATTGAAATATTAACTTAAATTCATCAAATTATTATTTTATTGTTAATTTTCAATCAATATCAGTTTCTGAAGAATAGTGTAATCATTTATACATTAGGAAATAGTTATTCCAATAATTATAATTATTTCATATGACTTAATTTCGTACCTAATTGTCTTATATGAAGTGTTGAATGTATTTCAATCTATTCAAAAAACAAATGTTTCAATGATAACTTTAATATACATTAATTTCTATCTTTTAAACAATTTTTCACAATTAATTTTGTTATTTTATACATTTAATATGTAAAATGTTTACTGTAATTAAAAACTGCAGGAAAATTTAATTATCATATTATCTCCAATTGTATATCCAATTGTTAGTCTTCTTTAGCAAATCAGAAAGAAAAACGTGATAAGTCGAATTGATAATCTAGGAATTGATGTCACAAATGAAGTGCTTAATGAAAGTCACCAGCAACTCTGGCAGTTCTTAATTATCATATTATTCACTTCTGTTAAATGTTTCAATAATCATTTTTATATTAATGTATTTAATATGATATTTTAGAATATAATAAAACTATTCCATAATTTCAATTGTTATATTAAAAACTATACATAGCTATGTAATGTAAATGTCATATCATTTCTTGAAAACACTTCTTTAGTGACTTTAAATCTTTGTATTATATTTGGTTATTGAATTTAACAATTTGATAAAATTTGGAGGGTTGAAATCAGATTTTGTTTGTATGTATGTACTGTATACAGCAATGTGACATGTGGGCAATCTGACAAGGAGGTGCCTCCTGGGAGGACTTTCTATGGGAAATTGGCTCCTCTTTAGATGTTACAAATGTGAAGAAAACCTGGTAAACCCCATGTGACCAGTCTTGTTGGCCACATGGGGTTTCAATCTATTTTAAAAAATGTTGGCAAGGCATAAACCCATGATCAACTACCTGTGTTAACCACTTGGCTATCGGATTGCATCTGTTAGTCATTATTTTGATTGGAACATACTTCTTATTAGGATAATATATTTGCAGTTTCATTTAAGCTTTTAGTTTTTATTTAATAGATCCTGTAGTTTATTATGCTATATTAATTCAAGTACTCTATTTACTGTTCAGTTATAAATCTTCATATTATAAAGAAAGATGAAATATATATATATATATAACATATGTAAGTTCACCTACTCAAAACTAGGTATAAATTAATAAAGAAGGCCATTTAAAATAGCCAAAAACATTAGTTCTTTGATTTCATTAAAGAAATTGTTAGAAAAGAGGGAAAGATGCCTGAAACTTATTATAGAAAAGTTCTAGCTTACTGCACATAGAATTAATAAACACTGCACATATAATCAAAATCCAGCAAGAAGAAACTGGAATCTTATCTTATTGATTACCGTATTTTACGGACTATAAGACGCATTTTTTTCTTCGAAAAATTGCCTCCAAAATTCAGGTGCGTCTTATAGTCCATAGCGTCTTATAGGTATTTTTTTTTTTTTTAAATTGCTTAAAAATTAAGGTGCGTCTTATAGTCCCTAGCGTCTTATAGTCCGTAAAATACGGTATATGTGCAATAGTTATATAACACATTTATGTTAATAAAAACATAATCTTTATATTTAGTTAAAAAAAAATTCTATATAAGTTTATTTTAGTCTTTTATTGCATATATAGTATTTTATTTTAGTACAGCTTAAAGCAAAAAAATACATTACATAAAGTGTAAAATAAATTTGTGATGTTCAATGAAATGTAAAACTTGTTATTTAATGAATTGTTTCTATGCTTTATTTTTATATTTATTTTTATCATGTTAGTATTTATTTATAAAATATGCATTGATACTAGGAGTATTTAATTTATCAAATGAGACAAAATTAATTTAGAAAAGAATTTACATATTTATGCTAATTGTTAATTTCTTAAAAACAGTGGTATGATATGATGTTATGTTAGAAATCTAATATAGGATAGAACTCTGAATTTCTTTTATAAAACAATCTATAAAAGTTTCTCTTGATAAAATAGAACTAATTTCTGTTTTGTTTGTTAAACAAATGCAACTATAATTTAATTTTTCTCAAAATATAACAGACCTACACAAAAGGATTTCATTTCATTTGGCTCATTAAGTTAAAGCCATGTAAATGGTATTTTGTTCAATTTATTTTAAGCTTTTCTGAAATTAAATTCAGCGATTTCGATAATATAATATAAACAGATCAATATACTGTATAAAATAAATACTATAAATAGATCAATACGATAGATTCACAACAACCTTTATGTCACCAGTAAGGTTGTTGTGAGTTTAGTGTATAATATACCAGTACCTATAAAGTAGTGTGGATAACCTGCTTACAAAGATCAATACGATTATGTTATTTAAGTTATATGATAATCAAATTGTTTTGTTTGTGAGAATGTTGTTGAATTACTTATAAATTAAATTAAACCCAGTAAAGAAGCAAAATGATAAATAATGTGTTGATAAAATAACCAAAATTGCACAGAAATATTAAAGTGGAAAATTATTATTATTATTATTAGATTTTGAAGTTACATGCTTGACTTAATTGAGATAGCATCAAAAGAAGAATTAAAAAACAAATCATAGTATTTCTTAGGTGCAAAGAATTATATTTTATGAAAAATAACAAACATTAAATTTTTTGAATTTTATCAATCAATCAATATCTTTATTCACAAAAAGGGAATTATCCCTGTTGCAGGGGGTTGTACAAAATTAACTTATAAATTTTCGTATTATTAAAACATTAACTGGATTATTAATATTTAACCATTTTTATACATTGGTTTTATATTGTTTCGTTATTAACATAAATAAAAACAGTTGTTTTAACAAACACAGTAATATAATTATACAATATTAGTGAAGTTATACATTGTTGGTATATTTAGACATATTGACATAGATTTACAACATTTTTGTAATCTTAATGAAATAATTGTACAGAGCATAGAGATCGTTTTTATTTAGATTATTTAAAGAATTTCTATAATCTTGGGATGAATCACTTTGGAATATTCGAGGAATGTTGAGAGAGTCACGCACATTAGAGAGGTTTTGACATTTCTGAAGTAAGTGTTCAATTGAGAAGTTATCGAATTTGCACCATGGACAATGATTGTTTGACAGGTCAATATAGATATTATTGATATAAAGGGAATATTTATTTAGACGTAATTGTGAAATTAGCCTTTTCACATTGAAGTTAGTTGATTTTATCATATAAGGTTGTACAGAAGGTATTTGTAAAATTTTTAAGTACCAAGGATGATAGGAATTGTGATTTAGACTATTTTGATCCATGTTTATCGATTGAGCGAAAGCTGATTCCATTAACATAGTATATCCAAATTTCCAGTCCTGAATATTATCTTTGAATAAAAGATCTGATACTCCAAAAGAATTTAGTATTTTATTTAGTTTAGTTTGCCAGAGTTGTATTGTGGTTGATTTAGTACTGCCTTTGATTATTTCGTGGTGCAAAAACGTAATATTACTGTCGGATTTGAATTTTAGACGATAGTAGAATTTAATGATACGTTTTAAGAATAATGGATAAGAGCAGATACGGTTAGTTTCGTGGCGAATTGCGTAGCCTGGGACTGTTCTTTCTAAGTGAAGCAGTTTGCGGAGAAAGTATATGTGAAATTTTTCTAATTTATATATATAGTCGAGACCCCATATTGGGGATGCGTAATATATGATTGGGTTAATGATTGCGTTATACAATTTCATATGAATAGCTAAATCGGAGGTTTTTAAGTTAGAATATAAGTTTAGCAGATTATCTATAGCAAGTTTTACTTTATTGTTCAAATACGAAATATGTGCTTTGAAAGTATGATTCCAGTCGAACATAACACCTAGGAAATTGACTTCATTTACCATTTGCAGAGGTTGCTTGTCTAGATATATCGTTGTTTCTTTTTTGGAGATTTTACTATTCTTACGGAATATAACGACTTTCGTTTTGGTAGGATTGATTGTTAATTGGATTGAGTTGAGGTAAGAATTTAGTTGATTAATTTTTCTTTGTAATGATATTTTTGTCGGAGCAAAGATTGCAAGGTCATCAGCAAATAATACATAATGAAAGGTCCTGTCACCAAGTTCTATTCCATCTGAGCAATTCTGAAATATGTGATCAATTTCAAGTAAATAAAAATTAAATAGGTATGGCGAAAGAGGGTCACCTTGGAGTATTCCACGTGTTAATGTTAGCGATGGTGAGACGGCTTTGCCCTGTTTAATTTTTGCATTATAGTTTGAGAATAGCTTAGATATTGTGTTTGCAAATTGATTACCTGCTCCGTTAATTTTTAACTTATATACCAGTAGCGGGACAAAAACAGAGTCGAATGCTTTTTGGATGTCAATGAATGCAACATATATTTTTCTTTGCTTTTTTCTCAGATGAAGTTGTATTATGGATGATAGTAAGAAAATAGCAGATTCTGACAAACATTAAATTTTAAACTAACATTACATTTGCCCTGTTAATTAAACAAGGATACAAATTTTTATATGAAATTTCTTGATAGAAAAAAGTATAATGGTTCTGTTTTATGTGTTTATATTTTTAGATTCAAATAAATTGACCCAAAATAAGCTACTTGTCCTTACTTTTAAGCAGGAGCTCATATACATAGATGATTGTAGAAAAAAATTCATCTATTTAAAGAAAGTTATATAATTTTAAACAAAGTACTGGCCCTACAATTATAAATTTAGCTTACTAATTACTAAATGTCATTCTTTCTAAATTAATCTTATTTGCCTACTTTTATTTACTAGTTACAAAACAAATATTATAATTCATATAATTTAAATTATTGAGACTTAAACAATTAAAAGTTTCATAGCTTTGTTATTAATTATCATAGCTTTCATTAATTTACACTATTAAATGAAATGTTTACTCAAAAACTATATTAATTTACCTATTAGTTTCATTTAAAAGCAAAAAATATGTTAAATTGTTAATTGTAATTTAGGATCTAATTCAATATGGTTTCAAATAATTAGATTAAAAATTTTATACAATAATTTAAGAATATCTTCTTTAAAATATACATTTTATTTTTAAATACAGTAGAGCATCGATTATCCGACTTAATTGGGGACTGGGGTTGTTCGGATAACTGAAAAGTATAAAAAAATACATTATTAGTATAGTGTATTAGGCCTGGTTTAAATACTAGCCTCCCTTTCATGGTTGAGCCAGTGCTGCCAGCTAAAACATGCATAAATTAAACAAAAATAATATTAAAGTAGCCAAGACATAACCAAACATTGTAGCGCCACACCACTAGCAGACATTTGAATTTTCCGACTAGAACGGGGTCGGTTAACCGATAAGTCGATTAATCGGGGATCGGATAATCGATGCTCTACTGTATTGTATTTATTCTAATAAGCAGCATTCTATCTACAACTTTTCTTTAGCTTGCAACTGAGTTGTTTATTAAAAAACACTTACTATTTGAGGGCAAATATTGTTTCATTTTTTGGGAATTGGCTGACTAAATGGAATAAATCTGGTAACTTTTTTCTACTTTATTATTATTCAAATAACAGTGCAACACTCAAGACACCAATACTTTATTTCAACCTATGGTAAGAGTGATAACACTGAATGGACTGTGAAATTGTACAGTTTAAAATAAGCCTCATCTTCTTTTAATAGACAGTTTCCTTACTATTTTTGAAGACTGATTACACTGAATAATTTCTGCTAAAAACTTATTTTTTAATAAATTTAGTCCCTGAAGTTAATAGACACACCTTGTATATTTGAAATTTTGTATTAACCAATATTTTGGTTGAATTTTTTATTTTAGATATTCTTATTTTATACATTATATATTATTTTGATATAAAATATAGAATTTTATATAATTTAACATATTACTGTTATATAGTTTTATAAGTGATAAAGTAAGTTTAAATAATTGTTATTGTTTGATTTAATATTTATATTTTATATATTTTATAGGAGTGAAGAAATGAATATATCAAAATTTTAAAATATTCCCACAAACTATATAATGAAAATATAGGGCAATATGTCTTTGAATGATGACGACACATCTGAGAACTACGACGAGAAAAATATTGATAATATTGACATATTTCAATGTAATGTAATAATCAATACAAGTGGTGCTTCATCAGATGAAACAACAGAATATGATGAAATGTGTTATGATTATAATATTATCAATGACAATACCAATGATGCAAAAGTAGAGAAGATAAATTGTCAAGAAACCTTGGTTTTGGATGATAAAGATAACATTAATACCCAAGATGTTAATTTTACATGTGATAAAACATTTCGAAAAGATAGTGAATGCAATCAACACTTCCACAAAAATAAAAATTTATATATTTGTGATATATGTGGCAAGAAATTTATAACTATGATAAGATTAAAGCTTCATCGGAAAATACATTCAAAGGATATTTCCCTTGTTTGTGATGTTTGTAATAAAAAATTTGCAACAACTAAAACTTTGAAATCTCATAAACAAATACATTCATCTGATAAACCGTATATATGTGATTTTTGCAATAGAGGTTTTCGAAGAAAGGCTGACATGCAGATGCATACTTTTGTTCATACTGGTGAAAAACCATTTTTTTGTAATTTTTGTCAAAAAAGATTTATAAACAGCAGCCAATTAAAGAAACATTCAAGAATTCACGACGACTTAGCTTCGCAAGATATTGAGTTGTGTAATGAGGCTTTTATTAAAAGTAGTGATTTAAAACAGCAACTAAGGATCCATTCAAGAGAAAAAAAACCATACACATGTACAACTTGTGGAAAAGAATTTCAAAGAAAATTATGTTTGGAAACTCATGAAAGGGTTCACACAGGTGAAAGACCATTTGTATGTGATATATGTAATAAGTCATTTATAAATGCTAGTAAATTAAAAATTCATTCAAGAATTCATACAGGTGAAACCCCATATGTATGCGAAATATGTGGAAAATTATGGACAACGGGTAGTGATTTGAAGAAACATCTCAGAATTCATACTGGAGAAAGACCTTATGTATGTGATTCATGTGGTAAGACATTTAGAAGAAGTTGTGATTTAACAGCACACCAAAGAATTCATACAGGAAACAAACCTCATATATGTAATTTCTGTGGCAAAGGCTTTTTAAATAATAGTCAGTTATCAACACACTTGAGAACTCATACTGGAGAAAAACCATACAGTTGTGATTATTGCAATAAAAGATATATGACAAGTCATGATTTAAAAACTCATCAAATGACACACACAGGAGAAAAACCATTTTCTTGTGATATATGCCATAAAGGATTCATCAGTAATAGTCAATTACAGTCTCATCGGAGAATTCATACTGGAGAAAAACCATATATATGTGATTTCTGTGGAAAACGATTCATCAATACTAGCACTTTAAAGATACATCAAAGAATTCATACAGGTGAAAGACCTTATAAATGTGACACGTGTGGTAAAGGATTTATCGACAGTGGTAAATTGCAAGTTCATTTTCGAATCCATACTGGAGAGAAGCCATTTGTATGTAACTTGTGTGGTAGAGGTTGTATATCTAGTAGTAATCTGAAGAATCATCTAAAAATTCATAGTGAGAGCAGGCCATTTGTTTGTGATATATGTAATAAAGGATTTATAAATAATGTAAAATTACAAATCCATAAAAGAGGTCATACAGGTGAGAAGCCATACATTTGTAAATATTGTAATAAAGGTTTTGCAAGTGGTAGTAATTTAAAAACACATTTAAAAATTCATACTGGTGAAAAACCATATGTGTGTAATTATTGTGGGAAGACATTTGTACAACGTATACAGTTACAAAATCATCTTAAAAGACATCGAACAATTTCAGTGACAGATGAATCATATAATGAATAATTGATTTGGGATTTTATTATCCCAAAAAGAAATTCAAATATAAATTTTTGCAAAAATATCAATTACTTCTGTCATTTGCATTTTACATTTTTATAAGCAGAGTTGTCATTTGCTCTATTCTTAAACTAAGTCTTATTGTAATATTGTCAAAATTATTTAACATTTATCAATATTGAAAAATAAAACAACAACAAATAAGATAAAATAATAAATTACATATTACCAGTAAATAAGATCAAAAATTAAGATTCTATCCATTTTTTTTATATTAAATATGTAGAAATAAACAGAATAATTCAGATATTTTCAAATATGTTATCATCAAGAATAGAGAAATATAAGTTGATTTTGCATTTGTATATATTAGTACATTCATTCCTGATGGTAACAAATTTGAAACAAGTTGGATCATCATATTTTTTTATATATATATTTAACAGGAATTTTAATTTTTGAACAATAAATTTCTTTTCTTTTTTTCTTTTAAATAAAAAATTATATTTTGATAATTTATACAACTAGCTAAATTTTATATGTTAATGTCTACACACACAAGTATATTTATAAAATGATATAAATTATATATGCATCCCAGAAGAATGAACCAATAAATACGAAGTTAAGATTATTTTCATTTTAGTCAACATGAAATTCCTAATATTTATCAAAATTAGCTTTTAAGTTTTATCCAAGTAAATGCATAAAGAAATCAATTCTTCATTTTAATGGTTTTATAAAATTAATTTATATATTTATTCCATATATATATATATATTGTACAGTACATAATACATGTTTTTAGTTATTGCGCATTTTCTCTAAGAGAACTTGTACTTTTCTCAAATATTTGTACAGAATTCTTATATAACTTGTGAGTAAAGTCAAAAGCTGTAGTTTGTGATTTTAAAATAACATTTAAAATGTTAAATGTTTATTCTGTTGTTTTTCCCAGAAATGATTTTAAAAATTTATTTACAAAAATGAATTTGTGATTAAGGAATCATATACAATGTTGGGTTCCTGATAAACCACATCTTGAATTTAAGTACTTATCAGAATTTCAATCAAAAGTAAAAAAAGCTATAACTTTATGTTATTTATAATGTTGTACTATAAATTTACTGTAGTTAACACTATGACAGAGTCATGTAAAATCAAATGTTTACATTTAGTAGACTAGATATTTAAATTAAGATGAAATAAAACAGATTTTGTTAATGTCTATGTCAATTTATTTTATATTTTGTAGCTAAATTATTTGTTGTGAAATTTTTGCTCTATCATATATATTAAAACAAAGTCTAATTTGATAGTCAATCATATATCATAGAGTTAATGTTTAGTTTAGATTATGATTGACTAAGTACAAACATAATCTATGTTAATCATAATTAATTAAAATTAACTTCATTCTACCCTGAAAATAATACAGCCTTTGGATATATAATTGTAAATGTATTGAACAACTGGTAAAATTCACCAACTCATTAATACTTAAATATGTTATATAATATTATTTTTACATACATTGAATGAAATATTGATATATGTATCTTATATTTAATCACAATACCAAGCTACAATTTTTAATCATCTTTTAATCTAAAAAAAGTTACTTGACTTCTGGTCTATACTGGAAGATCATATATAGTTAATTGGAGTCTCTGGCCTCTAAGCTTTCCATATCTGGTCTAAATTTTAGTGGTGTCTTGCCCCTGTACAGTACATCATACTTATCCTGATAATGTTGGTCATCTATCTAACTCTGTACTGGAGAAAATTTTGAATTAAAATTGTGACTAGACAGGAAGTTTGTATATATTTAATTGATGCCTCCAGCCCCTAAGCTTTCTATATCTGTTCTATATTTGGTCTTTCTTTTCATCTACCTAACTGTTATCGAGATTAACGAAGGACAGACAATGGATGACAGTGGAAATGTATAGGTCTGCAATTTGAAATTGCAGCACAAAAAACTACTTTGTCTCTTATATGATAGATTTCTTGTAGACTAATATCATTGGAATCAAACACTGCCAAATTTTTGAACATATCAAAATATTAAGTGGTATTTGTTATTTTTATAACATATATACTGTACTGTTTGTAATGTAATGTAATGTATATACCATATTTTTTATACATCTTATTATAAGAAAATTAAATAGGAGTTACAGAAATGTTCATAATTAGAAAACAAAGTTTTGAAGCAAAACATCTAATATTAGTTAAGTAATCTTTTCCACAGGCAACCCCAGACTCTACTTCCACAAACTGTTCCTTACTATCCACCTATAATCTTCACTTACTCTTAGAACAATACCACCAGCATTTTCTCTAGGACCTAGACTGGAGAGCTCTTCTCCCTGAGTCTTGCACCACAATATCTTAGGCATTTTTACTTAAACAATAGTCTTCTGGTTACATATTTATATTGGTAGCTTTATTCAGGAATTTGGGCAACCCATAAACAATCCACAGCCAGCGAGGTTCCCTTGGGATTTTGGCAATGTAATTTTAATTTTCTGTTTTCTCTCTCCTGCCATTATGCAACTTTAATTAACCTGATATTCAAACTAAACTTGACCAGTAAAAAGATGGAATAAACTGTATATTACTAGTTTGCATATCATTAGCATATTTTAGTACATAGTTTACTGGTAGTTATAGAACTTGATGTTGGTACTTAGCAGGTAAAAGTCTGCAACTTTGTAAGAAAAAAACATGTCATCGACTGGAAATCTAAAGTTCACTTTAGGCCCAAATCCAGAAAAGGTTGCTCGTCACTGTTCTACAGTATCATCAATCATTGTCATTGGATCTTGTTCCAATTTCTCAGTCAGTTTTCTTTAGTCCTTCAGTATTGCATTATAGTATTTTTTGTGAACCATCAGCACCTGATTTAAGATTATCTGCTTTACTTAATTTCAATAATCTTTCCAGTCACTGTTTACATCCTAAGTTTTCTCTGGACATTACTTCCTAAACACCTTCCCTTTTCTAATTTTCTGCATTTTAATCACCTTATTTTTAATTATTTATAAATTATAATCCATATAACTTGAAATTCAATACTTTGAAAAATGTTTAAAACAAGTGAATGAATTAAGAGTTGAGTGAATTAACTGTAATTACTGATATTCAGTTTAATGTTAACAGTAGTATGAATGATTCAACTTATTATATCTTATAATTATATTATTACAAAGTCATAACCATTTTTTCAAAAATACTTGCTCTTCAACCTTTAAGATTGAACTTTTTACATTTACCATGTGAATTCTCATTTTTAATTTGTAATCTATTAGCAATTTTTTCAAATTATTCTAAAATTACTGAATTTTTCACAGAACTAGCTTATTTTTTGCAACAATTGTATTAATATTGTTTAATTATTGATAAGAAATATAAAAAATTCTAAAATCATTTTGTACTGATTTTCCTATTTTATATTGATTTCTCTTAAAATGAATCATATTTTGGCATTGAGTTCCATACTAAAGACAAGAAAAAATTGTGTAATCACATATTCAACATGTTTCATTTTTGCAAAAGTTATTTCTGAGGAAATAAAGCTGTAAGAATTTTTCTAATAAAGGTTAGTTAAGGAAGTGTGTAACATGGATTAGTCATAAAATATGATTAATAAAAACAAAACTGATAAGATAACCAAAATGTATTATTCACAAATGTTTTCTGCCTCTAATTAGATGTCAGCTTATGCACAAATTGAGTATCATAGAACAGAATATTGGAATGATCCAAAAAATTTTCAATACCTCTTTCAGCAACATCATAAAATTATTGGGCTGCAATTTGAAAAAATTGTGGACCTATAAATTCCCACTGTTGCCCATCTGTTGCTCTTCCTTAATCTCAAGAACAGTGTTAAATGACAGTCAAGACTAGATATGTAAATTTTAGGGGCAGGAGGCCCTGATTAACTGTATACAAACTTCATGTATTGGGTTGATGCAAAAGTTCGTCCCGTTTTTTTAAAAAGAATTGAAGAAAAATTTTATTTACTAAAACTTACATTTAATCAATATAATATGTGCCATTCTGTTCGATGACCTTTCTCCATCTTTCCGGTAGTTGCATAAGCCCGTGCTCATAGAATTTCTGAGATTTTTGGCTAAAAAACTGATCCAGGTGATTTTTCAAGTCTTCCAAGGAAGTAAAGTTTTTACCATGTAAGCTGTTTTGAAGTGATCTAAATAAATGGTAGTCAGAGGGTGCAAGGTCAGGAGAGTATGGTGGATGGACCAAAACATCCCAATCAAGTTGTAAAAGTTTTTGTCAGGTGGCCAAAGACACGTGTGGTCTAGCGTTGTCTTGATGGAACACGATGCCCTTCCTGTTGGCTAATTCAGGTCGCTTCTGGTCAATTGCTCGCTTTAATTCACTTAGTTGTGAACAGTATTTCTCTGAATTAATGGTCTGATTTTCAGGTAACAGCTCATAATAAATTATTCCCTTCCAATCCCACCAAATGCATAGCATAACCTTCTTTGGATGTAAACTGGCTTTTGCGCTGGTTGAAGGGGCATCTCCGTGCTTACACCATGATCTTTTATGCTTAACATTATTATACACAATCCATTTTTCATCACCTGTAATCATTCGCTTTAAAAATAGATCAATTTCATTGCACTTCAATAAAGAATCGCAAGCAGAAATTTGGTCTATCAAATTTTTTTCTGTTAACTCATGCGGCACCCATACATCGGCCTTGCTAACCATTCCAAGTTGATGTAATCGCCTTGACACTGTTGACTGATTGATTCCAAGAATTTCTCCAATGTCTCGAGTTGTTTTATGTCGATCACTTTCAATTAGTGCCAATATTTCGTTGTCATCAACCTCGGCTGGTCGTCCAGAACGTGGTGCATCGCTAAGATTAAAATTGTTTTCACGAAACTTTCTGAACTACTTACGGCACATGGAATCATCAACGGCTCCCTCACCATACACAGAACATATCTTCTTTTGTGTCTGCGAAGCATTCTTGCCTTTTCGGAAATAAAAAAGCATAATATGTCGAAAATGCTCCTTATTCTCTGCCATTTTTAATGCTTAACAAAATTTAAAAAACACAACTAAGTAACACAACTTTATTGTCAAATACTAGCCAAGATCTCTTTTGTCAAACAACATCGAAATTTTACACATGTGAAGGAAATAACACTTCAGTGTTGTGATGCAAAGCCAGCTGGTGTTAAAAACGGGATGAACTTTTGCATCAACCCAATAAATTCAGTTCAAAAATTTTCCCCTAAATGGAGTTACATAGATGACTGGCATGACTCTGTTGTTATGAGGAAAGGTATGATGTACAGGGGCAAGACACTACTAATTTCAGATGGATAACATATATTGTATTTTAAATTAAATAAATTGAGAGTATGATAAAAATTGTAGCCTGGCATTGTGACAATGTCACAATAAATAATTGCTGATTTATGTATAAATTTCTCTCTTATTCTATTCATAATTATTAGAAAGGTACAATATAAAATTACTTTCTTCCCTCTATGATTGCATTTAAAATGTACTTTAATCATTTCTTTGTCCTCATTTTATATAGCTAAATAATATATGATTTATTTTCAAACTTTTAATCATCATCATCATCAATAATTTAAGTTTTTCATTAAAAAGTTTAAATTATAACATTTCCTTATGTAATTATCAAATTCATTAATGTAGTGTAGTGTCTGAAAATTATTTTATAATTTAAAGTTTTTAGTTATTACTTTACAATTAAATAAAAATATTACATACAAGAATTTAATCCAATGTATAGATATTTTTTATATAATAATTCTTTGAAATGATACGTTTTACTTTGTAAATTCCTGTAATGTTTGTTTCATTTATGATTAACATAAGCCTATACTAATAATAAAAATACCTAATTCATATGAAGGAATAATTTATGGATTTAAAAAATATTTTATTTAAGATATATTAATTTATGGTTTACAAAAATATAATAATGTAAACAAAATATTGAAAAATATTTTATAATTACAAAGAAATAGTGAACATTTAATCAAATGAAATATCACATATACAGCCATATTAAATGACTAATTATGACCTTATTGAATTTTGTGACAACAAATAGTTTGTATAAAGTTTCATACTGAGTAAAAAACAACAAAATATATGAAATATAATTATTATATAATTTTTATTACTTGTTCATTTGTTAAATGATAGTCTTTCTCTATAAATATCAGATTAATCACTAAAAAAATAAAAAATAATCAAAAAATAGTATTTATTGCAATACATATTTAACACCACTGTAAAATTATATAAAAATTAAGTAGACAAGACAATAGATTAGTATTTATTAACGTGGAAGCATTTCTTGAATATCAGCTAAAACATAAGCAGATGCTGTCCACAGAGCTGTGCACAAATCCAGATTTTCTGGATCTTCTACTGTCATGGTATCACCATTTGAATGATGGAAATAAAAGTATTTCTCATTAGCATTTACTAAACTGATACCAGGTACTCCAGCATTCATAAACACAGTTGTGTCTGATCCTTCTTCCATTAAATTTAATTGTGTTGCATTAATGGGCAACATTAATTTTAGAATTTCTTGCATTATACACTGAGCTATAGTATTATTTCCTGAATAAGTAAGTCCTAATGGCTTAAAAGTTCCAATATCCGATTCCATTACAACACTAAAATTTTTTAAATTCTTTTTATTGTTATTAAGATGAGTTATAGCTCCAAACAATCCTTCTTCTTCACCTGTCCAAAGAACGGCTCGAAGCGTACGTTTTGGTTTTAGTTTAAGTTGTGTCAAGATATCAAGAACACGCCAGGAAATGAAAGCACCAGCACCATCATCCATTGCTCCCTCTCCAACATCCCAGCTATCCAAGTGTCCACTCACTAGAACTATCTATTTAAATTTAGATATGTGTTTAATATTTTTGAAAAACAAATATTTTAAATAGTTTTTACATCTACCTGTTGTGGAAATGTTTGTCCTTTCATTTCAATGATGGTATTTCGTGACTGTACAGGTGGTAGATTCTTAGCACTCATTTTCAAATGGATAACAACTTTTGTTCCTAAAAAACATCCACATATATACAATTTGAAAACAACAAAAGATTAACACCTTATTTCTGAATGAGTATATATAATATCAACTTTATATTGTAGTACTAAATTTGGGAATGAAGACTGACCATTTAACCAAAAACAATATACAGTATATACATGTACGTACACTGTATATTGTTTTCAGTTTAATCTTGGTATGTTTCTACATTTATAGTGTATATGAGGACACACAAATGGCATACACATCTTTATAAATATAAAAAATAAATCCAGATGAAAGTTTAAAAAACTTATTTACTGTACATTTTTAAAATATTTTCTTAATAATTTTTCTTATTTCACTAATAATAATTTAACGCATGCCATAACATGTTCATAATAATTATTGCTATTATCTTTTTATGTACAAAATCCAAATCCACGAGTCATCGATCTTAAGAACATTAATCATATTTAAATAAACAAATAAAGTATATTTTCCAAAAAATGTTGGTTTATTTATATCAATTTAGATCATATACTTGTTTATTAGTCTCAGAACTACAGTGAGTACATAAGCAATAGTACATATAGGAAACTTTTCTGTGAAATTTTAAACTTCTAATACATACTTAATTTTAATTATACAAGCATATCTACATAAGTACTAGATATTTCCTAGGAAAAAGTTACTGAGCTTTGCAACATGTGTTTTTGTGTGAAGCCAAAACAGAAAAACTTAAATATGATGACATGCTTCTAATGTTCTGTCTAAAGCAGTTTAAAACATGCATGTTCTGGGGAGGCTGTGCACATCCAATGCCATAGCCAAAAAAGACGTCAAGAAACATTTAAAACACATGCAGCGAGCAGTCTACCTATTCCAGCAAATGGTTAAAACATGTTTATGAACAGCCTCAAGCCGTGCACATGAAATGCCATTGTAAAGGTCAAAATAAAAATTTGATGTAGAGATCAATATAAATTGACAGCAATTGGAAACTTGACTGATCTGTAGCACATAACTAGCTTACAATCAGCAATCAGCTCATAGACTTTACATGGCAAACTTGACTTTGAATATCTCAGCCTGTAGATTGAATTTCAAAATTCTGGCCTTGCCATGTTTTATGCATTTGCAAAAAATCTTATTTAGTGGTTGTGCAGTTTGCTTTGAACTTCAATCATGGACAAAACACTTTCTGACTTTTGCAGAGACCTGCTCAAAAAACAGATAAACTAATTTGTCAAATTTTTAACATACATTCAGAAAACCTACTTTATTATATAATGGATTTTTGGCTTTAGTGGACATTCCCCTCACCCAAATCAGTCTATTAAATTGAGATTTTACTGTAATTAAATTCTTGTTATTATCTAATCTATTCATTATGCTTCCTGTTATATCAATTTTCATTTTCATCACGACAATTGTAAAACCAATACAGTAGAGCGTCGATAAGTGGAACGTCGGTAAGTGGAATGGCTGGAAAGTGGAACGATTTTCAGTCGGACTGTATCGTGCTGAATCGAATGTTTTTGATACTAAATTTACTTCTAAAGTATAATTTTCATGTTTTTTATATTCTTTAATATATTTATTTTGTTTGTACAAAATGCAGAAATAATTTTTAACGATACGATAGCCTCGATGATTATTATAAAAATTTTCGTTAGGCTTAAAATCGACGAAAATTCAACACGAAGCGACACGCAACGGAGAAAAATTCAACAGGAAGCGATACACAACGGAGAAAAATTTGAACATCGGACAGGTTAATGTATTTTTTCGTACAAAGTCGGAAACTGGAACAAATCATTAACTGGAAGGACCCCAGTCCCCAATTGGTTCCACTTTTCGACGCTCTACTGTATATTGATTAACTCTGAAAAATGTTGAAGATGCCCTGCATCCCACTGTGTCAAATATTCAACCAAGATTTAACTTTTTATACAGAAATAAACATGCACATCCATCGCATTAGCATGCAAATTTGCTTTTGTCGTAATAAATGGTAAAATTATAAGGAAGAAGTGTTATCGATCTTAAGAACATTAATGTTTTATTTTTATATTTATTTTATGTAGTACATTATATATATTTGAGTCATGTAAAATGTTCTTGGGCAAAAAGGGGTCATGAATGGAAACAGTTTAAGAAGCCCTGCAAACATCAATTCCTCTCTACCTGACCAGTGAAAATGTGCCATTCTGTGCCATCCAAGTATCACAATATGTCAATAGTAAGCTAAAATAACCAAACTCTTAATATGGTTTTCATTTTAATGTTTGTTGTTCCTTCTTTTTGCCCAGGCAGTGCCAGGAATATCTGCTAGTATGGTAATAAAATTCTAATTATTTAATTAATTTCAAAAACGCAATACTAAATATTCTTGATGCATCCTAAGTTTTAATATATTTACTATAGATATGTAGGATGAATTTTCTGTGGATGAATAGAAATAGTTTGGTTTCTACATTTTATAAAACATGTTTAATGAAACAAGAGAATTCATAGTAATAAACTCATTTCTAATGAAAAAAAACTTAAAACTGATATGTCTTATTGTGATTAGCGAAATTTTAAAATATTTTTTTGAAATCAATTTATATTTAATCTTTATATCACTTGATTTTATGATTATGTCATATTAAATTACTTTACCTCGTTTGGCCATTCTATAGATCATTTCTGCATCTTCAATAGTTATGCAGGCTGTAGGAATCTTAGTAACATTATTACTGTAATCTTGCCATCCAGTATGGGGTGAATAAATAGAAAAAGGTGTTACAGAACGAATGAGTGATGCCACACCACCAAATTTAGCTGCCCATTCAGCACCATAATCTCTGTATTGTACTGATTTACCGTAGCTCACAAAATCTTGATTATATACAACAATTTTTCCTTTGACCTATAAAATATAAATGCAATACTTTTAGAGATTATTATTTATAAAATATATATAACATATTTTAAATTTTGTATATATTTTTGTATATTTTTCTCTGTAATTTACTTTGTTAATCTCGCCCTTTTGGAATGAGGTTAACAACACCAATAAAGAATAAAGGAGAGTTCGAGTGAGGACCTGAAAGTGAACGGACGTGTTTTTATGGTCTCCAATTTTCTTTTGTCTTGCTAACCCTACACTCGACCCCACGACTACGACTGCAAAATAATACGAAATATATATTTTTTTTAAATTCAAAATAAAACTTTGAAATTTCAAAGTCCTATGTTTGTTTATCTATCTGATGTTTATTTTAGATTACTTTGTTTTTTGCTGAACTTGTTCATTGTTTAAATAACCAAAATTATTAATTCTACAATAAAATTTTTAGCTGGATTTACAAGAACATTTATTTGTGTAATAGTTTAAGTTTAAATCCAAAACTTTTTTAAAAATGATTAAATAAATTGTTGATTCAAAGAAATTTCTTTATCAATAACAATTTACAACGAATGAATGTAATACTATTCATTTAAATTACGTATAAACCAAGACTGACATTAATAAAAAAAATGATACATTCAGAATTTAATTGGGCTGTAAAATAAATGTTAATTACAAAGATATTATATAATTTGGAGTAAAGGTATATGACTAAGTTGCCATCTTGTATTAAATTTAAAAATTAAAAATAAATAAAATTCATTTACAATATTCTGGAAGAAAATATCAATCCAGAGCTGGACTTCTGCCTACTGTAAAGTTATATATGTTGCCAATTTCATTATCTGGACTCTGTGCAATCTTTGCTTACAGACCAATTAATTTAGAAGATATGATCACATAGATCACTTGCCAGGCTGAGTAGAGACAATTATATGTTGCAGCCCTTCATAGCATTCATTTAACTTAAATTTTTCCCTGTCATGGTTTGTATATAATTACATAGTGGGTAATCATAATAAAATATCCCTATTCAATGCTGTCTAGAGAGATATTTGACAGTCAAAATTCAACCAATTTTAGTATCGTGACATTTCAGGATTTCTGTAAATGTCTCAATAAATCAAATTATAATATTAAAGATATGAGGTAACTCCACAGATACAAAATAAAATGTAAACTATGATTTGGAGTTTATACAATAAAAATAATTCATACAAGTTATTTTTCAGGCAAGCATCCATCTTCAGTATATGATAAAAAAGATAAAATTCAAAAACTGAATGTTAACCGTGTTCAATTTAAAAATAATAATAAAGCCAATCATTAATGTATATAAAATATTCTAAAGAAATTTTCTAGATGTAAACTATCGACAAGCCTCAGGTAGAAAAATATCTCTCTTGGTTCACATTATAAGTTCTATTAAAAATCCAGATAACCTCTACTGTTTTGTTATTGTCCTGGTAATTTTAATTATAATGCATCTAAATATTAAACAGAAATTAGAGAATTTTTTAACTATATCCTCATTCGGTTACCTCATTCTCATAGCTTAATACCAAAGACACCTTACACAGGTAAAATTTACTACCGTAACTTGTTCTTTTTTACAGTATAAAAATATTACAGTATAAAAGATTTTATTATTTTGTAAGGAATATATTTTTATTATAGCCCTAGTTATTTTTTTACATTGTAAGCTGCTTAGAGAATTAAAATAAGAACTTGTTATGAAACATGATAATTACTATGAAATAAAATTATCAGCTATCAAATATATTTTATGGTTAGAATGTATTATTTAAGTATATCTGTACTAAAAAGCTTGAGAATAGTTTAGTATAATTTCATAAATATTATCGTAAAACAAAAATTCTAAATTACATCTAACCTGAGCAGCTTTGGATTTGAGTTCATCAAAACTTCTTACAGCTATAACTTCTGCAGTTATGCCATTTTCTCCCGTGCCAATACTTCCGCCTAAACCAAGTATTGCCATGTTTTTCCTCCTAGGTTGAAGAAGTTGAGCAGATTCTTCACCCCTGACCCAATGTGGAACTTGAACGTTTTCGGTGCGAACATTTAAATTTAGTCCTCGTAAAGTTGTGACCATGTAATCAATTGCATTTTCCAAATTTGCAGAACCTGCAATCCTGTTGCCAAATTTATCTATAAATTTTGCTAAATGATCATAAGTTTGCCCTTTAGCTGGTCCTGAAATTACATAATTAATTATTTTATCAACTATATTTTTATAATTGTCTATTTCTTTCTTGAGATTTGGAGATAATGTACACTTCAATGCAGAACAATCAATAAATATAACCAAAATAATGACAAAAAGACCAAAACTATACTTCCCCTTCATCTCGACAGTATCAAAACAAAATCACATGTTCAATCTTGTGATTGATAACATCGTCGCCACCTAACGGCGTAAAGTTAAATTAAGTAGCCATATTTAAAATTTTTTGTTTTAATAATAACTTTTCTAACAACTTTTTAGCAAATAAATATTTTATATACTTTTACAAGAAAATATAATATATTAAAAATATTATGTTCATAATTTAAGATTTGTGAAAAAAATATTACTTTACATTTGAGAACAACGACCATTATCAGTTTTTTTTAACTCTTTCCGCCCTGTGGGCACTAAGAGGGCCTGGGCACTAAGAGGGCCTCTTTTAGAAGGCCCATTATGGGTTCGGCCAAGCCCACAATAGGGCGACCGGGTGGTGAGGGACGGGGCCCGACATATGCGAACGGACCATCCCTCGAAAAATTCCTGGGGATTATTCGACCCGTTCGGATTTGATCCCGGGTCCCCCAGAGCGGTAGGCTGCCACCTTGACCGCTCGGCCATCCGGCCTACCATTATCAGTTTTTAATACAATATTTTTTTATTGCACTTGTTTACGTAGTAAAATAATTTTATCATATTTCTTTTGTACGAATCAACGCTAATATTAACTAGAAATGTGGATTGAATTTGGATTTGTTACAGAAGGCATCATTTAGTAATGGGTTGAATTAACAGATTATTATTTAAAAATATAAATAACAGGCCGTATGAAATACATCACGTGTGCTACTGTATAAATAAGTAACAACTGGAGAACAGTCAGAACCGCGAATTGTAGAAAATGACTTACATTAACCACTAATCACCATGAACGCATTAGGCTTTTACCCTGCCAATTTCGAAACTTGGGTTTGTTCCGAGTTAGAAACGTAGTAAATTTAACGGGCAGTCGGTCCCACATATCTGGCTCCACCACCCTTACCACCTAGCTGTTCCCATTATGGGTCTAGCTAAACCTGGGATGGGAGGATATAAAAAAGACGCTCTTAGTGCCGACAAAGCAGAAAGGAGCGAAAATAAAAAAGGCTATATCGTCCGTCGATGATTTCACGGAGCTAGTAACAGTTGTTACTTTTGCCTGATATTTTCCAACAGTTATTTTTAAATAGCTGTTATTTACAAATTACTAGTTTACACTAGCATCATTTTTGCCTGTCAATTTACTCATCATAACCATACCTAGTTTTCGATGTGCAATTATTAATAGAAATGTCCACGAAAATCCAAGTCGGATACAAACCACAATTCATTTTGTTATTTACGCTTGTCTTTGTTTTATGGACCATCGGAGGCTGAAAAAGAAACCGCCTTCGTATTATAGTGTATACTGGCATCACTGAAAAGTGGTTTTCTAAGTCGGTTAGGCTTACAGAAGAGACGTTAAGCAGTGAGGCGATTAGTTTCGCCTGGTGTTCACGCCAAAATTAATGTTTAGTCTATGAAAGTTGTAGAACAGATTAATTAGCAAAAACATAATAAAAAGATAGTTATGTTTTGCACATCAGTTAATTGTACAAATAGATGGAAAAAAATCGCTTAGAAATTCGTTCCATAAGTTTGCAATATTTAATAATTTACGTCATATAGACTACTTTGGAAATCTACATTATAAACGATAAAAACGTTATTTGCAATCAACGCTGCTTTTCTCTGGATACGAGTTTGGCTTGCGTGTTATTGGTTGAAAAAAGCATCAGAAACTATTGAGAAACTATTTCTGGTAAGGTAAGTCAAAATTGTTTTATTTATACCCAATACAGATATGTACCGTATTTGCTATTGTGTTACTGCAATACCTTACCTCCAACCGAACCAGTTACTGTTTACTGTGTAGGATATTATACGTTACAAATGAAAACTGTTCTTTAAGAAATATATACACAGTATATATGTGTGGAAATCGTGAAGCGTTCTCTATTATGCTTCTGAACCTCTGTGTTTTTTGGCGAACACAGAAACTTTGATTTTAAATTCCCGTGCGTTTGTGGAACGCGCCCGAACGGCTACGTTTGGGGATGAATGTGGGAGGATGAAGAGGGAAAGTTAGAGAGACAGGATGATTAGGAAATAACGCACTCCACTACACATTTAACAAAAATTAACAACAATTTATTTAATATAGCGACTTTACAAGAGCGAAACATAAATAGGAGAGTCTAGTTTATAATCGTGTAGGAGAGAGAGAGTTTAAAAACTTTGACGCGTGTGGATAAATCCTGAGTAGGTCGAATCGGCTTGGTTGAAGTCTTGATAAAGGGTGAAAAGATTTCCGCTGGATTGAGTACGGTTGAACTCCTTTTGTTATTTACACTTGTCTTTGTTTTATGGACCATAGAGGTTGAAAAAAAAAAACAGCCTACGTAGATTTCGATGAAAATAATGCTCTCAAGAATATGGCTGCTTAATATAGAGCATTTCGTTTATTGTAACGCTGTATAGTTCTTAGTTATTAATTACAGAATATTTTGTTTCGTTTATTATTTATATGCAGGATAAAAATCCAGATAGACAAAAAATAAAATTTAGGATAAAAACAATTTACTTTTTAAAATACATTCATTTATATTTATTATTTTATTTTATTCATTTATTTATTATTAAGATATTTATAATAAAGCTATAATAATGGTTAGATGGCCGAAGTGATAAACGTTGCTCAGAGGAACCTTTATCAAATCTGAGTCGATAGTCTTAGAAATTTTCCAGTCTGTTCCGGATACGTCGGGCCATATCACTCATCACCCACCCGCCGATTGTGGCCCTAAGACCGAAAAGAAAGAAAGAATAGAATTATAATAAAGAGGATAGAAAGCGTACCATAAACAAATAGTACCATAATTTCGCTGAAGTGCAACATTGGAGCATGTGCATTGAAGTAAAAAGTAGAATATTTATGAATAAAAGAACGTAGGATGGCACATTTATTTACCAGGATCTTACAGGCCAATTAGCTTTTTGCAGTTTTGCTTAAAAAAAAAAAAAAAAAAAATTAAAAAAAAATATAGGGTAACCTGGCTAGTGATAGCTTTGCTCAAAATTTAACTATTTAAACTACAGAATTAAACGAAAATTATTTCCATCCAGTACCTTAACACCAGAAGAAAAGAATTTGCACTTCTCGTCCATCTCCATGATCTTTGTGAGTAGTACAACATATTATTAAAACTATACAAGAACCCTTCTTTTCGGATACCGGTGATACTATGCAGTTTATGCTATAATGATAAGAATAGATGGGAAAGTAGAGAGAGATCAGAAGTATATAACATTACAATTAGAAAAACAACAAAGTGAACTTTAATGTAGACGGGACAAAAGAAAGAAATTTAAATGAAAATATTATAAACTACCAAAGAGACGTAAAATACTAAAGAAGAACCACATCTTTAGCCATCTTATCTTCGAATGAAAATTGCCAACAAAAATAGGATGAAGTGAAGCTTTTATTTACATCACGAAATCGAAGAACCTTATTTTTGGTGGAAACTTTATATATTAAAACGTGTGTGTGCAATGTTTTCAAAATATATGATTTTGCAGATGTTATTTCATCTACATAAATACAAGCTTTTCAAAATATTGTGAGGACAAGTCATTTTCTTTACGTCATGGATACTATGATTTGATTCGTTTTAGAGCAGCATCAGCTGAAGATGCTTGAATTGTATATGAGCGAAAATGTTTTTAAATGATTATTTTAACTAAATATTTTTAAAATATTAAACATTTTATTATTTTGGATTTTTACATTAATTAATCATATTAAATACTGATTAAATTATACTTTTCCTCAATTTGAAATCGAATCAAATTTTGTATTTTACATCTTTACAATTTCTAGTTTTAAAATATTTAACAATAAAACTAAAACTTATTGCAATTTTCGTAAAGTTCGAAAGTAATTGAAGATTATACATTTTATTTTTAATTCGTTCTCTCCAATTCAAGATTCAAATCTCGATAAATCTTTATAAAATGAAATGGAAATAAATCATCTTTAATGTACAGTAATTAGAATATAATACAAAAGAATTGATAAATAATGTTGCTTTCTTTATAATACAATAATTATATTTAAGATTTTTATCAAGTACGTACTTAGAGAAATAAATTTTATTAATTGACTTTCTGATATCTGATTTAGAATCAATTCCATTTAAAGATAATTTTTAAATACTTCAAGTATTTGTAATAATTAAGTAATGTTTGATAGTTTCATTTCATAAAAATTTGAATTATCAGAAATCAAAGAATAGGGAATAGGAAATGCTTACATGCTAGTATTTTATATAATAACGATTCTTCACTTAGATCGATAATCTTATAGAAAAGAAAGCATTCAATTTATTCAAATCATTGCTAACATTTTTAAATCGTGCAGGTAAAAAATATTACATATTTATATATACAGCACAGTGGCGTAACCAGGAAAGGGGCAAGAAGGCAAGTGCCCCCTAAAGAAAATTTCAAGAAAAAAAATCCAAAAAATTGTCAACTTTTAAAAAAACGACGAAGTGATCAACATAATGGCCACGAATAGGAAATTGTATTATAAAAAAGTAATCGATTTATACATTTTATAATAAAAAAATCGATAAAAATTTTCCCTTTATAGTTTCTGGTTGTACCACCGATACAGCAATTCCTCACTTAACGTCGTTTCGTTATAACGTCGCTGAGGAAAAATACAAGTACATATGTAATCATTTACAATTAACTTTGTTCAATTTTCTTTATGATCAGTAAAATAGTATGAAGTGGGAAATAATGGCTATGGGTTGCAGACACGATCCGATTAGAATTATATTAAGCCAATTATATTTTGTTTGCCTATGGAAAATTGCTTTCGTTATAAGTCGTTTTGCTTAACGTCGCAGTTTCCATGAACGACGTTAAGTGAGTACTTGCTGTATTTCTCGTTATATAATATTGAAATACATTACATACAGTAAATCTATTTTGCATTATGTATGGGTATTGCATATTGTTATTGTGGATATGCATATGTATTATGTATGGATATTGCATTGATATTGTTTAAATTTTTAAAGAGTTTTTAAAATTTGTAATGCAGATTATTACATTCATTAGCAATTTTATAATGAGGAAGAATTATATTGAAAACACTTCCTATGTTATAAATTTAATTATTTATGAATAGTGAATGTTGTAATTTTCGTTTAAAGTGAGGTGATAATGAGAAAAAATAAATTAATTCTTAATTCTTATTCATAATATTAAGTTACGTAATGTAAAAATCTATATCAAACAATGAAACTTGCGTAATAACAGGATTCTTATCTGTTTATAATGTTAATTAAATTTTTAAACGCCCAATACTTTGAAGCACATAATTTATTGCGTTTATATGAATAATTTTATATAATATTTATATTTTACATTCGAATTTCAGAATGACAATTTATTAATTTTCACATTTCTTGTGCTTATATTTATATATAAAAACCCAAAAAGAATGAAAGCTTTTATCTATAACGTCTTAATTAATTAATAAAGAAATTCAGCCGAATGTGAAAATAAATTTAAAATATTAATTTTAATTGTAACTTCATTATTATTATTATTTAAATAATATTTTATTAACTTTCCTTGATTTAGAACAGTTTAAAGGGGTCAAAGTCGAAAGCCATCTGGTGGCTGATGTAGAAATCAAAAAGGATGGAAGTCTTCCGATCAATGATGCTTAGTCGATATCCCAAGACCTTTAGAAATTCGATTTGGCAACTCAATAGCCCTTCAGAATAACCAATTAAGTATGAAATATTGCGAAATATTTAAATATAAACTAATTAATTTTTTGTATCTGTCGAATGTATAGGTTAATATATATTTAAGGTAAAGGTATATCTAATGTAAATTTAAATAGTTGATAATTGATGCATGGTGGGATTTCAAAGACCTTGACGATGTCCGTCACGCTCTATCAGTTAGAAACTTGATTTTAAATACAATAATTCGGTCAGAATTTTGAATATTGATGTTTAACTTTTACATTAGATAGATTAATTACACCATATAGTAATTATAAAACTTTATAATTTTATTTAAATTAATTTTATATACACTATATATTTATTTTGAATTTATTTTCATTTTTTTCTGTTAGTTCTTTATAAAAGATATACAAGTATATATATATATATATATACACTTAAATTTTAAAATTTTTTCAATGAAAATGGTAATTAATTTGTACATTTTTATAATGTAAATAGATCCGCATAAGTTAAAAGTATAGTATATTTTAATATTTTTTTAAATTATTTGCCTGAAGTGAGTTCTTCCTTACACAACCGTTAACACATGCCAGTTTGCATCTTTACACTTTTCCTAACATTGATTTCATCTAGAGAAAGTATAAGGCCATTTCATAATGTAAAAATGCTCAGAAAAATCTAAAAAAATTTATGAAATATATATTAAAAAGTTATACATCTATAAAAGATATACACTTATGTAGATACAGTACTCATTATAAATATATAAGTGATATATAAATGTACTGTACGTATTTATATATTTTTCAGTAAATAGAAAAGATACTTCACAAACACAATTATAATTTAATAAGATTAACCTGTTTTTATTTTTATTTTATTTTATTTTTTTTTATTTATTTATTTATTTTGTATATTTTAAGCTTGTTACATTGACATATTTACATTTTTAAATAACCAATGAAGCAGTTTAATATTATAAATATAATTTATATTCATAAGTTTATAATTAAAGAATGTAAAATATAAATTGTAGAATCGATTTAACGAAAATCTCGATACTGATTTAATGATAAAATCTATTTTTGAATTACAATTTCAAATAATAATAATAATAATAATAAAATTAAATGTCAAATGTAACAATTGTAAATATGTTTATTAAAGTCGTTAAATATAAACAGTAAAAAAAAAAAAAGAAATTGTCTTCATTTTTAGTGTATCAAGTTTCGAATGAGATAAATGTCAAGGTCATGACCTATTTCTGAATAAAAATTCAATATAAGAAAATCCGTTTGTTCAGTTTTCTAAGTTGTGTCCCTGACGTCTTCTTTAAACTTTGTCCAATTTGCGTTTTTTTTTAAATTATTTTTTTATAATAAAATAAATAAATTGGATTTAAAGATAAAAGTTTACTTAGAAATAAAAGCCAAATAATAGAATGTTGTCTTACTCAATATATTTAAATTATATCGATACAAAAAACTAATTAGAAGGTGCCGAATTCTTTTAACTGTATATTTATGAATTACTAAACATTATTAATTTAAAAATATACAGTATAATTTCGAATATTTCATAAAAATATAAATAAGATTGAATATATAGTATTTAAATTTGAAAAATTACAGTATAAATAAAAATATCTGATTATCGATCAGAGATTTTTTGACATTTGAATGCAACAATGTTATCTTTAATTCGATAATCATAAAATTTTATCAGCGAATTTTTTTTAAAAAAAAGAGAGAGAGAGAGAGTCATAAAATCGAAATTATTTTTTCCGAATTTTTAAAATAAAATTTATTAAAAACTAATAATAAATACGTTTCTAATATTAAAGTGTAGTGAAAAAAAAATATGAAAGATTTGAATATTTCTTTCGCGATAAAAATTACCGTTTTAACGAAATTCTGATGATGCTTTTTGTAGAGTAATATCCTTAATAATTCAGTCTTTTCCAATCTCTATAATAAAAATGCGCTTAAAATTTAACTGAAAGAACATTTACTATTATTATTATTAATGACAGACATAGTTTGCATCCATCTTGGTTGATACAGGTACCTAGTACTACCCCGAACTAAGGTCAAAGCATAGTTACAGAATAGAAAAAAAACTGTTGTTTATCTGCTGTTAATGTATGTATTAGTAATTAAAAATTTCCTATTATTATTATAATTATGTAAAAGAATTTTAACGAACATTCAAATGATTACATTTAAGTAACTGGAATGTGAGTAACTGATTAAAAAATTTTATCATTAGTTTCTTTTAAATTTCGTTTTCGGGAGATGATGACATTGCAGCCATTTTCGAAAATTGTAACAGGAAATATCTTATTTTTTCGCATTTACTCTTATAAAATTTATTAATTAATCTACAGCCATTAAGACAAACCCTTTAATGCTTTCAAGAATAATTTATTTTAATAAAAATAACGTTTTTTAAAGTTTAATAAAACAATTTTAATTATTATAAACAAAGTTATTTTTAATTTTATGTTGTTAAATTCTTAATAATTATCATCGTTGTTAAGAGTTATTAAAATAATACAATTTTTATTCAGTTTAAAAATAAAATTAATCATTTAATTCCACCAAAGTCGTAGTATTTATGGAATTTTTGTATGTAATATCCTCTGTTTTGCTTATGATAAAGCTGTATAGATTTTACATATATTTTCTAAATCAATTTGGAAGAAAACCTTAAGATATATCAAGAAAGGAATTTAATCTAGTCTGAGTAAATTGTATATATACATAATGTAATCGATTGAAAATGTCAAAATGCTATGTTTGGATAGTTATAGTACGATACATGCGATACGTATCAACAGTTTCCTTCAATGATGTGTATCAATAACAAACATACATATCATCTAACATTCTATAACATTGTATTAATGGATCTTATCAATAAATTGTTACATGATTACTACTTTATAGTAGCTATAAAATTTTATATCTAATAATATTGTATATTCCAGGATAGCAGGTAAATTAACTTAAATTGAGTGAATGTTAACTGAAAATTATAATTAAAACAATTTAAATATTATTTTATTATAGGAATTTAAATTTAAAAACACTTTATTTATAATTCGTTTTAGTTGTATGAATTTATTTATTTATTCATTGGTTTAATTTTAGTAATTTTATTTGCTTCCTTAAAAGTGATATTTTTGTATAAAAATTAAAATAAAAATATAATATTTAATGTATTTTATTTATTTAATTCAGTTTTATAAATTACTTTCAACGTTTAATATCGAAAACAATATTTCAAAATTGTTATGATAAGCAAATATTTTATTATTATGATCTTAAAAATGGAATGTTTTACTTCGAAATCAGAACAGGTTTTATAATAAAAATATAAATGGAATTTATATTATTCAATAGTCAACCTTTCCCAAATGACCTCTGTATTAAATTTATTTTCTCAAAAATTTTTTTAATGTCTAGAAACGAAAAAGAAATGTCACCCACAAGCACTACTTGTTATAACAACAGTAAGTATTATTTTATTTTATATTCTCTTTTAATTTTTAATATATATGACGCTAATTATTTATTTAAAATATATTTAAAAGTGTAATCATTATTTGCCATAATCTATAAGTATCTAAAACTCGAATTTATTTTAGAGAAATTATTTTGAATTTAGAATGGAATTTATAATGTTTTTAGAAAGAGAAGGTAAAATTTATTTATTTATTTTATTATAAATGTTAAGTTTACGGTCGAAATTTTTAAAATTTTTGCCAGTTTTTATAAGATTTATGCATTTAAAAATGAAATTTAATAGATTATTCTACGTTAAAAAAATTAATAAATGGATCTTTGGTGAGGTTACGAACTTTCATTTTTCTTTTGTTTTTTTAAGATAAATATTGTGCTTGAATAGGTTAATTAGTCTTTAATCTGTTGTAATATGCCAATAATGTTGTAATTTAGAAGTATTAATTGTTCAAATGCACTTTTAATGAGAGTTATTAAATATTTACTTAATGTGTCTTTTATTTGTAAACTTTTATCTTAATCTTTAGAGTTGTTTGATTTCTGTTTAATCAACTGTATCAGTAAATTTGTTTAAAATGTAGTAATACTTAAGAGTAATCTTGTATCAGGTAATTTATTTTAACTTTAACATCAAAGAATACCAAGATCTTTATACAATAATTTAAATGGCTATCCACACATTTTCAACCTTTAGTGTACTGTCAATGCCGGATTGTCTAATTTTTTTTCAATTTTGAGACCCGTAGATATGTGCCTACGTGGATACCGTGTATATTTTATAAATAATTCTATAGCTACAATTAGAGGTATATGATGTAATGTTACGTAGAGATGGCACCAATCTTCTATGCTTAGAGGTATCTGAAGGCCTTAATTAGCCATTTGGTATAGTACCTTAGAATTTTTAGAATAAATTCAGTTTCCTTTCTAATTTATGCTTACAACTTGGTTGTTTAATCTTAAAGAGATTCAATTTTATTGCACTAATAAGTAAGAAATATTGATGTGTAATTAGATTCAATGGCTACTAAATTCAGCAGTTATCTATTTAATAAAATTACAATATATTTATAGCTCACCAGTGGCCGAGTGGATAAAACCATTAAACGGGTTTTCTTCACGTTTTTAACGCCTAAACAGGGGCCAGTTTCTCATAGAAAGTCCTTCCGGAAACCAACTCCTTCGGATGATCGCTCTCGTGACATTGCTGTATACAAACAATATACAGTAATTATATACAATCGGAGATTTACAAGAGAAATTTAGTTGATGATATCGACTTTCTAGATTTATTTTTCGTTTTTGATAAATCTAATAAACAAATATTAAAGTAATAATTAAATTCATTAAAATAAACACGGATTAAATTCTATTAACTAAGATAATATCTTAAAATATCCATGGCATTTTGTGTTTTGTTTGTTTTCTTAAAAGAAAGTAGCAATCTGGAGAATTATCTACGTTGCGAGTGATAAGAAAAGCTATCTTATCAACGTCCTTTAGGTGACCAAAATTTTCAAAAACACTATCCTTGGCTTTTGAAATGGATCTAGTATTATAACTGTAGGTTTCCTTAAGTTATTTAAGATGAAAATGTATTTTAGAATAAGGTTAAAAGACACTAGAATTACTAAAAATTTTCATTATTTTTGAAATGTGAAATTTGTACATTAATTTAGAACAAAATACATTATTTGTATCTCTTTATTGACAATTGAAATAATTTTTTGAACGGGTTTTTTAAAGATTAGTGTAAATATTGTGTTTGCAATGTTGTGCCATAAAAAAATTATGAGAGAAGGAAAAAAACATTAGTAAGAAAAACCTTTAATGTTTCCAATTTCGGGAAGTAAATTAAATTTTTTGCTGTTATGTTTTTATTTCGTGAATTGTTTCATAACAGTAACAATTTCATATCTCGTCAAAGAAGTTTTTACAATTTCTTTCCCGTTTTTTCTTTTTTCGCATTATTGTTTGAAGAAATGCCATAATAATTACTTTAGAAATTTCTATTACTTATCTAAATTGTATTTGCATGATTGATATCGTTAGGTAATTGTAATTAAATCAGTTTTTTCTGCTTATTTAACATGAAAGAGTATAATTTTATATATATAATTTATTCAAATTCCAAGATAGTGAAGTGGAAACAGTTAAGTGAATGAATTCTACAAATTCTATAAAAATCTGTTCGTATTTTAACGATGTACCGAATGAACAAATTTGATTTATGAAATTTATAGTTAAACGAAATAAATTATTGAATTTAATAATGATAATTAAATTGATTAATTAATTAATTAGAAAATACGGAAATCATTGTTCTTGTGTCCTTAAAAAATGAGAATTTGTATAATTATTCATATTTAAATTTCAAATCTTTTAAGCCTCTCATTTGTAAACTTGTATCCTACAGAGACTGTTTCTCCTCTTTCTTATCCTGTTTCTCATTTCCTCAATCTTTTCCTTTCTTCAGCCTAGAACCTTTAGTACACTCTACCACCTAATAATAATAATAAGAAATTGTTTAACACCATCATTTGTTTGCTTCTAATATTGGTATTTGAGTATGGCGTTAAACCGAAGTACCTCAAACGATAAAAAATTGTATATAGTAATGAGATCTAGTCTCATATATTTCGATCATAGCAATGCTTTCTGCAATGCAAAATCGTACATTTAGTAATTATGTTCACAAGTATTCATTTGCGCTATTTAGAAGGACACTATATCGAGGTTTGACTGTAGACATTTATATCTTCCCCCAATAACATTATTATGCATTTGAAAAGCTTCTAATAATTAACCTGCGTATGATAATAAAACAGGACTACTTTAATTGAAATTATAAATAATGGAAAATACTAAAGTCTAATCATTATTAACATACTTGCCTCCGGTCTTTTTTAAATTTGATTAATCAGTCCATTGTCTTCGTACTTTCAAAAATAAAAGAAAAATTTAGCTAAAGATAATTGATGTAGCTTATTGTTCTAAAATATTTAATTTTTATATTTAAAAGATTGTTACGAACTTTTAAATTGTAAATACAGTTTGGTACATATGTATAGTCTTTCAGCATTATTTGGGTTTTGTAAATTTATCTTTCACTTTCGACCAAATCAAATAATCTGGAAAAGAATTTTTATTGTGTAATTTCTTTCCCACAGTTAAAATGGAATGTCTTTTACAGGCCGGATAATGTTAGAGTATTGTATTATTTCTTTATCATGTCTGCTGCATAACTTCCCTGTTCTTTGTAGATCTGTTCTAGATTTCTATAAACAAAACTTATCTCGTTTTTTTAACGAATAGAATATATTTTTATCGGATATTAATAACCATATTACAATATTCTATTGTTTCGTTAAATGCGAGCCTATAGTTAATTTGTTTTTGTAAGTCTTAATTAAATACTCCTTGAATCTGAACAGTGTTTTAATGTTAAAAAACTGTTATTTTTCTTCATTCTAAATGTAATATTTTTTGTACATTCCAATTTAAACTTAGTAAATTAGGTAATTTAGATTTCTCTTTAGTAAAATGGAGCAAATTTCCCATAAAAAGTTCTCAATATCTAATGTTATACAATATAACTTATATTTACTGTTTTTTTTTCTACGATATTGAATACAAACAGCCGTACAAATTACATATACTGAGGTTAAATAGAATTATCTTAATTGTTCTACGTATGAATAAATAAAAACTTTCATCGTGAGAAGCATCAGGTAATGAAAACAGTGACGTCACCAGTGACGTGTCTCAGACTTATTAACAAATATAAAATTATATTAATTTATATAATTGGAATTCTTTATTAAAATATAATAGAATATTTAATAGAGGTAATTTCTGCTAAGAAAATTGTTTTAAAAGCACGTAAAAAGAATAGCACAACAATGTAGGACGGGATGGTTTATTGATTAGTCTGGCCGTGTGGATGGAAACAAATCGATTATTTGGACTCGTGCCAAATCCTTGCATCTTTCTCCTCTGTAGACATGGGAAAGTTACCTCACTTTAAACATCTTTTTGCTACCAAATGTAAAAGTAAGTACTATAAAGCTGTTTATGGTTAAGCATTTAATAACTCGAATCCTTTCTCTTTGTATATATATCTATATTTGTTTACTCCATAACCGGGTTTACAACTTTGGGCACATTTCTAGCATCCGTAAAGATTTTCATTATAAATATTATTCTGTCTGTACCCAATTTACTAATATGAATATTGATGTAAATAATAAAGGTACAGTTGATTATATATAGTACATTGATGTAAATTAACTTTATTTATTAACTGATATTAACGTTAATGAAGGTATTTGAGTTAAAATATAACCTATAATCTTTAATATATATATATATATATATATATATATATATATATATATATATATATTATATTATATATTATATATATATATTAAATTTTTATTTTGTCTTAGATTTATACGTTTGTAAATATTTATCGTTTTGTAACCATAAGGATTCAATTTTATTTTAAAAGCTTCTTCATTTTTTATTTAACTGCTTCATTATTTCACTTAAATAATTAACTCGTTAAGTTAATTCTTGTTCAAATTAAATAACATTTATTCAATTAATTTTATAACAGTGTATAAGATAATAATAGCATAAAATTAAATGTTAATAACTTTAAAAATTTATGTTGGAAACAAATAAGTTACTAGGCGTAACAGACCTGTACGTGATGTGCAAATACATTAGTTTACACTACATGCTAATAATATTTCATGCAATTGTTAATGTTATTTGAGAAATTCAGTATATAAGTGACGTGATTAAGCTACGAAAACAATGACAATGTTAATTATTTTTTTATATTTTTTAAAATAAATTCTAATCTTGAATTAATTTATTGATATTTTTATAAAAATTTAATTCTGTTAAAAATTCTTACGAATAATTTTAATAGATTTATCAGCAAATGTATATCGAGAAAAATCGCTTTAACAAGACTAATTTGAAATTATAATTAAAATTTAACTTTGATATTATAAAATTGAATTGTTTTCTGTAGTATAAAAGTTAATGTATTTAAATATAAATCAGGAGTAATAAATAAAATTTAGGAAAAAATTTAAAATTCATACTATTTTATCATATAATAAGTGTATAATATTAATAATTGCTGATAAAATTATAATTTTAATCAGTTAAATCTTAATGTTTATATATATATATTATACGAAAATTAAGTTTATTTGATATTAGTGTTGAGAAATTCCTAATTTATTCGTACAATACAAGTCTTACCTGGTTTATATTATTCGTATCAGATGTTAATAGCTGCACGGGATTCACTCATCATAGTTAATTTCCTCGCCAACTGCTGCACAATATAATTTCCGAAACAGCTGTAATTACTCTTCATAAAATATAATAATGGCAGAGTTTCGTAAAATCTAAAAGACAATTCGTGTATTTTAATTCATAAATTTTAAAAATAGTATAAAATACGACTTTCGTGAGGTGTGACAACTTAATTACGAAAAAGAATGATTATTATTTTTTAAAAGAATAAAGAAATAAACAAACAAAAATGGAGATGGACTTTCCAAACGTAGAAAGGCCGTCGTCATCCGTTCATGTGGTGAGAGATACGTCACGAACTATGAATGACGGGATGCACACTCCACAACACGTGTTAGTGAGAAAGGAAATTGCAGCTGAGGACTCGACACGGAATTTAACAGAGGCTGTTCGTTTTAATTTTAAAAATAGTTAAATTTTTAAGGATGCCTTTAGAAAATAAATCCTATTCGTCTTGTAAGTATTTATTATTATTATTTTTTATAGTTTTTTTTAATTTTTTAAACTATTCTTACCGTCTCCGTTCGTCATTTTATAAATACGCTTTCTGTTGTGTAAACAGGAGAATTACTTTAAGGGTTTTTTTTAATCTGTAATTAAAATTATTAAATTCTATTCGTTTCAGAAGATATTTATCTACAAACAGAAAAACATTAATTTAATCTGATGAACTTGTTAGGTTTTTATTATTATTATTATTATTATTTATTCTCATAACAAAACAAAAAAGATTAAATTTAGATCTGAGAACGTGTTTAAATGTTTACGACGTAAAACATATTTTTTTTAAAATTTTATAATATATAAATGTATATTTTAAAAATATATTTGATTTAAAATCACCAAGCATATTTTATTCTTAAAGATAATTGTCCGATGGGAAATTGGTATTTTGCTTATTGTAACAAATGGCTGATGCAATAGAAAGGTCGTAGCTTTAATATCCTCTTTTATAAATGATGGATATAAATTCATGCAAGGACTAAATTTTAAATCGATTTCTTATATCTTACTTTTCATATTACTTCCTGATTAAATTAATTATACTTATTTTTTTTAAATAAAAAAAATTTATTTATGTAGACGAATTAAATAAATGAGAGAGTTTTACGTTGCTTCGTTCCCATTTTCTGAGAAAAATTTAAAAATATAATTAATTTTAATATATGATGGTAATTTAAGAGAGAAAATCGAATATTATTTTCATATATTAAAAATTATACCTTTTTTATAATGTAATTTTGTAAGAAATTAATTTTAATAGAAAATATATTTAATGCAACAGTTGGAAATGAAATTACTTTATAAAATCTTTATATGTGTATTAAGTTTATGTTATAATTCTAATATCGCCTTCTCGCACTTATTTATAGTTCCATGTTGGTTTTAATTACTTTAATATTAATTTAATATCATAAATTAAAAAGCAATTTTAAAAATAACTTTACAGAAATATTTTCTATTTATTCCTTTGTATAATATTTTAATTTAATTTTTAAACCGATTTTTAATGTTTTAAAAAATATAATCAAACGATTTTAAATATTTATAAATAATATAAAGATGTTATAAAATCTTTTATAAAGCAAAAATATTCTTAAAATTATTAAAATATTGAGGATTTAAAAAGTAAAGAGGGTGAGGATATTATAAGAGTCGAAAAGTTTTATAAAGGGAAGAGATTAATTGTTGTTAACAGGATATTGATTTAGGTCAGGTTAACAAATCTTCTCACTCGTAGGTGCTTTGGTTAATGATTTATATCGATCAGGTTTAATTTCTGATCAGATATCGATCATGTTTGATCTTTGTTTTATTGCAGTGGCTCACATAGAGAACAATCACATCGTACCACGATTTCCGACCTCGCAATCTGCTTCAAGTGGTTTGTCTGAATTACCTTTAAAAGTTGCTGCCAGTACGAACGAACAAGATGAACCTATATCTGGTGAAGGTATACATTTGAAACGAAGAGTGGGATTAGTCAGTGGAGTTGCCCTTATTGTTGGAACTATGATTGGTACGTATTAATGAAATTTAACGTTTCTTTATAAAAAGCAGTATTAAATAATAATTTTATATTGCAGGATCCGGAATCTTTGTCTCTCCTAAAGGAGTTTTATTGAGGTCAGGTTCCGTAGGATTGAGTCTTGTGATATGGGGAGCGTGCGGTTTGCTTTCACTTTTAGGTAATAGAATAAATGTTTTTTATTGTTTAATAAAAATTGTTTTTTAAATTAATAATTTTTATAACTAATTTCCATTAGCATAATGGCAAATTTACTAATGACTTTATATATATTTATTATAAAACATAAAACACTAACTTCTTTCTCTATAATACATTGCATATTTGAATTTTTGCTAGAAAAATTCAAATATGAAAAGTTCAAGACAAGTTGACCATTTGTAAATTTATAATTAAAATATTCACAAAGTTTGATAGCTTATTCTTAATAATTTTCACTTTAAATTTAATTTTTAAAAAGTTTTATCTTTTTTATTGAGAACATACTTCTCAATCTGAAAATTAGACAGACTCTTTAGCCTATTAAAATCTGCAATATAAAATTCTCTAGTTGCTTTAAACTTGCTGACCAGAGACTTTTGATCGGCTACAATGATGTGATTTGACATTCTCTACAGTCAGCAATTCCAGTTTAGAATGTTCAACTATTCTATAACAGCGAAAATGGTAGAATTTTCTTTTAGAGTTGATGCAAGATATAATAAATAAGAACAGAGTTTCATAAACAAATAATTTATAAATGTTTTCTCCAAGAATGATGATAATTTTTTAAAATTTTAAAATTATCTGATGTAATGTATTTTTTGTGATTTAACCATTTCAACTTTCTCTCTTAAAATTTATGTTGGTAATATTGATAATATTATCAATATAAATTTAAAAATTTATTAAATTATTATTTGTACTTAAAGACAATAGATTAAAAATAGTTTTTTTTAATAATTCAGTTTAATTCAATATCAATATCAATATAATATATCAATATTTAATTCAAAGTTTCCAATTACAATGCAAGTTATATGAAATTTGATATTTAAATCACAACTTAGCTGTTGTAATAAATATAATTCTGACTTAAATGCTGAATATTATCTAATTTTAAATTATTGTTATTATTTTTGTCTAAAAATTCATATGAATTCAAATAAATATAAATCATTAGTAATTACACTCGCTGACCCTTTAGGGTTGAACAGCTTGTTTTAAAGATAATATAAATGAATAAAATTTTATTATAAAAATATATTTGATTAATTTTATAAAATATAAAATAATAAGTTAATTTTTATGTAGATATTGAATTATATAATTTCATTATTTAGTTGCTTTGTAGTTTATTAATTAATTTTTAAATAGAATAAATCAAAATGCATGTTATATTAAACTGCTCTTCTATATACATATATTCATATAAATTTGCAGAATAAATAATAGTTCTTTAACATTTTGATAAGGATTTAATATATAATTACAGTATATAAAAATTAAAACTAAGCAAATATATATAAATTTAAAATTCTTAATAAATATGTAGTTTTAAATTTTATGATATATTGCAAAAATCTATGGAGAAAATTATATTTTTAATTTAAAATTCTATAGATTTTATGAATTTTTATAACATAATAATAAAAATAAATATTATAATAACAGTGATAACAATTACTGTATATAATGATAAATTATATTTCTGGAAAACTTTTTATTTAAAAATAATTTTAAAATACTGTATATCTGTATTAACTTCAGCTTTCATTTTTTTTTACTAAAATAATTAATTTTATCTACTATATTTTTTCTAACTTTCATCTTCAGGTGCTCTTTGCTATGGTGAATTAGGTACTATGATAACAAAATCAGGTGCTGAATATTCTTACCTTCTGGATGCTTTTGGACCTTTCTCTGCTTTTCTTTTTTCTTGGGTGTCGGTCTTTGTTCTAAAGCCTTCTATGCTCGCTATCATCTGTCTTAGTTTGGGAGAATATATAGTTGAACCTCTTTCAACCGGTTGTGATCCAAATCCTTTATTGGTTAAATTGGTGACCACAATTGCAATAGGTAAGTTTTAAAAATAACCCTTTAAAAAAGTGTAAAATTACCATTAAAATCTAAGTTTATACATTGTGCATCTTAATTATGATATATTATTAACGATAGACTATTCTAAATTTTTTAGATTTAAAGAAATTTCTTGTCAAGTGTATTACATGATTCTGTGAGATTTTTCATTTTAATTTTTGGTGTTATTTAATGGAAAGATTGAAGAAAATGATTCAAACATCTCGTACAATATTATAGAACTGAAATTTAATATCTAAGTTTCAAATTTTAAAGAAAACATATATTAAATGATACATGAATTGCAAAATTAGATAACAGATATCAAAAACTCCATCAATGAATCGCTTAACTTTCCCGGCAAAATTTAAAACTGCGTGTGTCGCCATCTGTTATGATATTTTGTTTAAAAAACTTTTTATATTTTTAATTATTATAATGTAGCAAAAAGCTTAATTTTTAGAGTAAGGATAGATTTTATAAAAAGATTGCAAATGCTAATAACAAGTAAAATCGTCATTAAGTCCCACTTTACTCGAGATATGGCATACGACTCCCCCCCTTATCTTCTTACCTCTTGACCTTTAACCACCAAAATTTAATAGCATCAACCCCCCTAATAAACAAACTTCCCTGCAAAATTTCAGAAATTTTCGACAAAAAGCACAGGAGTTATTAACCTTCAAAATGGGTGAACAAAATCGTGCCTCTCACACACATACACTAACATCCACATATATATATATATATATATATATATATAGGGAAAAAACCCCAAATTTTTGCAAAGTAAAAATTAAAAAAAAAAAGGTAGATATTACCTAAAAGTATTTCGCATTAGTTGTAAAATATAACACGTGTTTGTCACTATTAGCGAAAACATTTCATAGAAAAAGGTACTGGTTTAAAGTTGCATTGTTTATTGTTGAAATATTAGCAGAAAACTTTTAGAAATGAATCAACTTATTACACGAATTGTATAATATATTACGAAATTTAAAGAAAAACATTTTACCGAACTGTAAGATAGAAAATAGAGGATGATTCATTAAAAATATTCAATGCTAACACGATATTAATTAAACTCTAATATAACGAAATCGATTCGTGTTTTACAATAATTTAAGATCTTTAAAGAATGTATTTAAAGTTTTATTATATTAAAGATATATATTATAACTTAAATATAATAAAATTAATGTGTATAATCTATAAATCTACAACTACGAATTGGTAACAAGCAAAATGCAATATCTAAATACATTATTTTTGTATATTCGATCTAAATCGGAATGTAAAAAAATAAGATATTTATAAATACGTTATTATTTCATTTAATAAATTCGATTAGGAATACATATGGAAAAACTGTAATTACATTACATTTATCACAGATATTAAATACATATGATTTATCTTCTTTCGATTTTCTTACAATACCTTGATTAAATTTTTACAGTTTCCTCTTTGATATTCTCAATATACCATAATTGTTTATTTATTGTGATTCTTTACGCGAATTTCTCGAAATTCTTCCGATTTTGCAATTTTTACATCGTTTAAATAAATTCGTGCTTGCAATATTGTATAAAATATTGTTTTTGTTATTTTCCTCAATTCTTCTGTTAAATAGTGTCAACGACCGTAACAACAGACGTACGGTACATTTAAATATTATACAAACTTCAGTAATATAATTAGCGAATATAAATGAATATTTTATATGTACTGTACCATGCTAGATAAAAGGTATTTACAGCATATTTTTAATTATGGTATTACGATACAAACTAACAATCGCATTAAAAATGATCTGTTAATTGAGCCTAAAGTAGCTTGGGTCACTTTCATTTAACGAGATGTTATCAGTTTAAGCAAAAGTGGTCATCAAGGGAGATCACATCGGCTAAAACGTAAAAAAAAACATGTAAAGAAAATTTAAAGTTATTAAAAATTCTAGGTGCATTATGTTATGCAGAACTGGGAACATTCGTTCCGATGTCAGGAGGTGAGTACGCTTATCTGCTAACGGGCTTCAAAGATATAAAACCATTACCTGGTCCTCTACCTGCATTCCTGTACAGTTGGATGTGTGTACTACTATTGAAGCCGTCCTCTCTAGCTGTTTTATCATTGAGTTTTGCTGAATATTCAGTTCAAGCATTATATTCACCTGGTTGTTTTGGTTCTGTTATTAGCAAGAAATTAATAGGCATCATTTGTGTATGTGAGTTATTAAATATTTTAATTTTTCTTTTATTTTATTAAGTTTACGTTAATAAAATTAACTTTATCGTAAAATGAATGACAGAAATTATACTTGTATTAATAAAACAAAATTTAATTGAGAAATAAAAATAATTCCATTAAAATTTTATTGATATCAAATGACTTATTAAGAAATGTTTCGTATTAATTTTATGAAAATTTAATATAATTCTTGTAAATTTATAAATTATTTTTAATAATATTTTGTTGATTATCAAATAATATTTTTCAATCAGTAGATCGCGATCTCCAAAAAATGAAATAAAAGTCTTCACTCTCTGCTTTGGAGATCAGGTTTTAAAGTAAATAAGAAAAGTCGGTAATATACCCGAAAAAAATATATTTAATTAATGTAATAAAGGAACAATTTATGCGATAATAATATTAGAAGCGGTTTATATTTAATATAAAATTAAATATTCGTACATACAAATTTAAAATTTTACAGTTTGGACTTAACGAGATTACTAATATGAAAATTGGATATTATTTGATATATTTGTTCAATTATGAATGTAATAAATTATATAATTTCATTTTTTACAAATAAACAAATAAAACAACATATTATAAGAAAAAACATTTATGTATAAATGAATACAAAATGTTTTAATAGCTAATTAAAACGTTTTATTTTCATTCAGGCATCATCACTTTTGTCAACTGTTACAGTGTTAATCTAGCAACTAGAGTGCAAAATTTATTCACTGCAGCAAAACTATTAGCGATCGCCATCATCATCGGAGGTGGTTTGGTTAAAATTGCTCAAGGTATAAGATTCATTTTACATCATACAAATATTTATACACCATAATTTAGATGATAAAATGGCATAATATAAATACCAAATTTTACATCAAATAAATGAAATAAATCAAATATTTTTATTCTGTAAACATTTTTGTTTTTTTTTTATCAGGTATTTTCGTAATTAAATTTTGAATATTTTATATTCTTAAAACTCGTATAATAATAATAATTCTTATTTGTTTATACTGTGCATTACGTATATGAAAAAGTTGTCAACGTTGTTGCTGGACTTTCCGGGCATTCTTTATTTGTTTTCACCCCTAATAATTGTTATCATTACCTTTAATTCTTCAGTTTACTGTAAGTAAAATTATTAATACGAATGATTACTCGTAAAAAAAAGCGTGGTCATATTTTTAAAATGTTACCCACCCCCAACTCTATAATATATAGTGATCTTTTGGTCTAATTTCGATGAAAATTATGATTAATAACAAATATATATATATATTTATCTCAAAGAATTTTATTAAAAACTAGTTTTTTAAAATATTTTTAACCCGGAAATGAAGTTGGGGGAAATGTCAATTGCTTAAAACTATTTTATTAATGTATACCGTACATATTTAAAAAGTTAGAACTCAATTGGTTTATCAAAATTATAAAAATATCAAAAAACGTTAATATTGGGAGTGGAATTTTTTTTTATTTTTGAAATAGATGCATTTATTTATTTATATCTTGGGAGCTTCCTGAAATATGGCTTTTACCTCTTAATATCTCCCGAACCAATAATCCGATTTTCCTGAAATTTTCTATAAATATTTTCCTCTAATACACAAACCTCCCTGCAAAATTTCAGAAATTTTTGACGGAAGGTACAGGAGTTATTAACCTTCAAAATGGTGAACAAAATCGCCCCTTACGAACATACACTAACATCCATATATATATATATATATATTAAAAAATGGGGTTTTCCCCTATATATATTTATATATATAGGGGGAAAACCCCATCTTTTTGCATTTTTTTCCAAAAATGTAAAAATCTTGGTCGTTTTTGACCGAATGCTATACAGTACTTTCCGGAACTCTGCACACAGCGTACAGTCTGTAACAGCCAGGAAAGTAAATATACGATAAAGATGGGTTATTCCATGAAAAAATATGGAATTTTTGTTTAACTTTCGTAATGAAATGGATTTTTACTATTAATTCTTTAAGTCATCTTATAAATAATCGTTTCAGTAAATGTCTATTCATAAAGAAACAAATGTTACGTTACAATATTTAAATACAGTATGTTGCATAATACAATAAAAATACGTTGTAAATATATTGTTGATGCAATTCTGTTGTCGACATATGCCTTCCTTACACATTATAAACGCGTCATACAAAACAAACTCCATAAAAATACTTTATAAAATTTATTTATTTTTTCTTTTCATCCTATTAAATTTCCTATAACAAAAGAATTTATAATAAATTAAAATGCATTTGCCAGAAACCCTTGCCAATTAGTTCGATTTTATTCTAATATTTTTAAAACATTTCACTTTAGACAGAGCCGTTATAACTTCATAGGGCCCAGGTAAATTTGAATTAGGATGACCCATGTATAGTGTTAACTTCAGACATTTTTCTTCGAGGGAATTTTTTTGGGGGAAATATTTTTTTGTAAAAGATTGGTTTGGGGTCCCCTGTTGATGGGGAAACCATGGGCAATTGCCCTTTTTTGCCCGCAGGTTAACGCAACTGATCAGAGCGACTTTATAAAGTATGTTCACGCCTGCACATGATCAATTCCTTTCTGTCGTATAAATATGATTTAATGCATATGTAAAAATATTTTGTCTTTATTCTTTTCTCTAACATTTTAAATAAATTAATTTACTCTTACAAATATAATAACTAAGATTAATGTCGTTACAAACTCCATTAATTATAAACAGTAAAAAGTATTTTTTTCTTTTGTAACTGAGAAACAAATGGTACATATCTCTTGTTTTATAATCATATATTTTATTTAACTTAACAGCTAATTTATCATACTGCATAATTTTTATTAAAATATTAATTTATTGTCGTTTTCTAAAATGATTTTTAATGATTTAAAAACTAAAAAGTGAAAACTTTTTACTTGAAGGTCATACTCAATATTTGGCTGCGGGATTTCAGGGATCTACAACTTCATTTTCTGATGTAGCTACTGCATTTTATAGCGGATTATGGGCTTACGATGGATGGTAAACATTTGAAAATAATTTCGTGATTTATTATAAAAATGAAATTTTAAATTATATATTTTGTTCTCTCAGGAACAATTTAAATTATGTTACCGAAGAATTAATAAATCCTTACGTGTAAGTAGGCATTATTAATCATTTTATTCAATTTTTATTATCCTAGAAAGGTCGTGACGGGCTTGTATATCCGGTTCTAGTAGATATAAGATGTTGGAAACCTTGAGAGTATTAACAGATCAAATAAATTGAATTTTGCATGCTGTTTTGATAGTTTTCCTCGAGTGAAAATATAAAAATAGCATGCAAGTTCACTAAATTTCCAACGTTTCGAACTTCTGTTAACTAACAATAGAGATCTGTCATGGCCTTAATGGGACATTGTGTAGCATGGGTATCAACAGAAAATTTCCTTGGAGACAAATAATTACGTCAATAAATTGCTATTTAATTATATAATTTTGGTGATTTTTGGGGGGTGGAGAGCAAGTGCCCCGTTTGCTTCCTCAGCGGACACCCCTGCTGTGCCTATTTGTGAAAAAAAATCTCGAGAGAAGCTATTTTATATTAAAATGTTAATGTTTAATTTGTGATTTAATTATAATAAACATATAATATGTGTATACAGCAAATTGATAATAAGAATTAGATTTATGCTGATATAACTATGTGATAACTATAGCATTGCTATAATATTAAAAACATTATAATGCAGATATTTTGAAAATGAATGAACATTATCACAGCTGAAATATTTAAATTTATTACTCGGCTTTTAAAATCATTAAAATAGACGATTAAAATCATTATAATGCATAATTACAAGATATATATTTTAAATGTATTATAATGAACTTAATATAATGAAGTGAATATTAAAATTTGACTTGATTTTGAATTTAAGAGAGTTAAGTTTCTATCAACATTAAAATTAAATGAATAGTTGCTTCAATTATTGTGACTGTTAAATAGAAAAGAAATTTCTAAATTAAGATGTTTGTTTAGCTGGAGGTAAAACTATTTTAAATGCAAAATTATGCATTTATTTACCATTACTAACCGAAAAATATCCATATTTATATACAATTTCTAATTAACAAGTTCAAAATAATTTCCTAAAATTCTGAAATCCTAATTGTGTTTTATTAAAAATTTTAAAATAAATGAAATTTTGTGGAATTGTGAAATAGAATTTCAATGAGAAATACCTTATAACAGTATATTTACACAGATCTATAGACACTACTCGTGTAGGTTGTACACAATAATAAGTATTTATGTATCTAAATATAGAAAGAGTAACTATGACGATTTCGGTTACGTTATAACTTTATGAAATCTTCGTTAAGTGACACATACATGTATAAACAAATCAGCAAATCTCTACTGAATTGCACGATTTAAAATAATAAATAATAAAACATATTTAAAATACAAGAAAAGTTAATTATTCTGTTAGTAAATTTCCCGGAAACATTTTGAGCTGACATCAAGTTGTTAGATTTATATAATTTATTGGAAAGATAAATATTAATATTATTTCCGAAGATTGCTTTATCGTGTTTTCTATTTAAGTTAAAATAATTAGGAATTAATTAATATTTTATATTCTTTTAATAATTTTCGAAAAATCTTTAAATAAATCATTTATTTAAAATATTAATAAAACAAAATTTCTAAGACAGATGTATAATTGAGAAAATGTTTGTAAGTGCTATTGTTTAATTGTTTTCCTTCATAGAAAAATTGTTTCTTAATGTATCGAGCAATAATTTCTTTTAATTCGTAAATTAATTTTGAAAATGGTATTAAATGAAATTTGTTTGTGTTAATCGAATAAATATGTTACGTTTACATATCCCGAAGCTGAAAGATAATGAATATTAACTATTTAAGGTTTAATAATAATAATAATAAATAATAGACATATTTATATTAAATTCAAATGGAAACATTTATTTTATTAATTACTTGTTTATTGATAAAACAACTGGAAAATTTTCAATTATAAATAACAGCTATTTCTGCATTATTAAAATGATTTTTAGATATTTTTAAGAATGAATATCTGTAATTATGTCTGCTGAAAACAGTATTGATGTCTTTAATAGAGTGTTAAAGTTATTTTTGTCAGTGAAGCACTGACCAGACGGTCTCGGTGCTTCCAAGATAGATAGTTTTCATATCAAATGCGACATTGGTTGCTGGACTAATCAAGTAGCGTGTCACATTTGACATGAAGACTAAATGAGTTGAGGTTTCTTTGCACAGATTCGTTACTCGACTGATTAACGAAGCTTTAAATAGACTCTTCGCTGAATATTTTAATCTTAATCTTTTGATTTTGTTATGGTATTAATTATTTACCTAAAAAAGAAATATATCGATTGTAATGTAGTGTGTTAATAACATTTAATGTATACAAGTCTAATGCAACAATTGTGTAAATTTTTTGCAAATTCTATAGATTTCAGCTTAATTTTTTTAAACGGAAGTGTAAACTCTAAAGTGTACACAGAAGCATAGTCCTTGAGGAATCTGAAATTTTATCTCATGGTAACAGGCTGAATGTTCTGACCACTAAACTATTAATTCTATTCAATTAAGTGAATAAATATACATATTTTATTGTAATATTTTCTGGAAAAAAACAAAAGGATTTCGTAAAAGATTTACAATTAAAATTACTTTATTAATTTCATTTGATAAAATAATTTCAGTATAAAAACTATTTTATAAGAGTAGGCCTATGTTTAATGGAAAAATCGAAAATATTAAATTAAGTTTTGGATTAAACCAAAAAAAAAATAGCTAGAAAATAATTTATAAAATATATTTAAGTTTTAATAATTTAGAAAATTAAAAATAAAGAAATTTAAATTTGAGAAATGATTTTTTTTCCCTCAGAAAATATTTAAAATGTCCAAATCTCATCTTCGAAAACTAATATAACATTTATTAGCCTTATTAAATTTCTTGAGAGTAAACAAGCCTTGAGGAGAGTTGATATTCATTCAGAAAAATGGAAAAACTTTTTAACGAAATTTTCTTTACAACAGAATTATGTTTTCAGGCAATGCCAAATTCATTTTCAGATTCAGCAAGGTAAATTCTTTGCTACGAAGTTAGAAATTACAAAATATATCAATAATAAAATTCGAACTGGTTATAAGAAATTTTTATTGATTTTGTTTCAAGTTCAGCCTTCGGCTTTACGAAATTATATCAATACAAGTTGACAGTTAACGATGAAATTAGACTAACCGAAAAATTTAATCTTCTGTTAAAATTAAAGATTTAACTTTAGAATTCTTTTAGTTTAAAAAAAAAATTAAAGAAAGAAACGAAAATTTTATTCTGAAAATCAAATCATTTTCAAGAATTGTTATCTGTAAAGAGTTTTTTCAAAATATTTCGTCTCTCTAACAACAAAACTCTAGCGTGTATTGTTGTTAGAGAGAATATACAAGAGACTTCATTAGTGTGTAAGAATTTAGACAGTCGTTCGTGTAGATTTTTAATCATAAGGTTTATTTCTAATATTATTTCTCTTAATACTGTTTAACAACTAAAAAGGAAGGATATTCATATATTCATGCAAGTGATTTTTATAGAGATTAATCAAATCATTTTTCATTCTAGAGTTACTATACGGATTGACTATACAGGATATTACATTTATTATGCAATATCTTTATTTAGTCTAGAGAATTTTCGTATTTTTAACGTTAAATTTTGCTTTATATAACTAATTTTTTAAATAGTTTCTAAATATAGAAATACAGTATATATATGAGAACAAAAAATTAATGTTAACAAAATTGCTAATATCATCAGATTAATTGTAAAATCAAAATTTTATTGCTTGTAATGAAAGTCATGCATGTTTTTCTTAAAAAATTTCTCAAATTCTACAAATTTCAGTAACATTACAACTTTTTTTTTTTTTTTTAATTATTTAACTCATAATACTTCTATGCAGAATTCTAACTGAAATAAACTGCAAAACGTGTGTTTTGTTGTCATATAAATAGAGATTTTAAAGACATATTACTAAATATTTTAATTTTAATTCGAAGCTTCTAATCTTTATTATTATTACTATTTTCATAACAGTCTTTTTAAGCCTGGTATCAGCATATTGAATAAGATGCACTGTGTTTTCTAATCAGTGCAACAGAAACAAACATTATAAAATTTAGTAATTAAAGAATAAATTTAATGATTTCTAAAATGTAATTATTATTTTATAAATAATTACTGAAATTAGTACATTAGTACATGAATATTTGCAAAGTTTCGCGGTATTATAATTTAAAATCGTATTTATAGTGTTTCTTCATATTACAAATTTTGTGTGTTTTTGGGAGTTCATCTTTAATGCAAAAAGTTTTATTAAATTATAGAATTGCACATATAAACTAATTACTTTTCTCTTTAAATCTCAGCCCTTTCTAATTATAATGTCAGAAGTAAAATTAAATTTTATACAGGACATACCCGGCTAAGGCTGGGATCTCGCCTTGTTAGTGACTCATCTCACTGCTCGTTACTAATATTTTTATATATCTGTATTTGTATAATGCCTTCTACAGAAATTGAGCCGGGGCTCTCTCAAAAGTGATTAAAATTTTATTGATTTTGTGTAGTTTGTTCCTTTAATCCATGTTTATAACAAAGGACAAGAAGCATTAATCATAATTTCTTTATTAAATAATCATTAAAAAACAATTAATGATGCTAAATTAATTTGCAATGCAGTTTTATTACAGAATATAACATCTTAATCTCTAATTAAATTTATTTTAGTGTATTAAAATTAATCATTTAACTTAATAAAGGATATCAAAGATACCTTTTTTTGGGGGGAGATGATCTGAAATGTTCATCAATATGACATTTCATTCACTCGTTCTGATAAGTGTTATTTCTTTTGGGAAATAGCACTTGATGTCGAGTGAATGATTTGATTGTCAATCATAACAAAACTCAAACCATTTTAATCTATATGTTAAAATGCTTTCATCAATACATCGTAAATTCAGTAGTTTACCGAATCGTGCATATATTTATTTTATATTCCCGTGTTTAATTCAAACTTCTTATAATAAAATACAGTACGGTCGCGATAATCCGAACCCCTGTTCATCTGAACTGCTTCTACCATTCCCCTAAAATAATGCCAACTTATACACCTGCACGTGTAAACATAAATCACACGTTGTGAGCACTGTTGCTTATTCTTTCTTTGACTCTGTTCGGCTTAACAGTTCTAAGCTCTATTTGTTTCTGTAATGTATTTTACAACAGTAAAAAAATGGCCTCGAAGCGTAAGCACTGTCATACCCCCTGTTAATCCGAACTTTTTATTAATCCTAACTACCACCGGTCTCAAATAGTTCGGACTAACGCGACCGTACTGTAATAGTTATAAAGTGATAAACAGTTTTACAATAATATAATACTCGTATAAATCAAATGAATGAACTTTAAAGCTGTTAAAATTTCTTAAATCTGAACACGAATTTTGACTTAATCGAGTTTGAAACGTGACAGATAAAATTTACTCGGTAAGTCTTAAACGGCTATAATTTTTCAAAAATGAAAAATTCCAATAAGATTTAGATTTCAATTTGGTAAAATCTTCAGTCTATTCATTTATTATCGTCTTTTCGATCCTGAATATTATTTTCACTTCTTATAAAACAAATGCACATTTTCTTTCGTTAATTTTTTTAATCTTTCAGAAGTCTTGTCAATTGTAGTAACTGGCAAACAGTTTCGGTATTTCATACAATTTAAAAATGAATGTATACAATAAGCCGAAGAATTTAAACAAGTACAATTTACGTCACGAAATCTGTGTTCATCTGTCAACGTCACATTTTTAAAAAATTGCATCTGTTGTTGACTCTCATATTTTCTAACATTGATTGAAAAGATAAAGGATTTACTTTAAACAATCCTTTATCTTTCTGCCATTGAAAATACGATCTCTTTATTCTTCCTAGTTTCTCTCTCTCTCTCTCACTTTCTCGCTGCCATTTTTTTTTTTTTTTTTTTTTTTTTTTTTTTAACTTTATTTAGATATAAATATGATAGCTAAAATATAAAGTAGGTATCTTTAATGATCTATTTTAGTCACGTTTTCCTTAAAGATCTCTTATTATGCTTTTAAAAAATTATGCAAGAGATCTATGTACCGATTACAATCGAATATTTTGCTTTTAAATTCATAAAATACTTTTCTACTTGCGATAGTAAAAGTGTTTAACTTCTTTTATATATATATATGAGATGCATTTTAAATTGTAATTCATTGATAATGTGACCTTTTCTGAAACATTTTTATCTAAATACTGGAAACATTTAGGAAGCCAACAATTGAAAACACTGTTTACATATTAGTCACCATCCATTCAAAAATTTCTTCATCCAATATTTAAATAAAAATATAATTGCAGAATTTTAAGAATTTAAATGAAAAATTATCACAAAATACCCTTTTTAACTTATTATTTATTCTGTTTACAAACTTTAAAGATTTTATGAACATAATTTTACAGTTTTTTTTTCCCTTCTTCCTTTCTTCCACGTGATATGAAATTTAATATAAATACGTTGTTATGTGAAATATATATATATCTTTTTATAGTATATAGATGCAAAATTTATTATGTTTACACATAAATATTATAAAGTTTTATCGTATTGAAATCTTATGAGCATTTATTTTTATTTTAGAAATCTTCCACGATCAATAGCTATAGCTATTCCTTTGGTAACATTATGCTATGTAATGGTTAATATTTCATATATGACTGTTATGTCATCATCTGAATTATTAGCTTCAGAAGCTGTTGCTGTGGTAAGTCAGTCATTTTTATTATAAATTTTAATAACCACATTTGCTATTTTTTAAAAATTATTCTGTGTCTACATTTATTATGAACTTATCCCATTTTTACTCAAAGTGCATATAACATTTTCCATGTTTCGATTATTTAAAACGCATTTGCATTTTTTCATATATATATATATTTTTTTTTTCGTATTCACATCGAAGATAATCATAAATAAATTCTTATAATTCGTTCGTATACAAACTACAATAATTTATATGCTCAATGATAAATAGCATGTTTTCAGATAGATTCACAGATATTTAATATATTAAACTATATCCTATATCCTGACTTTTTAGTTTTTTAGCATGCAAACATTGTAAATTAATTTGAATGTTCCACATTAACATTTTTTCTGTATTATAAATAAAACACATTTTTTCTTTAAAAAACATCTATAATGTAGTACAATGTTTTATTAACAAATACTTGTAAATGTAAAATGCTAAATATATATAATATTTTCCTAAATTCATTAATCTTTTTAACATTTTATACTTTATTTATCTTGAAATTTAAACTTGGAAACATGCTTTGATAAGCACAAGAATCTTAAATATTCCAACGATGGCGATACAAAGTATATAATGTTTGTTTCCTAATCAATTGATAATGAAAAATATATATATATATAGTGTTTGAAAACAGATTTTAATCAAATCTTTGATGATATATTTTAAATAGGATAATAATGAATAATTTAAGATTACACATAATGTTAATTTGAACAATACTTGTTTATTCAAAATAAAATTTGTATATATTTATTGTTTATTTATTTTGAATCATGTAGAACATTGATAATTTAAGGACTTGTCATACATTCCTGTATGATAAATCCTAAAATTATCAATGTACTACATGATTTAGAAACACAAAGTTTAAAGGACAGGAAGCTTCAAGTAAATATTTGGAATGTGTTTTATGTAATATATAAATATATTATTGGATTATGTGTTTATTAAGTACTAGAGAAAATTGGGTTAATGTTACCTATGGTTCCAAAATGGCGGCTCGTCTCTGATTCCAGCAAATAGAAGAAAGGAAACAGTGGGGACGCACGTTCTAACCTAACCTAAACTAGCCTATTCTAGTAATTTTGTTGGTAATAATTATGGTAATTTATTAGAATAGGTTAGGTTAGGTTAGAACGTGCGTCCCCACTGTTTCCTTTCTTCTGTACGCTGGAATCAGAGACGAGCCGCCATTTTGGAACCATAGGTAACATTAACCGAAAATTGTTAACTGAATGTTACTCCTTGTTCATATAATGAATATGATATTGAAATAATTCGTTATATTTGTAAGTTCAGTTAATGATGAAAAGGTAATAATAATACTGAATTCTGTAAATCCCTACAACAGAAATAAAATTCTTATTTTGAATAAAGATTATAATCAAGGCCGAGGAGAGGGCTAGGGATTTTCCCCAGGTTCGGAGAAAATTATTGGAACTTCTCTAGGTAAACATTCTCTAGCTATTTTATTTGTTCAAAAAAGGGCGCTCTATTCCGGTCTCATACAAGCTCGTAATCGATCTGATTATAATAGTAGGGTATCGTCGAGCTGTATAAACAAACATACGAACATGTAACATTCATCAGTAACTGTAAATTTTTAAATGTCACATTTTAGAAAATATGTTATCACATTTAAAACAGATATGCTCTTGAATAATTTACCTAGTTAGAATTTTATTTATATTTAATTTACTGCTCAATTATTTAAAAAAAACTTCAATTACTTATATTGTTATCATCAAAAAATTAAAATATGGTTCATTAATTTTATAGTATATCGATTAGGTCGACGTTAAACTATTTAATTTAATCTTAATTTAATATTTTATTTCTAAATTAATTAGCTCTTCAGTAAAATTTTAATTATTTTGTTGGGTAATTTATTTTATTTTGCTTAATTATTATGCTTGTAAAATATTCAATTAAAGCTTTGTCTTCAAAGAGTTTTTAATATTAAAATAATTGTAAATAAATTGTAAAAAATCAGAACATCTTGAAGTATTTATATTTTTATATAAACTATATTTAATATTTAACCAGTTAATATTATTTATATAATAAATAAAATTGAAGCGAGGCAATTAGTACATATTGAGTACTAATATGCGAACTATTAATAAATAATTGGACTTAATGCTGTTTGATAGCGAAGAGTCAATTGGATATTTAAAAAGAAATTCAATATAAATTTTCATAATTTCATAATTTCGGTCAAAATGTTACATCTCATCTGATGAGATTATTATTGTAGACCTTTGAGTTGATAGAGCCGGTGTTATTGGTTATACGGGTAGATAAATACTCTAATAAAATTTAATTGGATTGATTATCCATCCGTATAATCATTCCAATCGATTCTAAAACAATTCTAAATAAATATTATAAAATAAAAATTAATAATAATCTATATATGATTTATAAGTTTATTGTTTAGTTCTTTTACGAGAATTAAGAGATGTGTAAATGATTTAACAGTAAATGCTTCATTCAGTTTTGAATTTTTAATTATACGTTATAATAGCACGATTCAATATGTTTTAAAAATGAAAAGAAAATGATAAGTTTTTTTAACTGGCTATAAACATTATTTAAACTTATTTCTGTATATAGACTACGGTATTAATAATATTCCATAAATGATATAATATATATATAATATTAACACTCGAGATACTATACATCGCTGGCAAAAGTCTGATATAAATGTACTGTACAGCTCACTTCAAAAATATTTTCATTTTATCATAGAAATATTCATAACGAAATAATATGGAACAGAATATAAAATTTCACCTAAACAATTGTTTAAGAAAATTAGTATGAAATGAATTTGACAGTGGATTACGTCATTACGAACAAGTGAAAATCTTTGGAAAATAAGCTACACACAACCTCAAATAAAGTGAGGGGGATCAGCGCAACAGTGGTGTAAGCCACTTTTTTAAAAAAACGAGAAAAAGCTCGTTAAAGTTTTACATTTATGACTTTTCTTCTAATTCAAAAAAGCTATTTTTTGGTAGCGATGTACTATGTGATGGTTTTTAACTTAAATACAATGCTATGTAGTCTATTGTTACATAGAATTAGAGATATTACGACTTTTGTGAAGGTACTCCGACAGTCTTTTTCGGTTATTGTTGCAATGAAAACTGTTGGACCACGGTTGCACTAAAAATTTGTTTGCATGTAAGAAAGTGAAGAAAGTTACTTGAATAAATGTTGGACTTTATGAATATAATGAAACATTACTTAATCATAATAGTGTTGTATAAATTTTAGTATGTTGGCTTATTATTACACGTAGGCCTAGTATTTATAGTCAAATTGCCAAAGAGGTCTTCATCATCTGCTTTACTCCCTGTCTGACTTTCCTCGGTGCTATTTTGAAAAATAAGACTAAATAGTGAATGAGGGGTATATATTTGAAAAGATTATAATATCCGTAACTTTATTTGAATTTATTAACCTTAGTTTAAAATATTTTGAGATGAGGCTAACATTTTTTAAATTATCTCCGTATTTATCCGTTACTTTTTGCCAATTTAATAAAATTTACACAATTACTTGGCTCTTAAATATAAGTAAGAATATTTAATGCATCATGGATATTCAACAGATAGCTTCAATACTATAATGAAACCGAAAGCAATAGGATTCTTATCCTTAATGAATTTTACCATTAGTTCTTTTGTCAAAAAAGGCTTTGCACTTATAATAATGGCTCATTTTCCATATTTTTGAGACTCAAAAGTTCACTATTACAACTAACTTTGATGTAGTATCTGGTTTCTTATAGCGTTTTGGATAGGAACTATGTTACACCTTAGCAAAAGAGAAATTTATTTCAGAGCAAAGATTACTGGTATAGAAGGTGAATAGGTCTAATCCATTTCATAGGAAGATAGTTCACATCAATTATATTTGAGAGTTGAACAGGGTTAGACCACTGTTGCGCTGACCCCTCAATTTATATTTCCTTTTAAAATTTTATGCGTAGTATTTTATTTTTATTCAAGACATATTTAATTGTATTATATAAGACATTACAAACTTAATGTTGATATTTATGAAATATATTCTACATTAATTTTAGAATTATATATTAAAATCGTGATTATAACTTGGACAAAGAAAGCAAACAATATTGCATAGACTATCCAGAAAGTGAACGAATTCTTTAAAAATTGTTATATTTTATCTAATGTGAAAATATAAATGAGGAATATTATCCATAAATTAACTCTAGATTTCAGTTTTATAATTCATATTTTCAGAATCATCTTGCTTAACTAGGTAAGAAGATGAATGAATGTACTGTGCAACTTATTTAAAATAATTAATATTTCTTATTATTAAATATTTTAATTAATAAATTAACATTTAAAATAATAATAAATATAAGAAAATTTTAACTTTACTATAAAAATTCTGAAGTTGAAAAAAAAATATACCAAAATATAACCTATAACTTTTTACAAAATTTTAATTATTCAAAATTGCAAATATTAATTCTCAACTACGAGTGGACAATTTTAATTTTAATCATTATACTTAAAATAAATTTGTGAAACAAACTTTTATTTAAAAATAACCTATGACATGAATTTTATTCGTTTCTTATTCGTAATTTGAATTGTTTTTTTTTTTTTTTACTATAAAAAAGATAAATAAGTTTAAATTCCTTCATGTAGTTATTTATTTTTGCTTTTTGCATTTGTATTTATTTGCTTGTTTCTTGCATGATATGCATAAGCTTAGAGCATGACAAAAAACAAGTATTATTGTGGGTGTTTATGTTTCTCTACATTTGCTGTATAGGGTTTTGCTAACCATGTGTTAAGCCAAGCAGCTGCCATAATCCCTATCTTTGTTGCTGTTTCTACCTATGGTGCAGGCAATGGAAGTTGCTTTACCGCAGCAAGGTAATAAATTAATTAAATTATATCAATTTTTTAAAGTAATAACTGATTAACTGGAAGTAAAATGTCATAGAACGAACAGTAAAGCTATTTAGAAAGTTTGTTAGCCAATATTTTAATAATAGTTAAGAAATTATTTGAAATTTACTACATTGTCTGCAGCAACAGTGAATGAATGAATCATTTTTACATTGCAGCAATATACTTTTCTGTAATTGAAAGCTCTTTGTAATTGAAAAATTGGATATAAATTGATTAAAAATAATTCTTTTATGTAAAAGTTTATATATATAATAATGTTTCTTTGTTCTGTTTTTTTTCAATAGACATGAATTTTTTGCATGTGCTAAGATACACTATCAAATAATGAAACTAGAAATATACTTCTTGAGATATGCTAAACATTTATTAATCCTTGCAGAATTTTTATTTTGCTTGCACTTGTAATATTCCCTTTATCTGCTTAGTTCACACAACAATAATTTGCATTCTTAAAAAGTTAAATTATTTTTTTCTGTTGAACTTTTAACTTTGCATGAACATCTTTTTAAAATTTCATTAAACAGGAAATGGTATTTAAATTTTTACACTTATTTATAATAGACTTGGGCTGCTCGAGTCCTTGGAGTAATGGCATTTGTTATGCCAGTTTCTGTGGTTTTATCTACATTTGGTGCTGGAAATGGTTCTTGTTTTACTGGTGGAAGGTGTGGTTCTGTATTTTTTCTGTATTCTAATATACTGATTATATATTATATTATTAACTTTGAATTTCCTAATTAATAGTATTTATAAATTTATATTTATGATTACAAATGCAAATAATATTCAAAGCTATCTCATTTTTTCTTCTTATAATTTGAATATTCTTAGACTATCATATGTTGCAGCCAGAGAAGGTCATTTGGTTGATGTCTTGTCTTATGTTCATGTTAGAAGATTAACGCCATCACCAGCATTAATTTTTAATGTAGGTTATATTAATATAAATAATAATTACTTATTGAAATATTTATTTAAAAAAATAAATTTATTTATATATTATAAAAATATTAGTTTATTAGAAATTATAAATTTTCTTTAAAATTTCAGGCCTTTATTGCTATTTGCATGATAATACCTGGCAATATAGGAAGTCTTATTGATTTCTTCAGCTTTACAGCCTGGTTATTCTATGGAGGAACTATGCTTGCATTAATAGTAATGAGATGGACAAAGAAAGATGTTCCAAGACCTTATAAGGTAAAATTTAATTGTTAATTATATTTTTTAATTTTATTTACATTAAATAACTAATTTATAACAAAATATACTAATTCTAATTAAAACAATTTATGATTCTTAGAAATTACTATTTAAATTTTTCAGGTTCCAATCATAATTCCCATTTTTGTACTCATCATATCTGTTTATTTGGTGCTGGCACCCATTATTCAAAATCCACAGATAGAATATTTATATGCTACCCTTTTTATTGTTTCTGGCTTAATATTTTACATCCCATTTGTTTATTATAAATTTCAATTAAAAATCATGGGTAAGTTAAGCTTAATTAAATTATCCTTTTTTACTGGTTTGATTTATCTTGTTATATATAAAACTCAGGAAAAACTGTTTAAAAATACTTTAAGAATTTAATAATAACTGATAATTAAAAAATAATAATAACAATAAAAAGTTTTAATAATGTTCTCAGCAATATGTAAGACCATCAGAAGTTTTATGAATTATCTGATGATTGATGATAAAAAGTGCTTCAGTTATTATTAAAATATGTCTTTTAAATAGTTTTTTTTAATAAATTTAATATGAAATTTATAAGAGATGTCGGTCTGTTGTTTATCATCTATTATTTTTTACTGTTTTTTATGTAAATTAAAATGTCTGCAGTTATATAACTTCTATTTTATTATAAATGATATTTTTTGGATATTTTGACAAACCTTACTATTTTATTACATAATGTATGAAACAGTATATATTACTTCTAATTTTAATTTAATATTTGTAAATACTGTTATATATTATTTAATAAAATTATTATTACAGCATAATTAATATTTTTATATTAAATTGATAATCTTTTGTTTTTCTAGGGAGAATAACTTTATTCTTTCAGTTATTGCTTGAAGTAGCACCAACTCAGTATATGCCTGATTGATTTGCATTTATTGGATAAATATATCTCTGAAAATGCTATTTCAGACCTGAATTTTTGATCAGACATACTAATTCTTGAGGAAAAAATTTTTATTTGACAGAAAAGTATTAGAGTACAAAATACCTGGGGTATTCCTGTTATGTCAAATGTGGAATTTTATTGTTGTTGTTTAAAAAGAATATATATAAAATAAATAAATAAATAATATATTATATTTATGATTTGTTTTTATTCATTTCTATATATAAAAAATATTATCCCCATGAAAATAAATGGTAAGGAAATTCAAAACGTATTTTTCTTAGATGGCACATCAGTGTAGTGACATTCAATATTTACATCCAATAAAATTTCTTTCTTTCTCACAACAGAAATAAAATTTATTTTAAAATTAAACATGTATTAATACTTAACTTAATTCTAAATATTTTTCTTTCTAAAATTAAAATTACATCGTTGAACAAAAGATATTACAAAATTTTTTGAATTTAAATTTGAATTTATTTTTTACTTAGAAAATGTTTGTTTGTTAAATACAAATACATTGCCCTGTTAGTGCCCATAGGCCGGAAAGTTTTTTTTTTAAATTAAAAAATACATATATTATAAGACAATATTTAGTGTATTTATATCAAATATTTCGATCATATTAAATCAGAAATAAAAACTTAAATTTCTATTTTATTTACGTTGAATTGAATTTGAATTCGTACAGTAACTCTATACGAAGATATAACAGCTTCTCACGGCCTTTATGAATGTATTATATGTTGGTAAGATTTAATATAACTTTTTCTAATCATTGTTAGTGTTCGGGGCCGTTGAAAGGGAGGGAGTTGGGGATTTTTCTCTGATCTGGAGAAAGCTTAGTGGCCCATTGTGGTTCTTATTCCTATAAAGTAATGTTACTGTTACTAACAGAAAATAAATTTTTAAGACTGCATTTTATTAATGAACTATGTAGAATGTTTCTTTATTCGGTTGGAAAGGCAAAAGGGGACCTGCTCTTATCTTCATACTCCATACAAGACTTGGCGGCCTTTTTAGCATTAAACTCAGAGTGATCATTTTCAAATTATACATGAAAATATAGAAATATATATATTTCGTTTCATTATAATAAATTATCATCTAATAATATAAAAATGTTATGATAAAATCCAATCCAATTCAAGAGCCATCACTGTTTTACAAACCATTTAAATGGTGGAATAGTTATGAATTGTTATAGAAAAACAGCACAAAATAGTTAGAGAATCTTGAATGCGACCGTAGATTATTTATAAAAAGTAAAATTTTGGAAAATTTTAGTTCAAGCAAATTATCTCGTCGTTTATTCTTTAATATGAAAGCTAATTTGTAGATAAGTGTTTTTGCTATTTCGTAATTGAAACAGTTTTTCAATATTTTTGTTAATTTATTACTTAGAATTAATAGTTTTAATTTAATGGTGACTATAGGGGAAAGTAGACCAAATCGCACCTGTTTTTATAAAAGTGCACAGTGCCTTAGATGGCATAAGTGTTAATTCAATTATTCTACTATTTAGATACATATTTGTTTTTTATGTATATTTTTTTCCAGATTTTTCATTTGTATATAAAGTTCTGCAAACGTGCTATTTGGGCGACTCGTCTCTTAAATTGCAACAGAAGTTTCCAAGATCGCACTCATATTTAAGGCACACGGAAAATTATTTTTCGGGTAATTAATTTGTATTACGTACTAACACTGATTTTTATTTAACATTCTGAGTAATAAAAAGTATAAAATAACGAGAAATTCGAAAAAAAACGAACAATTATTCTGAGATCTATCACAATTCTCTCGATTTTATATGTCTTGAATACTTCGCCTGTTAACAATGGAGTCATACCGATCCTCTAACTTCATTCAGGAGAAGATTTTTGAATTGAAAAATATAGTTAGTCGGGCCTCCTGTCCCTAAGCTAAACTCTATAGTTGGGCTGCAATTTTTTTCAAATTGCAGCCCAACTATGTGACAAATTTCGTTATTTTAGGCTAACTCAAATCGACAGCTTCCAAATCCAGAAGATCCTATACTCTTTGAAATCATTACCAAGCCTGTTTCTTAGTCACCGTTTGCGACACGGGAAACAAGCTCGAAACGGTTTCGCATCTCAATCGCGAGTCGTTTCATAACCGTGCAAAATCGCAAGGAACAGTTTCGGCATATTGGCTGGGAATCTAGAGGATCCGCGAATATTCTAATCAATAGGAAGAGGAAAAGTAATGCATGCTGGTAACATGACTACAGGCAAACGTGCTCGTGTTCAGAAGTTCATTTCTTTCGTTGAAGAATGCCCTTCGGTTTGAAAATGAATGAAAGGAGCACAGAAATACTAAGCTGGTAGCCGATTTATGGTTAGAAGTTGTCCAAAATCTAAAATTGTCGGGTAGACATATTTTTGTTATGATAAATCGGTGGTTCTTTGCCAGTGTTCTGCGGAATCCTGGTGTTCCTTAAATCTGTCTCGAGTATTCCACGGGAAAAAAGATTTTTTTCAAATTTATTCCAATGTATTACAATATATTACCATATTCGTAGACAATTCTATGTTTCGATTTTATTAGTTTATTGCTTCATTGTTTCTTGAGAATAATAAACATCGAATTGCTTATCAATTTTTGAATATATTGATGCTAATGCTCTTGTAATAAAAAGTATATGAACGGTGTTCTGCGGCCTCAGAAAGGTCGAAAACCACTGCGTTAAATGATAGACGTCTACCGACAGAAACTATCATTTTGAATCAATTTTGAACTTTTAATGCTAAATTTAACGGTAATTTTATTGTATTTGCTAAAGATACGTTAAAAATGTTTATAACGTAGAAAATAATATATTATTATTAAAACAAGTTATATTATCCGTGCCGTCAACTACCGTACGGTTACGCCATCTTGTTTTTGAGAACGTTATAGAGAAAGTGCTGTACGTCGGTAAAGACCACGGAACACCAGAAAAGAATAATGTCGAAAAAATAAATTGATCGTCTACTTAAAAACAGTCTCCTTCTTCTCTAACTTAATGAATAATCAAGTTACGCTAATGAATACTTACAATCAAACATCGGAAACTATCAGACGACTTCTTTTGAAATTCAGCTTCTGCATTGTAAAACGAAAGCGGAAAATAAAATGCGAACTAACGAAGAAATCGTTTTGTGAATTGCACGGTTTGCATTCTTACTGTACAGTCTCGCAAAACTGTCTCTTAATACTTATTTTTTTAGTCTCAGTTTATCGAATATTTTAATAACGTCTTTACTTACCATTTATAAGTTTTAAATACTTTTCATTGTCGACGGTTAAGCATATTTCTCTGCCGTCAACTGTCAGCTTGACTTTAACCATGGAGGTCGCCATCTTTAATCTTTTTTTTATCCGATCTAAGCGACCCTACTCTCCGCTCGGACAAGTTTGATCGCGATCCAGTTGATCCTAGATAGCGTATATATACGCAGATGGAGATTGATCAGATCGCTATAGTCAGGGGCGAATTCTCTGCGTTTGCTTAGCATGCGGCGCATGCTTAAGAGAAAGTTTTGACTATTAATATTTTTTATATGAGAACAAATATGCCAATAATAGTTTATTCTAACGTGTAAACTCTTTTATCATTTGTGTTTGCTTTTACTTTGAGAGCTAGTGGCTAGCCGTTTTAAGTCATTGCCATGCTTGCGGGAACTCGATCGTGTGGAGGTTTGCCGCAGCAAATAAGTGCGCGCGCATGACGTCTCAAAGCATTTAACACGGCCAGATTGTATCGAAAGCTTGCGGTACCCTGTCAGCATACATGTATTGTGTACAGGGGCGGATCTACATAGAGATTAATAGGGCTTAAGCCCTGAGCCCCCAGTGTCAAGACCCACAAAATTTGAATTATTATCATACATTTTTAATACTTTTTCATTATAATATATTTCATATATTTCATGAATAGATATAATGGGCTTTATAATAGTCCATACTTTTTTTATTCACACCAAATAACGTTTTTCCCTATTGTTTAGTGCCTATTATTCTTATTATAACTTTCAGCATGCCCAAAAATTTTGATCACCCTTGCATTAAACATAAATTATCACGAAGTGTCCAGGTTTTTTTTTTGGTAACTTGTATTCTCTGCAAGATCATAAAGTAACTGTGAAAAATTTGATCTGGAAACAGACAATGAGACAGACATGTTATTTTATGTAGATAGATTTAACCAAAGAAAAATTGATTTTTAAAGAAGTATAAAAATTCTTCGTATCATTAAAAAATTAAATGCAAATAAGAAAATCGGTTGACTAAAAGTTCTTGGGTCAACCAATTGATTGTTTCTTTTTTTATGAAGAATGCAATTTTAGCTTTTAGTTCGGGCTGCAATTTTTAATGAATCATATTTTTAATTTATTTCATTTAAAATATATGCTCTCCATCTCAAATCACTAGCGTCTTGCCCCCTGTACATCACACTTTTCCCGTTAGCAATTGAGTCATGTTGGTCATCTATCTAACTCCTTTCGGGAAAAAATTTTTGAATTGAAATAACGTGACTTCCGGTTTGCATCATATCAATTGGGGCCTCTTACCCCTAAGGTTTCCATATCTAGTCTCATCTTTCATCTGTCTAACTCCGTTATCGAGACTGAGTAAAGACAGACAGGCAGATGGACGACAGTAGGAATTTACAGGTCTACAATTTTTTCGTATTGCAGCCCAATGAAACACTATATAATTCACTCTTTATATTTTCTTTGCAATTTTGAATTGCTGAAGTCTAAAATAGCTATATTTAGAAATAATTTCAAAATGATAATTGTCGAATCTAAGTAATCCAGGAAGCTTAATTTAAGAGTCACGTTTGAATAGAATTGGCAATTCTAAAATACATATTTCGTTAATTGCTCTTGATAACAATAATACTGATTGGAAACAAATATATTCGGTGTTATTAAACTCTGCTTTGGTATTGTCTGTTTACAGACTAAAAAGCATTTCTACTCTTCATTTCATCCTTGGTACCAGAAAATAACGAAGATTCCTTCTATTCTAGCGCGTGTTTAACTGTTTAATTATTCGGATTAGATTAAATAAATTTTCGACCTTTATTGCTAATAGATATATTAACTTTACGGCCAACAACTGTTTTGATGTAATTCTTCAGATTTTTTAATGTCGCATATTATAAAAGAATGTACTAAATATATATAATATTTTATTGTATAATGTTCAGATAACCGCCCTAAGCCTTGGCCTTGACAGTCTACATCATAATACGTCAGTTAATCAATTGGCAAATATATAAATTAGAAGTGAAGACAAGCCAAGAAAGAAATTTGTTTGGAAAGATAGAAAAAAGATCCGGCTCTAACTCGTAAGCTATAACATATAACAGGCCCTTCTTTTCCCCTAAATAATGAAACACGTAAAAATATAAAGCATTAAGACAATAGCGAGGTTGAGGCCGAAGTTTTCAACGCAAAAACGTGTACGTCGGACGTTCAGCGCCGTCTTCCTGTAAGAGTAGAAGTTCGACAATGACGTTTGAAACGTCAGTGGAATCATGCTCGACGTTCCAAACGCCATTGTCAAACTTCTACACTTACAGAACGTCCGACGTACACGTTTTCACGTTGAAAACTTCGGCCTCAACCTCGCTAATGACTCATAACTCGAGGCCCGAATTGCAGTTTGTATGATTAGCTTGTATGCAAATTCGGGGGGGCTCGAGAAGACCTCGTTTAACCCCGAACATTAGATTGTATTATTGTGACTTATAGCATTGAAAAATGCAATATTTAAAAATTTAAAAGCTATTTTCTCACGTTTAATAAAGTTTCTTTGTTTAATAAAAAATTAAAATTTTCTTAGCAATATTTTTTGTCCACAGATGGTGCTGATGAAAATATAGTATAAAGATTTAAAATATGAAAATTATGAGTCTAAATGTAATATTTAAACTTATATTTATTTATTTGCCTTTCGTCCATATTTTATGATGCTTGGCTTTAATTATTATAATAAAATAATGTAATTATTATAGATTACAAAGTGTAACCTCAATGTCTCGCGAGTAATAATCGATATAATTACGTAATAAATAATTAATGTAGAGAATTTATTGAAAAATTCATCAATATCAAAATAAATGAACGTGACAAATTGTTGGCACACAAAAAATTGGCAAAAATTGATAAATTATTGTCGTACATTCTGTTGCTTTTATTTAACATATGTTCGTCCTTGTTCGGTTTTAAATTCATTTCGGCATCTATAAAAGTTAATTAATTCAATTTAAATATTTTAATTTTAATTAATCAAATTGAATTATCGAAATTAATTTATTACTTAGAATACTTAACGTTAATTCAAAATTTTTGTTTAGTATAGTATTTAATTCATTTTTTTCAGTACATCAGATTGGATAAGATTATTACTTGAATCGGTGACAAATTTATTAACGCATTTCTTAATTTATTTGCATTCAATTACGAATAACAAAAATTTAAATGATAATTCCGTTTTTCACTAACAGATGGCGCCATCTCTTCTACTATGGAAGAGAATTTGTTTTACGCACAAAATCTTCCCCCTTTTTTTCATTTATTTTTTCTCCCAAAATTTTAAATTCGAAAATTTTTATCTTTCGGATTATGAATTAAATATTTTAAAATAATTTTTACTTTAGTTAGTAAATTACTGTATGTAACTTATCTTCTAATTACAATTGCATTATTTTTTTATTATTATTATTTTTTTCTATTTCCTCTTTGATTTATGCAATCGTCAATTACAGTTTAAAACTCGCAACTGCAAGAGTTCAATTAAATTCGGAATTAACATTAAGTATACAAATTTAAGAGTGAAAATCTTTGCGGTAGAGCCACGAATGCAGTAATCGTTCTAAACAATTCACACTTGCAAAGTCATTAAGCAGATTTTATTAGCTCTAAACTGGAGGTGACCAAACACCCGCACCGAATCCTCTTCATTGGATGGCCACAAACAATAAAAACATGTTTAAAGGAACGAAATTTACAATTTCTACTCCTTTCTTTTTTTTTATCGCGTTGGAAATCGCAAGCGATCGCAATTACTCGCCAAGTTTCGAGAATTCAAATTCGAATGACCATGCGGAAACTAATTTAAATGGGAAAAAATTTTTTTTTTTTTTTTTTTTTGCAAACGTATCTATTTGATTTCCTGTTTTGCATTTATAAATTCATGCTTACTAATATGGCATGTGGGAGTTTCACACAAATTCGTATCGTGTACGAGAACCATAAAGGATATCCTTAATGTTCGTAATGCTTGCGTTTTGCTTGGTCTATAGACTTGCCGAATCGTTATTTATTAAGTCAGTTGTAACCAAATTATCTTTAAACACGATCAAATTAACCTTGGCTTATTCCTATTAATTAGATTCACTCTATTAATGGATAGTTAAGTTCTTTTAAATAACGAATCGAGCAATTAAGGAAACATAAAAATTAAATCTGATGTCAGTTTTATGTTATTTATATTTTTGACAATTTCAATTGCAAATTTTGTTTCGCAATACGTTCGTTATTTATTACCCTATACAAATTTCTATTGTAAATTATATTATTCCTGATAGAATTTGTTGTTTCCTACGTGTGTATGTAATTTCTAAAGTTTCTCTCGGCAATCAAATTATTGTGGAGAGCCAACTTAACACCAAAACCAGCGCGCGTGACGTGGATTCGAACCCGGACGCATACTACAAACACTTCTTTTAATACTTTGCTACCAAATCAGTAATTTTTTGTTTGTATTCATTAATAAAATATTATTTAATAAAAAAAAATTAAATATATTTTTAAAATTTTGTTTGTAAAATGAATATTGAAGCACGTTGAAGAAATAACGTTTTACTTTTTCAAATTGCGTAAGTGCCGATGGAAGAAAAGGTGGTTACGAAAGCTTTTAACGTGTTGAACACCAATAAATATAAAATTATGCAGGAAATGTTGGGCGTTGATCACAATAAAATCATATTTTACGATTGATTCAATAGTTCTTACAAATGTAAGTAAATTTATGAGAAGTGTTTCCTGTTTAAAAACAAACGGAAGTCGTTAGTGTCACATATGAATTTTCTTTCTTTTTTTAATGGTTATTACGAAGTTTTTATCTTTTAAAATATTTTAATAATGATGGTAATTGAACGTTATACGAAGGTAATTCTTATGTAGAGAGAACGTTTTGTTCGCTAGTAAAGTAGATCCTGCATAAAAAGGTAAAACAGAAGCCTTTATTTAAATTGCTTAGGTGAAAAAAGTTGAAGTAGTTTTTAAATTTAAAAAGAATTGACTTTAAATTAACAATATTTAATCCGGTCACCTACAAATTACGTTTAGGATGAAATATAAATGCATCAACTGCATCGTTTTATTGTATCGAATTACTTAATTAAGCAGTTATCAAAATATCTGATGGCACTTATAGGCCCGTCTACTGTTTGTAAAAATTTCCATTTTAACAGTTTAAAGACTATTAATATTCTAAGACCAATAGGATTTAAAATTCTAAGATTTAATTTATATAGAATAGTCTAGTGACCAATATTACGCAAGTTTAACTAAGTTAGATGAGTAATTTTAAATTCTTCGTGCGTTAACTTTATTAACTTGGTGTATTTTGGATCTAAATATGTAACAGAATACTTCAAAAGATTTGATTTTATGTAAATTTCGTTAATTAATAAGTCGAAACATGATACGAATTTAGGCCATCCTTTTTTCCATAATTTCCTTATTAAACCTGCATAAACTCATTTAAAAATAAAATAAGTATTTTAACACGTAACTAATTTATACAAAAACTCTATCCACTTTTAACTTTATTGCACGAAACCAGTTAGCGTAATGATTCAGTCAATCAAGTTTGGCCGTTAAGTGTAAAAAAATTAGTTAATTCTGATTAGTGAGCGTAATGAATTGATTAATTTTAATTCACATTTAGTCATTTAAAAAAAACTTCTTTAGTAATTATTTAAATAAAAGCTATTAACCTTTAACTTTTATAATTTGTAAATAACATTTTAATAGTCCTATATGCAGTTTTCTATGAGGAATAAATGAATAATTATCGTAAATAATGTGTAGAAACGAATAGGATCTTACATTGTGAATACAAATTACTCATGTTTTTTTGGTTAAATCGAAATTAAATAGAAGAATTTCCCACACTTTTATCAAATAAAATATGAGATTTTGGCCTTGTTAGATCGGTAAATGCTTTAAATGTTTATTTATAGCGTATTTATTGCTATCAAGTTTTGTAAATTATGGAAAGAGAAGAAAATAATAGTTGACTCGAGAGGGGGTGAACATTTTAGATTTGAGACGACACTAATTGTGTTTATTGTCTTTTCAGTATGACAGGTCATGTGACAGGCCCAGTTTGACTCTGAAGTTACATTCATGTGGTGGGAGTAAAGAATTATGTCTTTAAGTGCTTTCAAAGTGTCCTGCTGATCAAACAAGGAAAGATATTTCGATAGCGTTAGATATCTTATCTTCAAAATCTCTAAATGAGGCTCTAACATAGGTAAAAAGAGATATTTTTATAAATCCTTTTGTACAATATTATGTCGTGTCCATTTCCTTTATCCATTGCAAAATTTTATAGCTATTTGAGACCTTCTTTTATATCAAGCTTTATAAACATATTATTTAAACATTATATATTTTAACCAAAGGAAAAACTATCATTTATTAATCTTATTCATTGTTTATGACAGGCCTACAAAGTCAAATTTCAAATGATGATTTGTAATTTAAAAAATCGCATTTTCTATAATTAATTTACTTAAATAGAAGGTTTTTAAGTACAGTACATGTAGCTTATTATTCTGATTTAATTTGTATTTATTTTGCACCTATAGAAAATCATTATTCTCCTAATTTCATAAAGAATAAGTTACGCCTGTTTAGATTTATTCAATATTTTTAACAATTAATTTTTATATGCTAGTTTTTTACAAACTTTACAATAATTAGACAGTTTAAAAGTGTTAAATTGCCCTAATTTCCAAGGTTAATTCCTATATTAGGAATTAAATGAAGCTTCAGTTTATGTAACTGAATAACTTAAGTTTTAGTATTTTAGTCTGAATTCGTTTAGTTAAGAGTTCTCAGACGAGTATTCTTTGAAAGGAAACTATGTAAAAGTTGCCAGCAGGGTTCAAAATTTTATAGACTAGAACAGACTTAATCCCTCCTTTGAATTTTGCTCGTAAATTGACTAATACATCTCTGAACTAGTTAGAGGTGTTGTTTCTCTTCTGGCTAAAGGTGTGAGACCTCACACCGGGGACTGGCATCATGGGTAGAAGAGGGTCTCTTTCTCTCTCCCTATAACTCGCAGCCTATCGGGTGTTCTTCAGTCCTCATAAATTTTAAGGCTATAAGTTAAACTTGGGCTACTTTATTTGGTAATTTGAATCCAAAAGATAGACTATTTAAAATTTATGAGATAGTTGCCATGATTGAAATTCTAATACTAATTAAATTAAGTGAAATAACAAAATCGTCTGTACTACCGCCGATTGAAGTAGAATTTTGCGATTTTTTGGAAGATCTGATTACAGAAATTTAAGGACAAGAATAAGGAATCAATGCTTCTTAATAAGGAGTTAAAATATAATTAATTGGCCTTTAAATTTAAGCTTTATGGATTAATAAATGCTTAAAAATTACAAATTAATTTATGTAGAAAATATTTAATGCACGCAATTTATTTTCTCTTATCATTGGATTCAGTATATATAATTTGCATTAAATCGATGTAGCGAACGAGACATTGCATAATTGTAACGTATGAAAGTACCGTATACTTCTTTAGGTGTAAAGGAGCATTATAATTGTAAAAAAATTGAGTTTTGTAGAGGTTATATCTACATTTTAATCCAAAAAATCCATTTTGTATAGCTTTAAATTAACTAAAAGTAAGAATCTTTTAATCATCAATAGTTACTAATTATAAATATTTGAACTTTATTTATAGTAAAACCAACTTCAATAATTTGCTATGGAAACGGCATTAAAGATCTTTTAATTAACAATAATGAAATTTATTATAAAAAAAAAATTAATTTTCAAAATTTTCTTTTATTCGTAATTACTTGCTTAATGCACCATTTCTAATTTCTAAGCTTCTAAGTTAAAATAAAATTAGTTAAATCGATAATCATAAATTTAAAATATATACAGATATTTATTTCAAATTGTAGTAAAAATATAATTAAATCACAATTAACGTGCCATGAAAGAGTAAATCCCGTAACAACCATTTTATAATTCTGAATTTGTCTTATAAATGCTTATAAATGGAGCATTAAAGACATTTTTTAAATGTTTATTTAAATAATAATAATGTTTATGAAAGTGAATTATTGAAAGAAACACATTAAACTTGAATAAATTTTTTTAATTTAACTTTTTTTTGTCTTTCTGTTTGTGAAACAATACAATTCTAACCAAAATTTCCTTCAAATGTCTTGAGGGATATGTCAGAGAAGTGAGGTAGTAAGCATTACAATTCTTAAAGAAGAAAATTATATATAGGCCTATGTACAATTTGGATAAGATAGAATTTTCACGAGATAAAAAAAAATCATTTAAGATATGTACTGTACCAGTGTTTTAATATTTTAAAATAAATTCCAACACCATATTGCACTTTTTCAAAGTTCACAAACGCGATAAACCTGGACTAGTGTGAGCTATGCAAAGAAGCTTAACCGGAGGACCGTTCCTGCCAAAAATCACCAAACCCTCTAGTATATACTGTATATATTTATATATATGTACAATCGATTTTACTGGAATGTCGTTTCAAATATACAAATATCCATAATCCAGGAAGATTAATGACGCCTCTAGGAACTCTAAGATCAAACTTGAGGCGCTAGTCCATCGCATTCGGAGGAATCTAAAGAAGATTTGGAAGAAGACGGTTGTAAAAGTCGAGGTTGTAGATAAGGATGAAACCTTAGTCCAGGATAAATCCCTCCTAGATGTAAACGAGATGCGTACAAATTTGATCCTGTTGGAAGACCAGGATAAGATCTGTTATATGTACCCGACGACGACGATGTTCCCGGTTCTGTAGGAGAGGATCCGTTGTTAGTATTTAATAACGATAAAGGTGGAATAAATGTCCGAGGAAGTCCAAAATAGAAGCTAGCAAAATTAGCAGCAGTTTGGGGATGGGATGACATTATTGATGACAAATCGGCTACACTTAATGCAGGCACATGAGGGAATTTCCAAGGTACCGCTCCTTGACTGGCCATTAGAAGTAACTCGCTGTTAGTTGGGAGACGAGTCAATCCTATTAGATATTAAGAAAATACTACATTTTAAAAAATAAGTTAATCGTAAAATCGTTTTTTGTTATTATAAAATAATAAAATTACGCCAAACATTTCTATTTTTTTCCTTATTAAATAAATCTTACTTACGCATTCTCGACTAACATTTAAGGATACTTTTTACAAATTATCATTAGCATATTATCTATTTAGTTTCATTATGTGAATAATAACACAGAATTTCAATCAAATAGGCTTATTTTATGATTATTTTTTCAGTTTTTCACGTTTAATGAAGTGAATTTTAATTCCTGATACTATTTAAACGAATTTTTCTTATGGCGATTTACTCTCAATGCAATTATGTAGACCTATAATAAAAATTACATTTAATTTATGTCATTTTTTATAAAGAAAATTCATATACCTGAAGTCCCTGCCAAAGTAGGTTCAGCAGTTAAATCTCCAGTGACCAAAGCTCTAAACGGAGAATGTCGAAAAGCATGTTCTCTTAATAAAGTTTCAACGGATTCCCTAAAAAGTATATTAAATTAATTTATTTTTTAATGAAATTTTTAAATTAAAGATATAAAAATGATGATCGATATTTTAACTCTAGTATCAACACCTGTTGATATTTTTTTTGCAACTCGGTTGCTTCTTTAATGTGACTTTAATGGTCCAAAAGGTGATAAAATTGCGAGTCTGCCCGACAATAAAAGTCTTTTACGTCTTTACTTAGTCTTTCTTCGTTAACTGTATCGTGAAGGAACTTATTTACAACAGAAATAAAATGTAGTGAGCCTAATTATTGTATAGAATGGAAGTAACTGTTACTAGATGTCAATACGAATTCTACTAATGGAATATTTCTTTCTTCTACCTTAAATTAACCTCGTTATAAAAAATAAAGCATGTTATCATCAGTCTAAACAACGCCTCTTAATGCTAGACGTATATAATAATGGACTGCGGGGATAGTGAAAGGATAATTTATTATGAGACACACAAAGTGAGAGAAGGATGCAGATGTTAAGGAAACGGGACCACTAATGTTATTTCTACGTTATGCAAGTTTAACAAAGGAAAAAAATCAATATCGAGAGGGTCGAATTTAACTTTTTAAAGCTTTACTTCTGTATAAACATTCATAAATTCAAAATTTATTAAGTAAAAGAAATGAGGCAAACGTTTATTTGCATGCTTTCTTTATATTAATAAAAAAAACTCGTTTAACTAATAAAATAATAATTCGTATAATTATTATTAAAACCTAGTATTATATTAATATATTCAGATCAAACTGTAGTCATAGCACACGTGTATAATTTATATTCATTTCTTTTTTAATTCAGTAGAAACTTGACCTATTCATTATTCTTTATGTAAAATATTCTTTCGAGTTTTTATTTTTTCCATTCCAATTACACGAGATAAAGAGTTAGATATATTTTTTTATATTCCAAAGACAGTGCTGACAATTTGTTATGTTCAGGTGACTTATCATTTGACATAGTAAATTGCATAGTAAAAAGAAAGAAAATGAAAAACTTGATTTTTCGTAGAACTAAGGTAGATGAACTGCCTTTTTTAAAACAATTTTAAAACTTTAAAGAAATCAGCTATAAAATAGGATTAACTTTGATTTCTAATAGATAAATAATAAGCGTTATTATTAAATAATTAATCGATTAAATGCGCTTTTATCATGGTATTAAATATTTTAGTACATCATCTTACCTCTCCAGATCAGTGAGTCGTGAAGAATCTCGAAAACCTTTGGCAAATGGATTACTGTCGATTTTTAACTTTGTGATCTATGCACATAAAAATAAAAATTATATTGATATACATTACAGTTTCATCAAATAGCTAATTATCTAAATAATTAAAGCCGAATTATTCTAAAATTTCTTTAAATTACTTAGTATTTAACTAGCGCTCAGTTAGGCCTAGTGGCGTATCCGGGTATTATTGTAAAGGAGTATAGATTTGTGCTTAAAATTACTATTGTAAATAAATAAATAAGAATTGGCCTATATCAAAAATGCCTAATTTTTCAAGAAGTTATTAAAAATTTTCTTTATATAGGCCTATTTCTTTTAAATTGGTTAATTTTCTATTTGGTTAAGAAAGGACATCCGCCATCTTTGAATACGACTTTAACAAGAAAATGCGTCATATATAAATGAAGTTTGCTTAGATAAAGTTAAGGGAAAATAAATTTATTTAGTATAGTAGTTAAAAATAACAAAAATATTAATTAAAGAAGCTTTGTATGTCTGTTCGATAGTTAATATCTAGTAGAGAAAGACGTAACTTTTATCATTATATTTAATAGAATATTATTTTAAAAAATAGTGATAAAAATTAAACCATTGAGAAATTTATTTAAAAATTTTTTAAGTAAAAGAATTTAATATTCTTTAATAGTCATATTATAATTCTTTCGATGTAGGCTTAACTTAACAATTTAATTTCGCATCAATCATTTAACTAAGAAACTAGATACAAGACGAGTTTTGACAAAAATACAATGTAAATAGTGGCAGGTGTCAAGCTTTTTACTATAAATAGCATTTATTCTTAAAGTAAAATCTTTAAAAATGGCAATTAAACCCAACACATTAAGTTACGAAAGAAGAAAAAGGGGAGGGGAGAGAACTGCATACAGGCCATTGAATCTGATAATCTTTCTCGAGAAATTTCCGTTGGAATAATCAAAAAAAGTTTTAAATTATAAAGTTTACATAACGTATTTTCGAATTAATACGTTATAAAGTTGGTCTTTGAGGTCAAAAAGTTCTTACCAGTTGATTTTGATATGCTGTAACTGCAGTAAAAACCGTTTCTGGGAAGATATAAGTTCTATATAATTCCGCTTCCAAATCGGTAATCAAGGGCGGACTCGAACTATCGGATCGAAGTCGGATGAGATGGATTCTTGGCTGGTACTTGTGCATTGAGTTAAGCACTATCTGTAGAAGAGAATATTGCCTAATAAAACTGCTGTTTATTTACCTATACAAATAATGCTGAAAGCCTAAATGTGACTACTTGATAGACAAATATTAGAAACGTAGTTCTACCTTCCTATGTAAAGATCTTTTTATTATTATTATTATTGAATTAAAGTTTAAACGAGTTTCTAATTAATTACTTATAGCAGATTTTAATCATTAATCGAGTTTTAATTCAACTTTTCAATTGAAAATGCAACTTGCTCTTGGTTCTATAGAGCGGTAAATACTTAAAATTATTTAAGTTTTAGCGTATTTTTATTAATAAAACAATTCTCTTAAGATGTTAAAGCTTATTCAGTTAGAATAAAAACGCATTAATAGTCGAAAACACGAATTATTTATGTAATATCGCGCATAGAGTTAAAGATAGCAATAAATGTTAGGCCTATTATCCATGTAAATTAAGCGAAAAATTTTGAATTGGTAAACTTTAACAATATTATAAAGGTTAATTAAATACTTATTAAAATTCAAATATTATTGTGTGGTATATTTTTTTCATTTAACCTATTTTTAAAATGAATAAACTCATTTTTAAATTAAGAAACGGAATGACGATAAAGATAAGTAATTTTATCTGTAAAAAAAGAATAGAAAATTAGATTGGTATTATTATTATTATTATTATTATTATACGGGAGGGTGCGAAAGTAAGTATACAATTTTTATTATGGATGGAAAAAACATAGAAGAGAAAATCATTAATTCTTATGCTTAAATGATAAATAAGAAATACAAAATAGTAATAATAAACTCTGCACCAAACATCTGTATTTCTCAGATTCACAATTGTATACCTACTTTTGCATTCCTCCTGTATTATTACAGTTAAACCTGTGTAAGCCGGATTCGTATGGTGCCGAATATTTCTTCCAGTTTAGCAGAATTTCCGTTTTGAAAAGGTTTTTTTTTTTTAAACACAAAAATAGCTGAGTTACTAAGAATTTTTATCGTTTAGGCAGGTTTTCGTTTTATTAAGGTTCCGTTTTAGAAAGGTTTCACTATACTGTACGTGATTTGTATTTGTTTTTTTTCCTTCTGTAACTAATGTAAAAATTTCTAATTTTAACATTATTTTCTTATTCATTTACCAAAGAAATGCATCAAATTATCGCAAACAAGTATCGTTTCTTTTTAAATCATTTATCTTCCATTTCCATATATCTTAGATTATTCAAATAATTTTCGGAGTAATCCTTCATTTTCCTACTTCAATCATTACGTTATAGGTGATAGTACGCTATTTTACAGCATTATTCAAAACGAAAAAAGTATTTTTAGAGCATTACCCGAACATCTTAATATTGATCTACACAGAAATTTAAAGGAAAAATTGCCGAATCTTAATAGTAAAAGAATGTAGAATTAATCTAAAACAAAAAAATCACAAAGATTGGTAGGCGCATTATTAGTTTATATTAGAAACTCAACAGTCAAAATGTAAAATGATAAATAAGGAAAAGTAGATCTACGAAAGCATTTTTGTAGGTAACTTACATGCCCTTGTTTATCCATCTCATTATTTGTCAGTTTTACTTTCTCAAAAGACACAACTTGCTTGCGAAGTTGGTCTCCTGTGAAAGGAGAGTCGGGATGGAGGTAGAGGCGAGCAGGAGAGGGGGGATCTGCTTTGCCTGCCACTAGCCACGATGATCGATGATAGGCATAACGATACCTCTTATTGTCTATGGGCACGATATCCAGTAGCACTGCATATTTGGTGTGGCTCTCCACTCCGCTAAACGATATTCTCAGCGTTGGAAACATTCTCCTAGTAGATAAAGTTTAATCCATTATTATACTGTATAAACATAGCTATTAAACCTAATCTTAAGATTAAGTTATTTCTACTTCTATAATAAAAAAAAAACCTGAAATTATTTATCTAAAAATATAAACTTTTTAGGTTATTAGAATCTGCGTTATTTAATAAATTAAAACTTTACTTTCTTTTATTATCCGCCGAGAGAATTTTTCTACGAAAATTTACAAAATTTTACTTTTTACTTTATCGTTTTATGTTATATTAACAACATTAATTGAATAAACTATGATTAAGTTAGGCCTAGTAGAATATAAATAAATTATTTTAAAGAAATACATGTAATATATAAACTTATTTTGAGCAAAACGTTGTCTTGTGAATGATAATTTTCCAGTGAAAAGAAGAGAAATGATTAAAATTTCTGAAAAAATGTATTGCTAATTTGATAAATTTGTAAAATCATTTCAAATAGCCTAATCTTTTGAACCTATATCTTATCACACACAATATTTTATTCATTTGACGAATAAAAATAGCTTAAATGGATTTAACCAGTTTGCAAAGACCATTGATTAAATTTTATAATTTTTTCGACACGATTGACAATTTTATGCTTACAATTTATTAATGATTTATTTCTTATAAATCTATATAAAAATATAGACAATAGGAATAAAATTAGACTTGATTATTTGACAGGAAGATTTCCTATAAATCTATTTACAGTTTTCATTTATTAAATACGTATTAAGTTACACACCTACACATCCATTAAAGTTCTCCTGTAATGTATTGCACACAACGCTTGCATTTTGTAATGTAATGTAAAAGTAACCGATTAATCTGTAAAAACCTTATTCGTTATTTTTTCATTAGACAATAAGAATAATTTGATATCGACTGTCATTTTCGTTTTCCTCAAAGTATAGACTCAAAATTCAAAATTCCATTGAAGAGATTGTCAAAACATAAACCTAAATCTCTACCAGGAAAGTCTGTTAGACTGATTTAAATAATTAAGTATTGGCCAACTTTCCTGTATAATTTTATATTTATCTTTAAAAAAATAATGTTTAAAAACACATTTAACTATCAAATTAACACATAACGGCTTACAATTGCTAGATTTAGCATGAATTTTATATTAATTATACGAAAAGTTCAGCATATGTTTACTCGTATTAATTCTTTATAAAGATGATTCATTTAAAGTCAATAATAATTGTAAAGAAGTTTTAAAAAGCGTAGTCTTGTTTAAATAAAAATAAAGATGTGCAGCTTAAACTTTCGAAAAAAAAAACAAATTATAATAAAGAAAAAATCAAATCTAATTAGGATGACATTTGTAGCTGGAAACAGAGTTTAGAAGCCCTTTAAAAAGTCATTAATATGAGGGTTATATAGACTAAACAATGGTGCCACTTTCTGAAGTACAAATTCTGATTTATAAACTTAAAAAAATGAGTTTATGCGTTCCCTGGACACTCACAAAATCCTTCTTGACAGCCAAAGCGGGAAGATGAGATGCAGATCTCCTAATCAATAAATTTTAAGCAATCTCATCTGCACGATTTCGATAAATTCTTTAAAAATAAAATAAAAAATCTTGTAATTTATCATTTAAAAAATATAAAGTCCAGTAACTGATTTGTTCAATATATCATGCTGTCTGTTCATTCCAATTAAGGTCTGCTTTATTCCCCATCCGAACACATACCAGATGACTATATGTGTAATAATTTTATTAACAAGAAAGTAGTACAGGTCTATCTTGGTTAACCTTTCTAAATTGATTTTGCAGAAGGGGGAAGGGAGAAAATTGCCACTCTTTCGATTCTTTGCCTAAATAGCATTTTATCCATTATTTATGAATATTAAAAGAGTGCTAGTGTAATCTTATTTTCTATATTTTTTCTTCTTCTTTTTTAATAATTGAAGCAGGAAACTTTTTCTATTATGTATTTTATCACCTTTATCTATTCGTAGCTGTATAATTCTTTAAAATAAAGTTAGGATGTAATGAAAACCGCATTAATACTTAAGTTTCGTATCAGTTTCAATGCGATTAAAATAGTTTCTAATGAGGTTGATATCAATCTCAAATATTCGATATTATTATTCTGGTAAGCTATACTTTCAATGATAAACTTTTTAATTGTCTTCTAAAGATTAATGTAAGCATTTAAAATCGTATTTGAAAGGCTCTCGAGCCTTTTTCATTTTAATAAAAATTTTATTACTTCCTACAGGCTTAATGAGACATTACGGGATTGAAGGAGATCCAAGAACAACTTTTAATTGTCTAATTTTTTTTACTTAATTCTCTTCAGGTTTAGAAAATTAATGACATTAAATAGCTTTAAATAATCTGATTTAATTGTTCTCGTTTATTTCAAATCAGCATTGGATTTAAATATATTTTTTAAGAATTTTTTTTTATTGCAAATGAATTTGTTTTATTGTTCTTATACATTGATATAAATTATAGAAATTAGATAATATTTTTTAAAATTAATATAAGTTATTGCAATTTTATTGTCTGAAATTTCAAAATTTTAATGGTGTAAAAAGTTTTGTAATATCAATGGGTTAATTTATTGCTTATAAATCTTTGGAGATGCGAAAATTCTATAGAATGCTATATATATGTAAACAAACAAAAGCATAAAATATAGATTTCTCAAGGTAATTGCACCAAACAGGGCCCTACATTTGCAAAAAAACACATTCTATTTGATTGCCTTCACACTTCCATCAAATATTTACACATGTAGAAGATGCACTTCTTTCTAAAATATAACAGACATCGACCTATCACAAGCAGTTGGAGGGATCAGTAATCTGCTCTTCTGCATTTTAAAAGCGGCTCCGCCCCATACGGCCAAAACTCCTTAATTAAAGCAGAAGAGTGGGAAATGAATGAGAACAAGTGTAAGAAATGAAACACTTGATAGAAACGGGCGTAGTACAGGGGAGAGATTTGCATCTCAGGCTAATGTTTAAGTATTAATGGGGGGTGATAGTGACATCAGGCCCGCTAACAACATTATAGGCAATCACCAAGTTGAATGTTCCGGATATGGACCGATGGCTCCATCCCCTGTTACCTCCCACCCTTCTTCTAGTTTGAAGTTGTGCAGATGTTTTCATTGCAGGCAATCATGATGTGTAGTGTGTTGCGTAAGAAATTTCACAAGGCAGATGAGTTTCGCTTCAGCGATACACTCGCTAGCAAGGGTGATAATAGTGCAAGTGAGGACGAGAAATGAGGCAAGCTAAAAGTGGTAGGAAAGGTGGCTGTAAGCTATAAAAGTCAATTTAAAACGTAGATAGCACTAGTATTATTTTTCGAGTCTTGCCTTTGAATGTTTCACAAAACTTCGGGTTTTAAAATGGTTCGTTTCTCACATTCTCGGGAATGGTGGAAAGCCATAAAGTTAAGAATGTAAAAAAAAATATTATTCTACTTTTAAATCGAACAGTTAAATAACAGATAGTAAAGTTTCTAAAGTAGTCAACAAACGAATTGTTGTTTTCCTCCTCATTTTATTTTTATATACAGAAAAGTATTAGGAAAGTGGGAGGTGGATAAGGTTTGTAGTCCTTTCAACAGCATTTTTTGGCGAAAAAAAGGAAAATCTTGGGAAAGATATAAAATGTACGATTGAAATATTCTCGATTTATGTTCCGTTGTATAGCATCCTTCTATAATTTTATATAAATTACTTTTTTAATACAAAACTAAGTCTTTTATATGTCGAATTTACTTCAGATCACTTCCCATTTGTAGTTTCCAGTTCACTTTACAACCCATAAGTCTAGCAAGATTTAGGGTTGCTATTGAGTATTATATGGTATTAAATTCAAAATGTATCTAGATGATCATGGTAACAATGATTTGCATAGACTTATACATACAAAATTGAAAAATTAATATCAGAAGATATTTAAATGCATTTATTATTTACCTATTTAAATGCTAAACAGACCTACGATCCCATTTAAATGAAAATTTTAACATTCATTTAAATGTACGTAGAAGCCAGCGAAGAATTTCGTTTAAATTTAAGATGTATGACAATGAATGCTTTTAAATGGAATATACTTTTACAACATAACTCGAGTACATTATTATCTTATTATATTAAAATATAATTAATTATTTATATAAAAATTATATTAATTTGTCTATAATTTCTTATGCAAAATCATTTATCTGCTGAGCTCTTATTATTATTATTATTATTATTATTATTATTATTATTATTATTACTTTTTAATAATTTATTACATTTTAATTTTATTTTAAAACATTCAACCTTAAATATAAGAGCAAAGTCTAGATAATAATTAAAATATAATCTTAATTCAGGCATAATTTTAATTTATTATAAGTCTAATTGACTTATTGAGAGAGTAATTTAGTAAAGAAAATCTTTAAATTCCAGAAAAATATATGAAAAAATTGGTTGTAAACAAACCGTTTGATTCTATAACTAATAAGTTCTTAAAATTTTATTTTCTTAAAACCTGAGAAGGAAATATTTTAAATTAATTTTTCAAATGTAAATTAATGTAGGCCTAAGTACTTTCTGCTAATATTTATGGAAGTTAATAGGGATTATTGTGTTTTCCATTTAAGAATTTCTTCTAACTGCCTTGTGATTTAGCAATAAAAAAGAACATCATTAATTATTAGGAAGTATTTCAAAAATTTTAAACAATTTCGAGAAATTAAAAAGATTTTTAAAAATATTTTACGTTACTTTGAATTATTTTATGTGGAATGGAGCAAAATTCTACACGTCACTTTATTACAAGGGAATTTAATAAATTCGCTTTTGAGAAAAGTAAGTTGCTTGTGTTTATCTTTGTGAATAGAAAACTTGTTATTTTCTTAAAAATTTCATAACAAATGGACTAATATTTTATTCACTTAACATTCTAAGTGAAGAGAACAGAGCAATAAAAGGTATTTCTTCAAAAATCCTTTCGTTGGAGTCTAAAGATTGACGCGAATTTTCTTATAAAATTATCATTCAAACAATTAATAATTAACTTAACTAATTAATAAACGTGAATAATCGATCAAGAAATATTTTAAACGTAATCTAAAGCAGATTTCACGAAAGGAATTCGGATAAGTTACGACATAGGCAGCGATATTATTTCTCAGCTCGTTAGTCTATTAACACCTCAGGTAGTCATTAGGCAACACTTCACCGAATTTCTTTTTATTTATTTTTTTATCAACTCTAAGAAAATCTTTTTCGAACTTCACATAGATTCTTTCTAATTGGTTCCAGAAGATGTTGTTAAGAGAAAAAGTCGTTCTTTGAAAACAATTGTCTGTTCTTTTATTCTTAGAATCAGAACAAAATACACTAAATGGCCTTAATCACATCGTGGTCCTGCTGCTATATTTTTATTGTTTTTTTTTCTATATCAATCACTTAAACAAACATTTGTGATGATTATCTGATGCAACGACTTTTACTTTATAATATCTTTTTATTAATGTTTAAGGTTAAAAATCCTTATAAATATCCTCGACTTTTCGATTTTTTTGTAGGGAATGTAAAATATTAAAATCTAAGTCGAATTAACTACTTAAAAAAATTAATTTATAATTGTTATTATCGCTGTAATTTTAGATTATAAATTTAAAATTGGATCCTAATTTTTTAATCTTAACATTTCAAATTAATGGATTTATTTTACATAGTTGAAAGCCTAAATTATATATTTAATGTGTGCGTATTTCATTTATTTTTAAAGTATTTTTACTGTTTTATAAGCTTGTTAAACAAGGTAATAAAACAATAAAACTTATGAATTTTATTGTCTTAAGCGTATAAATTGTTTAAATTGGTATATTAAAAGATATGCAATTTATATTAATTAGCGAAATAAAAATATTTTATTCTGGAAAAAGAAAATGTGTATGTATCAGCATCCACGACACGTACTATTTATTAGTCTTATATTATGTATATATAGAAAGTAAATGCATAATTCAGACGCAAGCACGATGCCCTACCAAGAGGGGCCCACCAAATATAAACAGATACTCTGTCTGAATATCAATAGAGTTATCCTGCAGAGAAATGGCTACACAGTAGGGTCCGGATTGTTTATAGCTATTTATTTCCCTTATAATTTTTCCAAGATACTAACTTAGCTTTCCCAGGACCTCGAAACAAATTTGGGATTAAGAACAATGAAGAATCATGGAAACTAAATCATTCCCTTTGTAAGCTTTCACTCTGAATAAAAAACCAATATCGGCATGTGTTTAAGAACAGATAGGCCTTCCTCTCCTTCTATGGGTATTCTGTTTTATCGAATTATAAAACTAATAATAATAAAAAAATATATTAATTAAATTATATCTGTTGACTATTTCGAATTTAACTTTGGCTCATACAGTAGCTTATAATTTAATATTTATAATCTATTGGTTCAGCTGAGAATATTTAATTGAAATTCTTTCTATAAAAATACATTCGTGAGAGAGTCCATTAATTGTTTAAAATCACGCACGGATTGTTACTATCGTGACGAGTCAGGTGTTAACAAGGAAGCAAGATATCGTCACGAATATTGCTTTTATCTGAAAGTTCATTAAAGAAGTTGTTCTGGCAGCGAGTAAATCAGTTGCGGACATGAAATGTTCACATATATCACTGAAATAAGGGTAAAAATGTAGCTATGACCTCTATCTAAGACGTAGTTTTCCTAACCTCTCCTCTGACCCTTTACGATCTCAATCTTTCCCCTAAAAGGTCTTGAGTATGCTACGGTTTCTACAGTAAAACAGCTTTAGAATTTCATAATTTAGTTTTTATAAGTTGTTGTATTATGTTGTTAGAAGGTTAAATTAGCAAAAATCAGATTTTAAGCTTCATTATTTTCAAAAAATATATACCTATTAATTAATTGATTATATGCTAGTAAGCATTTTATAAATTAAATCATTTTTAGTAGACTTGAAAACATCGTTAATTAGTTAAAGAATTATTTAATTTATAAATGGAAGTTGCAGTTTTATTTATTTATTTAAAAAAATATTATTACTTTATAACCCGTGAATTCTTTTAATAAATTAAAGAAAGTTTAATCTCAATTCTATAAGCTAATATTAATAAAATTTATACCCTACAAACAATTGCTTAATTAAATGTTTGCTTTCATTACTCGTAAGCAGCTTTATTTATTGTAAGCACCCATGTACAGTACAGTACTGTACTGTACAGTACATCTACGTCTACTTTATGCACATAGTTTTATGTTTTCTTCGCTTCTCAGCTTTTAAAAATTAAAATTTAGCTTTCAAATCTTTAAAATTAAACATCAAAATTCGAATAACTTTACTATAAAATTTTAATTTTTAAATAAACTCAATGAAATCAAATTAATCATTATAAAAGGTTTAAAGTTATAACAACTTTTTAAATTCTGTATAATTAGACTATTTTTAAGTAATTCTGATGAAACTTGATTTTAAAAAATTATTTCGTAGATTTTTCAATTATAAATTATATATAATATATAAGCCTAAATTAATATGTCGATTTATAATAATTTTAATGATAATATAACTAACTTTTTTAGCACCAATTACAATAATAAACTTCTACGTACTGTACTGTACTGTGCAGTACAGTACATTCGCTTAAATAATAATATTTATTTAAAGAATTTTAAAAAGTATAAAACTATGTTTATTTATAAATAATAAAATTAAGTATTAAAATAAATTCTAAATTAATTTTATATAAATAATTCTATGTAAGTATTGTAAAACCGAAAAACTAATAGCCTATATAGGCCTAATTAACTCAGAATTAAATTTGTTATTTATAAATAGTTTTTAAATTATTAGTTTTTATAATAATTTTACAATTTATAATATATTAAAATTGAATATTCAGTCTTAAAAATTATCTTTTACATCAAAAATATCCATTTTTCTTTCAAAATTTTCAATGATTTGTTTATTAAAACGAGATTTTGTGTTTAGGATTTGTTGATTTTAGAATGTATCGAGTAAAAAAAATACACAAAAAATAGGAAAATATATATATATAAATAATAAAACAGAGGGTCAATTCTCCGAATGGTAAATTTATAAAACGAGGCTTTAGATTGTCTTTATCCTAAAGTTAAACGAGATAAAAAGAGCGACATTGATTGCATTTGTCGAGTCAATCTCGTAACAAGTTCAATGATCTGTGATGGTTGATCAGAGAAAGAAACCTTGATCACGTTCACACACGTGATGATCTCGTGACAAATCGCACGCGACTCTTTAGCTTTCAACCACATTAATCAATACAGTCGGACATGTCAAGTGTATTTGTGGGAAGAAGCCATTTGTTGAAAGTTACTATCGTTAACAGCCTAAAATTTTTAATGTATGCTATATTTTAACTAGTAAAATTTTGGAAATTGTCACGTTACTTCCAGCAAATCGCCATCATTTCATTTTCTATCGGATTTTTTTTTTTTCTTTCTTTTTTTCTAAAAAAAATCTTTATGCATAAATTAACAATTTACTTAATTACTTGTATTGTTTATGAATTGTTATTTTAAAATTTTCTATCTAGAAGGATTAGGTTACTTGGTTCAATAGGATAATATGGCGATGATGATATATTAAAACTCCGTTTTATTTATTTTCTATTCAAATAAATATGAATAAATTGTAAGAATTACAAGATTTTGCTTCGAAAAACTATTCGAAAGTTTAAGTTGATGTTTAAAATAGTTTTGGTGTAACGTATAAACCGTTTTTATGTAAGTGTTTTACAAGACATTTAAATGGCGGATTTCTTATTTAGTTCTTCATATATTCTCTTATCTAGTTATGAATTTAGAGGGTTATAGTAACGAATAGTTCTGTCCTTTTCCACAAGGGGGCGTAGATCGGCACTGTCAACATCTCGTCAAATCCGTAACGAACTGGATGATTGTCGTTGGTTACAGGCCCATTCATACTAATGGTCCCTTTGTTATAGTGGAAGTGCCTGATGTCGCTATGGAGATTTGCTTCGATTTGTAGTAATGTTTACGCATGTTACGAGAATAATATCTACGAATTATCATCGATTTATCGGATATTTGGTTTAAAAAAAAAATTAGTACTGGTAAATGTAAGGAACCACCATCATGTGTGAACGAATACTTGACTAAGTTATATAACATATATATGCGTTGTTTCATCAAAATATTACTTGGCATTAATAAAATTTTGAAGATTTTTAATAAAGGTTTCCTTAGATTTTCCTAAATATTAAATCGCCAAATATTAAATTCCCAATTTAGCGTCATTAATTGTTGAAAATGTGGGATTTATATATCGATTTCACTCGCAATAAAGGCAGATTTTTTTTTTAATTAAATTTACCGACTTTTTTGGTAAGTCGAGAGCGATTCTATAAATATTAAATGTATTAATTATACGATTATTTTAAAATTAGATTAATTATAAATGATAGTACCTTCCCGTTTTAGTGATGATCATTTCTGTACCCAATTCGTGGAATTTCTCCCACAGGTCTTTAGTTTCCAATTGCGCGTCGATTCTCATTAGTTGCTCGCAGTTACACTTTCCAACCATTTTCGGATTGTCGGGAGTGTCCTTTCCGTGGTCGGATTTGGAATCTGTGCCCTGTTCGCCATCGGAACAGGCACCCGTCGTCGAAATGTCTGACGGTTTGGGTGACTCATCATCTGAAGGTGAACTACGATCGCTTTTCTCCGTCTGTAGAATGCATTTCGAGTTAGCCACAGCCTCTAGCAACTGACCGGGACTCGTGGTTCTTTCTACCAGTTTCTCTAAAAAATAAATAAAAATAACTTTTTAAGTGCGACGTCAATGCTGATAGAATTTCTTACTAGAAAATCGTATAAAATTTAGCCCTATTATCTTTTAACTGAAAGCCAAAATCGATTTTTGTTCTTTGCCTATCCTTTGTTTTTTCTCAATGATCACAATGTATAATTTATTAAATATTCTAATCTGAGCGTGTTGTCCTTTTCTATAATAATAATTTGATAAATTTAATTACTTTTCTATGTAAGAATTATTGAGAATTAAAGTTTCTTTTACGGAACTATTATGCTAATGTTTGGAGGGAAAAACAAATATCGAATTAGCCTAAATACTTCGGATATAAATTAATTTTATAAATAGTTATAAAACGACTCTTTCAGTTATTATTAATATACAGATAGACTTTATATATTTATCAAGTTTTAATGATTTGAATGGTGTGTTCCGATTAAATTATGTTACCAGTATATTAACTTTAAAGAATGTTTCCTAAAAATTCAAACTATCCCTTATAAAAGAAAAGGCTTTTGTTGTGGAATAAATAAGTTAGTATATAATTTCTGCTTAAATTATGAGGTTCCTATGTTAAAGTTTAGTAAAACCGTCAGCAAAACTTAAAATTTAAACTAATTATCGAATCACTTCTGTGCTAGATTTGGTCCGATGTAACGGGAGGTTACGATAAAATTTTAAATAATTAAAGTAATCTAAAATCAAATTTTGCTCATTTATCAAAGAATATCCTATCACTATTCACTAGAGTTAGTTTATTATGTCTTTTCATCAAGATTTAGCCTATAGATTTTTAAACTTTATCATATTCTTTAAATTGGTTTCAGTACGGATTAATTTAGGAAAAAAATATATTAAAAATTAAATCCATATATGTTAAAAGCATCATTTAAGATTTAAACGAAGCACCTGCTTAAAACGAAAGTCACAATGAAATTTAATAGAGAGTTAGAGGATAGGCCCTTAGCTGCTTGATTTGTGTGTGAAAAATTATCTAGGCCTTGTTGTTATAATTAAAAATAAATTTACTGTGTGACTAGACTTAAGTAGGAAACAAATCTTAAGGAAAAATTTTAATTAATTATTGTGACTCCTAAGAAAAATTGATATCTATTTGCTTAGCTTATTTCCATGAAGGAGTAAAGAAGAACTTAATGTCGTTAAGAATAATTATAAACGAACAAAGAACAATTAAAACATTAAATCAAATAAAGTTGACTATTGGAACTTCGTAAATGAGGCGATTCGATTCAAAACAAAGTGGACAAATAATTATGCAAATCAAGTTATTCAAAACAATGGAATTATGTAAAAAGTAGATAGACCTGGGGTTCAAGTTGCAAACTCAATAAATAAAAGTTATGCCTTTTAGGGTATAAAGCATTGCTTTTATTATCCCTAATTTCGCGGATGGCTGGATAAATCCACTCATCGCTCGTCTGCATCTCTTATTTGATGCACAAATCACGATTTTTGATCATAATTATCATCATTTAAAATACTCGAGAGATCTGGAGCAGAACATCTACACGTAATCCCTTCCTTATTTCATTTATAATTAAATTAATTTCCGCTTCCCATTTTCTGTTTTGTCTCGACCCTTTGTAAAGTTTGGTTATTTTCCAAAATAAACCACAAGAAATTAATAAATTATCGTTAAAAAAAATGGTTATAATTAGAGTAAATTCGTATGCAGAACGACCAAAAAGCACGAATTATCATTTGCCTTTGTAACTAATTTGTTACTTAGACCCTAGATGGAGATTTGTTTGTCGTTATATTAATAATCATAAATTATAGACTAGATTTAAGTTTATGGATATACAGTATGACAATAGATCCATATATTTTAAATCTAACAAACATTATGCTATAATAGTTTTGAAAGAATAATGTCAAATTTTAATTAAGGCTATCAATCAACTCAGCAGTAAAAAGTCGCCACAGTAACGTGATTTTGAATGGATAATGATGACGAAATTGTCCACAGTCATGACAATACAAATTACAGAACTTCAGATCTTTTTCCTCGTTAATAATTGTAGTATTATTTCCTCATGTTTATTAATTATTTATATTTTTATCTATTTACTAAGTGCCATAAAGTCGTTTATACGAGACTTCCTTCATAAAGAACTTCTTGTACTCTAGTCTACCTTTATCTAGTAGGCCCCACTTTATCTACAGGAGGCCAGAAGGTCCTTATAGGTAGACTATAAAGGCCTTTCTGGCTCATTATAGATAAATTATAATGGAATATTAAGATTAAAAATTTAAATAATTTTAATTCATTTCACTAAATCTAGAGCTACTTTGCCACTTGTTTATCATATTCTTCATCAACACAGAAGTATTTTAGGGTACGTTTAAAACTTAGAATCAGAATTAGAAATTTCAATTGATTTAGATTTACCTTATAACAAAAGAATGAAAGATTTTTCGATTCAATGAAAGCATTGTTACGGCTAAGAGCTGTAAATTAGAATGCATTTTTCATTCTGTTTTGAAATGTTTCCTTCTGCATATGGTTAATTATGAGTAGAAGGCATTAGGCCGCTAATTACTTTAGGCATTAAGGTAATTAAGTTTATTTAATACCGAAAATATAGGACAAAAGCGAGAAAAGTGAATCTGCAGACAAATTGGCTCTTCGGATAATTTTGTCACTACCGACCATTTCTTACACTGATTAATGAATTTGTTTATAATTCTATTACGTCACACGAGAAATACAATGAATTAATAATTTACTATCTGATTAAAGAAAATAATGTAAAACAGAAATAATCCTGCTTTAATTCATTTTACGCAATATCAATTATTTTGGTTCAAGTGTGATGTCAGATATAATCACGTTGTGGCATTCAGACGATATCACTGCGATGTCATAATTGAAAATTGATGATGCTTTTTAATCAAAATTTATCCACCTAATCGTGATACGAGATTTATGTCTGACTTATGATCTCCACTCTGGATTGCGACGTAATGCTGTTGGATGGTTGTGACGTGGGAACTTGATTATAGCTCTCGTTCTGGGAAAAAATTAGGCGAATTTAGTGATTTTGATTTCAAATCATGTCACTTTCGTCTCTTATATAATGCCTATTTTATCTGTTTACACGCAAATAAATGAAAAATTATATAAATTGATGTATTTAGATTGAATTTGAATTTCCATCGACGTTCCAATACACATTTGCTTCATCTGAAATCTTATATAATTTTAGATATTTTTTTTTAATATTTATACTCAAGATTAAATTTATCTGTTATTAATTTTTTTATAAATTATATCGTTGTAGTGCTTCAAAATTAAATTATTTATATCTAAAGCCACAGCGGAAACTAGATTAATAAATTATTTAAATGTAATTAAGTCGAAATGCATATTTTAAATCGTGCAATTTGCCAATAATATAATCCCGTATAACATGTATTAATTTCGTTTGTCTTGAAAATAATGTGATGTTTCGGACTACAAAATTTAAGTTATTTTATAAAATTCTGTTCCCGCTGTTACAGAAAAATTTGTTCGGGCATATTTTACGAATTAGCTGTAAGAGAAGAGAGGCCACCTGTTGATACTACATATCTACGGGATGGCATCCCAGAGCTTCGTTTCTAACATAGTTAGCAACACTTCTCACCTGTGGGTAGGCAAACCACCCACTGCCTCTTTGACAAATTGAACTCGACTCTCCTCTAAACAGGAGAGTTTGCTTTTTGTAAACCAAAATCATTTGATTTTTGATACAGCAAACTGGCTTAGAATAAATTTCGAACGAAATTCTTAGTGTTCGTCATCACCAATCGAGATTCTTAACCAATTTACAACTAGAAATTCTTATAAAATGCTTTTAAAATATTGAATCGAACTCGATATAATGTATACAGAACGTCACGAAAGGAGCATTTCTATAAAAATACAGAAACGTTCGAATACTTCCGGTTATTAAACTATCGCTGACATATCAAAATCCTATAGACGAAAAATTATTTGGCTTACACTTTAATTAAGCATTTACTACAAATTTATGAATCAGATTTTATGTAGCTGTAGTAGAATGAGCTACGCTGGAGATCGCATGAAAAATTCATAACACCCTGAAGGAATTGTTAAGCAAAGCGTAAATAAGGCCCAATATTTACATAGGCCCCGTCTGTTAGATAAGTATAGAGCAAGCACAACTATGCCAGGCAGATTAAACGCATGTACACATCCATTATGTGACTCTGAGACAAACTGTCTCTCACTTAATGATCATTCTGTCAACAAAGACGGACAGTGACATCACGCAAGCGCGGTAATTCAAGACAAAGAAAAATTTGTTTTATCATGGATTCGTTTTTGTTAGGACGGATGTATTTTTTTCCCATTCCTTTTTTTGGTAACGTATAATTGTTAATACCGTGCTTACGTGTGAATGGAAGCAATCTATAGTTTTGTTTTCACCTGTTAAAGATTGCTTATTCTTGCAATATAAGCCTAAACTTCGCATAGATTCCTATGCAAAAGAGATCTTTTCTATTGATTATTATAACTCTAATCACATTTTATCATCATGACTTTTGAATTTTAAAGGATTAATTTCATTTTCCAATTGCCTTCACTTGATTTTTTACTTGTAAAAAACGTTAACTTAATAAATTAGAATGGTCTCTCTATTTTACTACATTTTGTAATCTTAGTAATTTACTAGCATTTTTAGAGAATAATTTTAGAAATATTATATGTGCAGTATAACTTCCGTTTACAGGTTACTATATTAACTAATGATAATTAATTCGATGGAGTTTAAACTTTAAATATTGTTAACTTTAATTAATCTAAATTCCTCGATTTCCTTCTTTATTTATTTAGTTTAAATGAAATTTAAAATTTTGGACTTCGGTTTATTTACAATAAAGTTTAAATTTTTTATTTATTAAATTAGGAATTATCGGGAAACATATCAAATCTGGATAAACTCAATTCATTATCGATGGAAGTGTATTGCTTATAGGAAAATAATGAAAAATTCAGAGTAATATTGGATTTTATTTCCCAGAAAGATATAAACGATAGACTTGTGTGAAACTCAAATCGATTTTTATATTCGGTAAGAATTCAAATAAAAATTCAAACAACCATTAAAAGTAAAGATAAAATAGTAAAATTCGGCTCTTATTCTACGTTTTAAATAAGTTTTTTTTTTCGAGTTTAGAACTTGTTGTTCGATATTAATATAAATTAAGCTGTAATAAATATTACACCATACCTTTTCTCTAATTATTTTTAATTATAAAAATACTTAAATTATAAATTTTCATTTTGATTTAAGCCAGATTCTAATCACTGTAAGAAAAATTTTATATTTTTCACATTTATATATATATAGGCCTATATATATATAATCCGTTAAGAATTTAATCGAAGCGTAATTAAAATATAAATATTATTTTTAAATTACATATTAAAATTAATAAATATGTTTATTAAAGAGCTATTGTTTACGTTACGCTCGGAAGATTTGACTAAAAGATAAATCGTCCTCTTATATTAGATATTTATTTATATTTGAGAGTAAAACTCTTTAAATAAAAAAGTTATAAATATGGGAATTATCCCATTGAAGATTTTGTCTTCTAGTCTTTAAGCTTGTCTCTAATATTGAAAGTTTGTAGAGAGAGAAAAAAATGGAGTGTCACTTGATGGATGATACTAAATTGATATAAAAACAGAATAAGGAGTGTATATACTACTTAATTAATATCACAAACCGCTTAAAAATGACAAGATATCTTAAATTTAAATCATTCCAACGAATACTAAAACATAATTGTCTTTAAATAGGCCAAACGTTTGTTTAATTCTCGATTTTCTTTGCCGTAAAGATTCAATTGTAGGGGGCCTACACTAAAGAGAGGGCCGACAGGATTGAATAAAACAATAAAATTAACTAAAAATGTTACTAAAAAGTAAAATTCTAACGCTTAAAAAATTATATATAAATTTCTTATCAGTTTTATTTCTAGGCTTCCGTTTATATGAAACACTTAGAAGTTTTTTATATGTGTATTAAGAATGGAAGTGTAGCATTTATGGACACTAATATTCGATTTCAGAATACTTTTCACACTTAAAAATAGATATAATATATTCTACTAAGTATATTCTATAAATAGATTTATTTATTCGTTGAAACTTAATAGAAAATAGCGAACTTTCAATGTAAAGAAGTGATATTTAAGACAAATTGAATTATCTTGGCCTAAATAAAACAACAGGTTAATAATAATTAGGCCCTGTAAATCCTTAGTTGTTTGTTATTACAAGAAAAAGTTTTGACAACTTATAAATAACTTCAATTAAAAGAAAGGAAAAATATTCGAGTCTCAAAGATTAATAAATATGGCCCAAATTTAAGAATTAATTTGTGAATTTTATTTAACATTATTAAAATTAAATGAATAAAAGTTGGGAGGAAAAAAAAAGCAAATTGAAGAGAATAGAAAAAGTTTAAAATAGGAAAAAATTTATAAAGTTTTAAGTAATCTTACTCGTAAATTTATAACTTCTACATTGAAAAATAATGATAAGCATTTGTTCATAGGAAATAGCATTAATGCTAATATTACTGAATCAGTGAGATGCCGAAGGCCAAACGAAATTCTTTTTTCATTTATCAGCAAAAATCCGAAATGTCCAGTTTGTAACTTTTAGCTATAATTACAGGCCCGGAGGCAAATCTTGCAGTAACAAAGATGAAATTATATCATTTAAGTAGTTATTTATTAGATTAATTCAGAATTCTTAATAGTTGAAGCAAAAATTAATGATATTTTAAGAAACAGCAATTTTTTCAAATATGTCATAATTAAGTTAAGCTTACTTTAAATTAGCTTATGAGGTATTTTGTTTAAAAATACCTTATTTTTAATTTATGATATATTTTTAAAAAAACTATTATAAACTGTTATGTAATTATCAATATTTACACTGAGACTGTCAACATGGAAAATAAAGGAATTTTTTTATAATTTTATCATCGATATTAATGATAAAAATTTTTCTTAACGATCTTTAATTGACTTTAATTAATTATATCTTATTTTTAGAAAAATATATTTTAAAATTTTGAAAATTACTTCTAAAATAACAGGATTTTTTCTGTTTTAAATTATATAATAATTGTAAATTTTTTAATATAAAATAATTAAATTTTATATTTAAAAAATCTGGATTAAATCCGCAGTTAAATAATTAATGCTATTAAGATATTTAATAATTGATTACTGAGTGCAAAATAATTTTTTTATTATTATTATTTTTTTCCTCTGCGGTTAACTAACGATTCACGAGTAACGCAACTTAGTTGACAGGATCTTTCTGCACTTTACACTAGGCGAAAAAAAACAAGTGAGATCCTTAATTATAGCGAAATTAATTAAGCTATGCAGTAAAGCCTTAGATGATTATCTGGTACTCACCTAAAGGTGATATAGCTTCGTGATGAAGTGGAGAATCTCGATCCAATAAAGACTCATCGCTTTCATCGCTCGATACGAGACTTGTGTTGGTGCTCTGTGACCCCGAAATCAGGGCATCGATAGAAAAGTCCCTGGCACGAGCCGACAACTGAGGCAGGGGATTGAATGGTCCACAATAAGATAAATGTTGTCTTTCCCCTGTTTCCATGATTGATATTATCAGGGACACCATAGAGCACTTAAAATAGTGTCCCCGATTTATTTCGGCTATTTATGATGTTCATAGAGTTGTTTTGTGTGCGTCATGTTAATCATCCCAAAATGATTGACACATCCTAGCAATGATCAAGTCTAGCACCATCTACTACACTTGACAAAATCACGTTTACTAAATTCAGGTGAGAATCTAACCGCTACGTAGCGCCACCTACCTGATTCGAACATCGGCGCATGCTCACGTGCTCTCTCACCGATCCATTGAGCAAAGAATCGTTTCCCATCTAAAAAAGAGGAAGTTTTATTGGCTGGCCTTTCGTCCAATAAGCCGAAAGCACGGATCGTTCCACCAATAGCGCCATCGATAATAAGTAATCGACGTTATTTTGATTATTTAACCAATGTCGGATAGCGAACTAATTTATTTTCCTGTTTGTTTTATTTCCTTATTTGTTGCTTTGTAAGGAATTAAATTATAAACTGCGCCATTTTTATTTGTTTATTATGAAGTATTTCCGCTTTTGATGCTTATAATCTTCTCGAAAATTATAATAAGGAAGTGTTTTTATACCGTGAAATTTGAGGTTCACTCCAATTATTTTATTTCTTCCTCACTATTCATTTCCTTATATCTTACGTAAATATCCATTTCGTGTCTTTATTAAAATAGAAAGCAAATTATTTATTTTAAATTAGTTACACAAATAGATCTTTAAAAAAAATTTATCCGTTTTATAAGCAAAATAATCATAGTAATTTTGCTTAAAAATCTCTTTTAATCTATTCAAAAGGACTTTCATGCATCCTGGATGTCAATTTTAAATTTTTATTTATTTATTTAAATAAAAATATTAAATTGATGACTTATAAAAGAAGATACTCCGATTATTTATAAGTTTATTTTTATGCCAATTATAATCAAATTATTATTATTATATGAATATTTAAATGCTTTTAATCGTGTTTCCTATCTTATTTTTGTTACATAAAGCCTTTTTTTTCTTAATTTTTATCACTCAAAAACTATCCACCTTATGTAAAAAACCTAAAATTATGATCTTTATTAGCTTAATTCTTTTCTTTTAAGTTTTATGTTTATAATAGCTCATTTAATTTAAAGTTTTTATTAACATAATTATGCAGACGATCTTCAAACTTAACAAATGATTAATATGCTTCCAATGACCTAAAAAGTGAGTTAATTGCTAACCAGATGACAATGGCGATAAGACATGAGTAACAACTCAAAAACAAGAGATAGTAACCTTAGAAGTATTTTATCTTTAAATTAAAGAATGAGCAATAATTTATTGCTAATAAGAGAGTTAAATAACTTAGGAAATTTTCCCTTACAGCATTCAAATGATATTAGCAAAATTTGGTTGTTGTCAGTGACAATCAATCACAGATAATTTGTACTTTGCAGAATTATTTACACTTTTAGAAGACTTTTCTAGCTAAATTTTATGTAGAATATTGTTAATCTTATCAGATATTTAATCGGTAGACACTTTTATTTATTTATTTAAATTCTTAAAGTAATTATCCCAGAGTAATTTCTTGTTGGCATATCTATTTTAAAAATTTAAATACAATAAAACTGATTTTTAAAATATATGTTATAGAGCGAATTAAATTAAAAAGTACTTAAATTATAATTTAAGCACATATATCTCTTTAAACTGTAGATTTATCATAAACTTAAGTCTTGGGCTAATTTTTTCTAAATTAATGAATGTATAACACTAAATTCTGTAATATTAACTTAATAAAAACATTTTTAGTGGACTTAATTATCAAATATCTTCAACTTTAAATTGAAAAATGACTAATAATTTAATGTCAAATAAGTGTTAGTTCATAAAATAATCCCAGAAACGTTAGCTCTATGAGTAATTGCTTCAGAATAGAAAATTATAAAATGTATTGTACAAACTTACTTCTCAGAACTTAATCTTGTTTGTATATAAATCTATTTATTTAAATCTATTAATTAGTTTATTTCACTTGTACTGTACAAGTTAACTAGTTTCTTAAACAACTTTTATTTAAGTAAGATTAATAAATAAATATAATAAACTATTCCAGTTTCCTGTAGCGAACAGTGCAAATTAACAGAAATTTTATTTATGTATCAATAATTTCGATTTTTTTATAATTCATTAGAACTATAAAAAGCCAGAATTTCTGTTAGTAAGAACCTAAATCTAATTATAATTTTTTCTTGTGATCTTCAAATATAATAAAAAATTAAAAAGTTTTTTGTATATTTTTAAGGTATAAAATGTTTACATTATTCATTACTCGAGAATTTTTATAATTTTGTTTTGAATTACTGTTGACCTCATTAAATTTATGTAAAAAATATTAATATTTTTGTTTTAGCTTAGTTAAGAATTTAATGAGTTATAATATAGGCTACTTAATATATTATGAGCTATAATACTATTATAACGCATAATATATTAAGGATAATGAGTAATTAAGTAATTAAATTAAGTAAATGAGTTATGTTATATTTAATGTTAATCATATAAAATGTAATTTTTAAAGAAATTTGATGATAAAGTAACTTTTCTAGAGAATTAAAACTATCGATTTTTGTAATTTGAACAACTTATCTGAAATATATCAGAGAAAAAGATATTTTCCGATTTATTAATTTATTAAATATGAGTTCATGTCTTACCAATTTATCAGAAATAATTATAATAAATGCTTTCAAATAAACAGTTTACTTTTTATTCTCAAATATAATCTATTTTCATCCTCCTTAAACTGGAATAACTTAACTTTTCTTCCTTAAACTCTATGATCTTATTACGAAAAACTAATTATTTAACGATTAATAATCTTAATTTATTTTCTATAAAAATTCACGATAATTTTTTAATATACGATTCTTCCATTCTTTAATATTAAATATATGCAGAACTTCATGAAGTTTGTTAACGTAATAACAACATGCAATGATCGATATGGTAATTTTTCATACATATCGACTAAAATCATAATGGTAAAAATTTTCTGAATATAATAACGATATGATTATCGAGTTTTAATCGATGTATATTAACTTTTCACTATAAAACAGACTTCTGCTGCTGTATCATGAACAATGAATGATCGAGTATTATTTTAAATGAGGTATCGAGAATATATTTGTGCGTAAATTTAATCTTTTAGATAAATCTAATGTTATCTATACATGTGTTTTAACTTTCTATTTAAGAGGGAGGCCTCTCTGTCCTCCCCTAAATATGCCTACGATCATATTCAGATTACTTGAAGATAGTTTAGTTTTATTCATCATTTATAGGCCTACATTCTTCGGTTCACAATACAAATGACTGGAATTACTAGAAAAGTCATATTTAAATTCGGAAATGAAAATTGATATCATATCATTTGAGTGACGTCTCCTTACTCTACACTTGTCATAGATGTAAGTCTGTAATATAAATCTGTAAAGATATGTTAACTGTCGTTACTTTATGGTAAAGTAAATACATATCTAGCTTATATAAAATTCTCTAGTAATCACTAATTATGCATATTTTAAAATACACGATTATTATTATAGAGCCCTTCTCTGTTTAGTTTTATACCTGATGTTGGAACGAATTTAGCTTTTGTAAGACTCCTTTCGGTTAAACAGATTGGATATCCAGATATTTTTTAACAAGCTCATCTGGAGAGCGACTTCATTTAAAGAAATGACAAAGTAGATGTGACAAAATCCCCTTCTTTTGGTGTGGTCTCTCGTTACACAAACCACTCCACTTCTCACCGCCATTCCCCTGTGTACATGATAATTTATTGTGCTGCATCCGATACGCAACAACCACATTTACTTCATGTTGGCCACTTGTGTGGTCGGAATTTCATCCCCAAAAAAATCTTTTAAGTAGATAGCGGTACAAATTAAAATCAAAATGGGTGTAATATGAGTGGTTTATTTTTGTAAGGATTTCCCAAATAAACATTTTCTTTTTTTATCCCGATACCAGATTCATACGTGGATAAGAATTAATGAATTTAGTTAATATGATTTTTTTTAATTTTAAATTAAATATATATATATATATATATATATATATATATAAATATATATATATATATATTAGGATTAAATATAATTATTAAATTAATACACAATCACTCATAGTTTGCATTATTTGCAGTAATTTTGATGCATCGTCGAACATAGCGTATTAAAAGTGTCTATAAATAAGCTTGTATTAACCTTCAATTGTTTGTTCAGGCAGAATATTTCATTTTGTCATCTATACTTTTATTTGTGTATTCGAAAATTTCTGTATAAAAGAATAGAAATACAGGATTTTCTTTATATAAACACCTGACCTTATCCAGCAAACAGTCATGCTTAATCTTTGTTTGGCACGACATTCAAACACGACAAAATGTTATATACACAATTTAATGTCAGGAAACACTGAAAAAATATTTGCAATACATTGCCTATAGTTGGAATTATATTCATCAAATATTTTACGTTTCAAATTATATTAATATGATTCTATAAATTTCAAGTTTTTGGAATCAGTCATGAAAATTTTATTATTATTATTATTATTGTTTTATAATAAATTTTGTTAATATTTAATTAAAACATTTTATTTATATTACAAATAATTATATGTATTAGGCTATATAATGGGTAGAAATTGTAGAAGAATTAATTATTGTTTGAATATTTGAATAAAGGAATGTCATCATTATACAGAGTTTTATTTGCTTTCAATGTTGTTTTTTTATTTCTAACTCACTTTAATAAATGATTTTTAGAGTAAGAGTCAGACTTTTACTTCAAAACGGTCTTTAAAAAGTGATATTAGATTATTTTTTGTGTTTTACTTGATAAGAATGATGCTTGGTATTCAAAATACGATGTTCTACAATCACGAGAATTTATCCTGTATTCTAACGTAGCATCTTGCCAAAAGATTGCCAAAAAACTAACCTAGAGACTTATAACTTTGCTTCATTTCACTGTTCCTGGGCGCGTTTTGGCTTTATGCTCTGGTCAGACTACAATAAAGTTACATAAATAAACAATATAATAAAACTGCTTTTATTTTAAGTATAAAAATAATTATAATGCCGACTAATTTATCATTGTTGAGTTGATTAAAAAAATTTTATATTATAATTAATTCATAAAAAATGAACATAAAGATGATTCGAGTTGTCTATTTTTATTCACTCAATCTAGTTTCATTAAAACATGAATTAATTAATTAAAAATAATATAAAACACACCATTTTTAACACTAAAACGCCTGCTTAAGCTTAGATTTTGAAAATACTTTTAATAATTATAAATAGAGATATTATTTAAACGAATTATCATATTAATCAAGAATATGTTCAGTACGTATTTTGGTGAATGGCCCCCATAAAATAAGAATTAATATATAGAAAAATTAAATATTTTATATAGAACATAAAGTATTCTTGTGTAGAAACTAATGCATAAATGTTTATTTTTCTTTTTCTAAAATAAATTAAAGTAGAATTTATTAAATAAGTTTATAATTTAAGCCATAATTTTTTTCTTGCGCCGGAAATTATATTATATAAATAAATAATTCTGAAGTTTTGTATCTGTTTAAACTTTATTCTCTATTACTTGTGTTAAGAATCTCAAAGAGCATTTGCACATCTCGATATGTTTGTCAACCTCCAACAACAACTATTGTCGGGCCGTCAATTTTAGTCGACCTTTGACCTTTATACGTTGTTAGAAGAACGACAATAGAGCTTTGTGGTTTCCCCGTAGACGAAGAAAGAAAAACATCCTTCAAAATACTTAGTCATCACTTTCTGTCTGTGAATTCTGTGAACGTATTTTGCTATTGTTATCACTCTCTTGATAGACATCAACAAAAAAATGATACTCTGCAACAAAAAAATAAAAAATAAAAAAAGAATCAGGAATATTGTAGAGATTAATAAGCTGTCTCCTTTCATAACAGATAGTCTAGTTATAATTTTTTTTTTAATTGTAAAAACATGGATAGATAACAATTGATAAATTGAAGAAGAAAACCAAGCGTTGGAATCTTTCAGGCGAAAAAAACGCAGCTTTGTTGAAGTCGGTGAAACAGAAACGACAAGAAAAGGAAAGGCCGAACTGCAGAAATAGATCCACTTATCAGTTACGGATCGTGACGCGTATCGCCACGTGCAGCAGATAAAAATAACGACAAAATAGCGAACGGTCACGTGATGTGGTCATCTGACCTTCGTCTTTTGCTATATTGTTCCTATTATTCGTAATGTATTGTACTGTACAGTAAATTTACCGCGTACCGCGAGATTTATTTCTATCTGTTCACACTTTCTACAATTCGCCTTTCATCCGTTGCGTTTGTGTTTAGCTTTTGTAACATTATTTAATCTTTTTATGTTTAGAATTTTTTAACATAATTTTTAATATTTTAAAAGACTGATTCATCTGCATATATATATATATATATATATATTTATTTATTTATTTATTTAAAATTCTAAACTTAGTTCTAGCATTTAATGAGTTAATTATAAACAAAAATCTTTTACTTTTATTCAATTATTAATTTTATTTGAAATTATTTTATTATATTGATAATTATGTTTTATTTAGCTTTATGTCTTGTTGGTCATTTGAGTTTTAATTGAGAAATTGAGTCGATATCAAGAAATATATCAATAATTTTGAATTTTTTTCTAAATTTTAATGGAACAAGAAGCTGTCCGAAACAGATAAATTCAGAAATAAGAAAGTATTGTGAAATACAGTTTTGTTTATAATTTATGTTTTGAAACTATTCTTCAACCGACCTAATTACTTACTCACTTGGGTTTTACTATTTTTAAATTACAAAATTTTAAATAAATTCATTCAGTTTAGTGTCTTTGCATTTACAGAAGTCTGACAAAGAAAGGGAGGGAGAGAGAGAGAGAGAGAGAAAGAGAGCGAGAAATAAAAAAAAAAAAAAAAGGCTGGAAAAGGCAAAATAAGTTACACTACCTCCCTCAGGGACTATCTCCATGTAAAGCATCCAATTGAAGTAATGTTATTTCCCTAAGCTCCAATAGACCCACTACTGTTCTTCTAAACTGTCCTAATAAATACTCCGATACGAAAAAAGGGGGCATTTGTGTCCGACAATGCCTTTTCTTATAATTGCGATCACGTGACGCGTCCCTTTACTCGTATACCGGACGCGAGATGCAGAGTCGGATTGTCCTCCGTCGAGCCAATACCACGCATGAGTTCTTCTCCAGCGCCATAAACTATTTTAAGTATCTCCTCCTCCCCACCGCCGGGGTGTTTGGGTAGTGGAAAATTGAAATGGTGCTGTAGAAATTCTTTATAGGATTTGACTAAATTGGGGTCTCATCTGTCGTAGTTGAGACAACAAAATTCTTCGTCGACGACCTAATATAAGAAGTTGTTGTGGTTTTACGATCTTACTTTCCTCCGTTATGTTACGTTCCGGTTGTGTCGTTGTTACAGCAGCTGTTCGGTTATTTACCGGGCCAACAGAAGGTGTGGGAAGACAAAAGCCAGTTTTATGGATGTCGCCTTATATAAACAAATCCCTATCTGGGAAGAAACGAGCTCCCTCTTTTCTAGATCCGCCGATCTCTCCATAAATTCTTACCCACCCAATCACGTGATCGATCGTAAATAAGATATATTTTTACAGAATGTTAATTTAGGGATCCTAACAGATTACCCGACGTCAACCGGATCAGATAATAAACTGGAAAGGGAGAAACTATCATTTGTATACGAATAATAGTGTTCGTTATTGTGTTATAAGAACAATAAATAATGGAATATTTATGCTGTAAGTGGTTATAAAAGATAAATAATTGTATTTACTATTATATTCTGTGATAAGTAACATCATTTTTGCTATTGAAGATGCATTATGAAACTTATTTATCCGTGTTATTAATGTTATAACCTTATGATATGACACACGCTGTAGACCTGTTTATGAATTATTGCTTTGTTTTTCTGTATGATTTGATAATTAATTAGTCCAAATGTTTATTCTACTCTGTTTAATTACGATACGAGTTTATTTAGCTGTTTTTCAAACTGTCAATTATGTAGGCCTAATTAATTAAGTTTCATATTACACGAAATGATCTCGTCAAGAAGAAAACATTTGTATCTATGAATAATTTAAACATGCCCTTTATTTGTAACAGTAAATAGGCCTAATGTTTTAAGAACCGAGTTAGTTAACCGCGTTATGACACTATTATTGTAATTATTTTAATAATTGAATTTGATTAGAGCTTTCATACTTTTCTCGCAGTTTCTTCTAAGCTATTTTTTCAGTTTCTTCCGTTCATGACAGATATTCTTACCCTGTACACGCCAATTCTGAACTAGATCGGTGACGCGCGTGTGAAAGTTTTTTCACTTGTCATTTTGACATCTCTTCTTCCAAATTACTTAAAAGATGACCACCCACTCCATTATGCCTCGGGCATCTATCTTCCATTCCGAGTCTACTACTAAGTGCTAAAAGACGTCCACTTTTTCATTCTCATAAAAACTTGCCTACAAAAGTCTTTTGTAAATGGATTTGACTCGGCTTTACTTCACTTTTCTATCAAATCTCGTTCAATAACTGAAGCGTAAATAACTCAAAATATATATTTCGTCTTAAAATTTCAAATTGTTAAGCGTTTATAAAAAGGTACTTTAACTTTTGGACGAATGTACGCATCGGAAATTCATCTAGAAGAGAATGAAATTGCTAATTAGAAGGTTAAAATCTTTGTCATTCTCCTAAATAATTACGATGTAAATTATTTTAAATGTATATAATAATGCAAAACAAATGAATAGTACCTTTGAGAAAATCGCCTTACGAATGTTTTGTTCTCATTCGGTAAAAAGATCCCAGAAGAAACAAAAATAAAACAACAGGCTGGCAGGTAAAAAGTTTTTAAGAGAAAAAGACTAATAAAAGATATAATAACGGTCCATTTATCCGGAGGTGAGATCCCGTACTCTGTCATTAGCGAGCCGACAGACAGCCGAGGTGAGAGATTTTGGGAGTGACCTTAATCCCCAGAAAGTTCTCATCCCCAGCTTTTACAATACAATAGGCCTAGCTATTGTTATGAACAATTCCAAGCATAAGTAGTCCTTTATGTTAGTTCCGGTACTTAAAAAATTATGAGGACCAAACTATTGAAACGGAGGAAAGTCCTTTGATTCGTAGGTTCTACTAAACACGGTTTTTCACTACAATCGCCAGTATCAATTTAATTATAACATTGCCAACTGCTATACTCATTTATGATAGGTGCCTACAGCATTTAGTTTTTAACTATCATTCAAAAATTTCATTTTATTTCCGTATTAAAAGAATAAAATCTCTCGATACGACGAGATTTTACATCTGTTTTGACTTAGGCCTACTTGTTAAAATATTATAGAATTTATCTACGATATTCTAGATTATAACAGAGAATATATTTATAATTATAAATAAAATAAGAATTTATTTATTAATCTCTTAAGATAATGTATATAACAATACTAGATTACATATAACAATACATAAATACGAAAAAATTTGAATTTAAATTCTATTTTTGTCTTATTTTAAGGCATTTTTCCCCCGAAAAAATCGCACGTTTTGGTATATTTTAATTTCTCAAGTTTTTGTATGTCTTTCCATCGATCTGTATTGATTTATCTCTTAAATTAATAAATCTGTTTAGAAGTTTCGGACTTTTGGAGTTCTTAAGATAATTGTAAAGATTGCGTTTTATACAGTGTTTTATTCATAACTGGCATTTATTTTCCAAAATTAGGAGTCATTTCCTTGCGTATTATCCAAAAGATTTTATTCAGATTTAACGAAACTTAGATTTTTATTATTATAAGTTATGTACTGTACAGTATAGAGCCAATACAGTATAGAATATAACATTTTCAGAGAACAATGTTTAGTTTAACTTCCATTTACGAACAGTGGCCATTTTCTTCAGAAACATTTTTTTAAACAAACAAAACAAAAAAAAAAATACGTACAAAATAATCTTCAAACAACGGCCATTTTTTAATGTTCCTATCAGTGGCCGTTGTTTAGAAGTTTTTGATTGTATACGAATTGTTCTCTAGTATATAAACTTCACATTTTGTTATAATTAAACAAAATAGCATTCGTTTATTTTTCTCGTTTTAACATAAATTCTTATATTTTTACTACAATAAAACTAGTAAAATTTAAATTTTCTAATGCCTTTCTATACTGTTATAAACAAAAATAACCATTTAAATATATTTTTTTCTTATAGAAAAACTTCAATTAATTCAATAAATGTGCTAATTTCTTGCTCTTACGAGTATAATCTTTTAAAATTTTGTAATAAATAAATAATTATAATATAATGTAGCCTATATAATATTTTCAAATCATTAAGATGTTTATCGTGTTTTTTTTAAAATATAATTTAATACATAGAAAATAAATCGTGTTAAAACTTTATACAAAAAAAAATATAGCCTATATATTACTAAAAACCGATTTTAAAAGTTCATTTTAGTTAATTAAATATAAAAATTATATAAATAAAACGTTATATAAACTTTCATTAAATAGTTTTTTAAAGATTTAAAAGAAAAAAATAAAGATAATTTAAGTATAATTTGAACTTTATGCCATTAAGGATCGATATTATAAATGAAAGATTCAAGATATTTTGTCTAATTTAGAGTAGACTTGAAGAAATCTTCGAAACAATATGCATATATAGGAGACAGATCTACGTCGTGGAGATAATTGAAAGGACTTGTTTTCTACTATAGAGGGACTATTAGAGAACTATATGAGGTCAGTTACCCGACCCGCACATAATACGTCTTCATCCTCCTTTGATGGATTACCGTCGAAGGGTATAATTTGGAGAACAATCTTACTCAACGGAAATACACGGCCGCAATGACAGTCTGGAGAAAACTAGCGGTTAGGAAAATTAACCCAGTGACTACTGTTCGGTCACGTGATCACGTGGAGCAACAATAGTTTCATTATCGACGTCATTACCGTTTAAACATGCCCGTAGCTTAAAGGTGAGTTTTGGAAATTAAAGCATTAACAGACTGTCTGCTTATATTTAATTTAACAAAAGATTATCTCAGGTTTTATAGTGTAAAGCTCATAATTATGTGAAGGAATGGAGAAATGAATAAGTTACAATATGAAACTTGATATCTGTTGTATTCTCAAGACGGAATGAAGTTTGTATAGAAAAACAATTGGAACAATGGCATCTATAAACTGTAGTTTGTGTAATATTATAGTTTATGCAATTAATATACAGTAAAACCTGTGTAAACCAGACTCGTAAGGTATCGAATATTTCTTCCGGTTTGGCAGGTTTCCGTTTTGAACAGGTTTTTTTTTTAACACAGAAAATCGCTGAGTTTCGAATAACTTTTCCTGTTTAGGCAAGTTTCCGTTTTAGTAAGGTTCCGTTTTAAACAGGTTTTGTGTATAGTGAATGCTCAAAATGTAAAAGCACATTATTCGATAATAAATTTAATATTCCCAATGCTTTATACTGCATACAATTTAATAAATTAGGAAATAAGAAATAACATTTTAAAAATTGCAAACTTATAATGGACCATTCGAATTTTAGTTAAAATTAATTTTAATTAAACTTTTAAGTGTTTTTTGCGTTTAATCGATTTAAAAATCTTAAAAAATTAGTTTATTTAAAGTTTAAATCATTTAATATGATGACGATAGTGAAAAATAGTGAAGAATTTATTATATATTATACATACAACAACTTTATAGTAATTACAATAAGCAGAAGCTTCGGGTTCGAGTCCCTCTCTGATCCGATCTTTCCTTCCAGAATATTTTAAAATTTAAATAAAAATTAATTAATTATATTTAACAAGACATTGAGGCCTGGAGGCCTGCCTCCTGTCAAATTTGCTTAGTAATTATTTAGCCTTATAGCCCAACAGAGAATCCGGCTGTTTGTTTGGTATTTGAAATTTTCTATTGATTTTGCTAATAAACAATAATTTTTTTAATATATTTACTTAATAATGAGAATATTCTAAACATTAAAGAATTTCTAAAACACTTCTTAAGGAGAAATATTAAAATTGAAGTTTATTCATAATTCAGTTAACCTTTTTAAGAAGTAAATATAGGCCTATAAAAAAGAATAAATTCTATAACAAGATTAATTTAAATATTTGTAATTAGTAATTATTAGCTTATATTTTATCGAAACAAAGTGTTTATAAATCGATTTTAGAGTAAAAAGCCTTTAAAAAGTCAACATAGGGAACTATATACCTACAGTAATAGAGTAAGGCGGGTCTAAAAGAAAATGCCTCTTAGGTAGGCGGTCTTTTAAATCACGTGTAGGTAAGTAGATGAATGATTAGCTATTTTAGCCCACCTATCAACGGGTGCCCCGCCCTGGATCCAAAATGAAGAAGGGCGGGGTGACCAGGAGGTTGAATTGCTGAAGTGGGCTATCCACATCCATCATAAGCTATAATTTGATAGTGGGCCGAAGAAATAATCTTTGCAGTAGACAAATCCTAGCAAAGAGGGTAGATCTCAGGCTGTAAAAAGTCAACTTTAAGTGGCTAATTTACATTCGTATCAAAAATGAATTGATACTCGTCGATCTTTCATATATATTATTGTTCATTCGAAATTATAAGTTTAGCTTCTTTGTTGTCTTAGTCCTATTGTTAATTTAGGGCTATAGCTAGACCAATTTTGTAAAACTGAATTAATGTAACATTATATTTTAAGCTAATACGAACTCAAAGAAAGTAGTATACAATAAGACATTATTATAAGTTTAATATAAACATTAGGGTGGCCTAATCACTCACACGAGAATAATAGACTTAAGTTAGGTTTTAGAGGATTTTTTCTAAGATATGGTTAGGAGAAAAATACAATACACAATGATACTACGTTGGCTTATATTTAATTTTCTGTGATTTTTTAGGTTATAAATCAGTTTTTTTTAATCGGAATTCTATCAAACTTTTAAGTAAAAAGATTATATAATTTCCATAACATATGCTTCTATATAACCTAATTTAAAATTTTTTCCTTAATATTTTCTCAAATATTTTTTATTTTTTAATAAATCCAGACCTGCCTTTTGATAATGAGAGAAGAACTTGCAACAAAAACAATGATTAAGAGAAGGAGAATGTTTATAAGCTGTATATTTGTGTTTATTTCATTAATTCTTTGAGTTTTTTCTTTTTTTTTAATAGGGAGGAAATTAATTTTATGCTGTAAAATGTAAACTACCAACTCAAAATCAATGGAGTTATACCAAAAAAATAGTTTTATACATTAAACTTTTAATAGGTTTTTTTCAAAATATCAGAAGATGTAAGATAAATCAGGTCATTAGTCATACAAGCAAATAATACAGTAGAGAGATATAGGCAAATAACAGACCACTTAGCAGAGAAAGCGACCTCCCAGCTCTCAGCAGCGTGTAATAATACAGTAAGAGTGAGGCTGCATCGCATTAGTTGTCGTCTTCATAACCCCGGGCCTATTAATCAATGGCTTTGTTGCATAAACTGCGCCACATCTGTAATCTCAATAATATTGTGTGATTTCTGCTTCTGGGTGGCAAAGAATCTGCGATTTGTTTGACGATAACTAGGATTCTGCAATTACACGTCATCCTCTAATTGACTTCCATGACCTTAGGCAAATTATGTCCTAGGAGGTCCACACGCAATGTCTTTTCTTTATTCTTCTTTCTTTTCACAATGAATAAGACCGAAATCCTCCTCTTCTCAATTCGTATAAAGTTTAGGCCCTCGGGGTTTTCCTATGAACGTACGATTTCATTGTTTACTTTATCTATAAGACTAATAGGATTTTGAAGATCGTAATCTACTCCACGTAATAAGGTTATAAAATTATTTAGTTTAAAATATTTTTAAACTAAATAAAACAATTCCTTTACGTCAATTACTAAATATTGCTTAATTTTCAAAAATTCTAATTAATAATGACATATTAACCCTCCATCTTCACAAAATTTTGATGCCAGAATATAATTTTCTTAACTCGAAACTTATCTTTCTTATAAAAATTTCATCTCAGACAGCTTTAACTTAAATTTAATCTTAAATTTTCAATTAAAGGCTAATATTAACAGACTTTAATTTAAATTTGCAACTTGAAAAAAATTAATATTGGACCTATTTACTTATATGGACCTTATAATAAGTGAATTTTTATCAAAGTTTGTCTTGCTTTAAAGGCGATAAATCTAGAAATTTATAATAAAAATAACTTGATAAAACCAATTTCAATTAGTTTCTTGCAGGAATAATGTGTGCAATATTGAAACATATGCGCTTGAAATTATTACAGCCGCAATAAATAGCAAATATTTAATTTAAATAAGCAAGTATAGAAGCTTTATACGAAGATAAATATCCTGTTATGAAAATTATCATTCAGATTACTGATTTAAAAATTAGTAGTTTCTATATAACAGATGATAAAATAATTTAAAAAATCATTTTAAAAATTAGGCTAATATGTTATTTTTTAATAAATCTCGACTAAATAAGCGAATCTTTCTGACGTCAACAATATTTTAACTGTGTGATTTTAACAGATAAGAGATTACTTGGCATCCGAAAGACATATCTTCTCTTCCTTTTATATAAAACACTTAAATAGTTTTTGAAAAAAGTAATTTTTTTAATTTAATGGCGCCTAAAATTGCTTCCAAATTAGGCCAAATTCGATAAAACTATGTAATTTTCACGCGAACTTTTACCTATGCTAATGATTCGTATAATGAACTTTGTTTTTTTTTTATTTCTCATCTCATTACTAAAGAACAATGATGTATTCTATCTATTTTATCAATTACTTTAACCTAGAAAATTTACACCGTTTAAATAGTAATATAGAACACGAATGCGGTTTTATTTTCTTATATTATCTGAAGTATATTCAGCTGCATTCGTGTCCTATAGACAATTAACTTCAGGAGGAGTTACAGATAAATTCAAGATTCATTATCGAATGGATTTTACATTTAAATCGAAATCAGTTTTTATGAATATTAAAGGGTTAAACGAAAAGAAAAATAAGAAGAATTTCAGTTGAATTTTTAAAAGCAAGAAAGACAAACTAATAGAGATCGAGTATTCTCTATAAGAAAGTGAATTCCTAAGGGAGTACCTTTACAACCTCGTCTGGAGGAACATTAAGTTAGCAGCAACCTAAAATATTCACAACACCTCTAACCCCAGATTTAGTTAATACTGTAGTAGTACTAGTAGCAGTCGAGTAAGCAATTCCTAATTGTAGGTAGCAAACTTCCTCCATTAATCAAGCAAAGAGACAGATGAATCAAATTTTGATGAGAGATTTGCAGGGGTAAGATTTGTTAACCGCTAACTTTCTCTTAAGTTAATTTAATTAATTAACAATTACCCACAGCAAACGTTTTGCTTGTATCATCATCCAAATTGTTTCTATTCTACTAAATCATTCAAGTTTCTCTCCTGTTTAATTAACCTAACATCCTGTAATTACTCACCTGCCCTCTACTAGTTCATGGGTGAATTAAAGCAACTTGTCTCAACAGATGTAGCTAAAGGTCGAAATCTTCACAGGAAAAATAATTACGAACGGTCTAACCCGTGTAATATTACTGATTCTTTTTCTATTTAACCTTCTGAAATTTAAATATGTTTCGGTTTTTTTCTTAATCTCCATCTTCTAAACAATTTAAAATTCAATGTTAATTGTTGTCTACACTTCGTGCTTGGAGGAAAATTTATAATCTAGAGTCATGTTAATATACTTACTAACTCTTTACTATACTAATTACATCTAAATTCGCTTCTAGTAAGCATTGGATATTGCTTGAATTTCTATATTCGAGGATTCCTCTACGAAAGAAGACATTTCAAAGGAAATATTGATTGCATTTATATAGATTTGTAGAAATATATAACCATAAAGTGGTAAAAATTCAGAAAAATTGTTATAGTCTGTAGGTCCGGTAACAATATGACCGTAAAGTAAAATCATATAAAAATGGCTACAGATTTTTCTCTTTTTTTGCCATAATTATTGACATACTTGGCTATATAATAGATATCACTTGTATCATAAATATCCTTTCTTGTCATATGTATTACGCTTGAGGAACGTTGGGGATTTCCAGATGGATGAAGTATAAGTCATTTTTTTACTAACTATAGATTCTAGAACATAAAAAACTGTTTCTTTTTCTGCTCTATTGATGTAGAAATTGTATATATATGGAAAAATGACGTTAGAAGATAAGAGAATTAAAGAATGAACTAACTGTCAAAATGTCTTCCTATTGGGATGGAGTCTTTCTCTACCCCATGCAATGGTTCGTAAATTCCGTATTAGTTCCTCCAGCACCGTGCTGGATTATAAGATTATTAGAAGCAATTCAAATAGATGAATTATCGTCAATTGTCTGAAAACTAGCTATTAAAGTATAAATTATATTCAACAATGTTATTCTTCTTTACTTTATTATCAACAGAAAAAATACAGCTTGATAAAATTTTGAAGCTGTTGCACAAATTTTATTTATTCTAAACCATTTTTGTATTGTGTAAATTCATTGTTTTATTATTTTTCAAAATTTTAAGCATTGGAGTTCTACAGTGAAGTGTGTTTTACAGGAGCAATTACCGAAGTAAAGTTTAATTTTATAACTATGGAAAAAACTCATAATTTCTTTTGAGAAATACCGTAAATTATATTTAGTATTTTATTGTTTGTCATTTAATTTTTCATAAAAAAGTTAATTATTTATACCATAATTAATCATATACACAATTTTCTACAGTCACGATGCTGAAGTCCAAAATTTCTCACTTGATTACATGTTTTTAATATATAAAAACCAATTAGATTAAAGATAAATTGGTTTATCTATTAGAAACTTATATTAGATCATAATATTTATGGATACATGTATTCATTTCTATATTAATATCGATTTAAAAATAAATATTGTATGAACTTCACGAAAATTTTAATGGATTGAAAGGCTCTATCGCTGATTGTTTTTCTGACTAATTTTAAAAAAAAGCTTTCTATTTTATGCATTCGCAGGTCTTAAATGACACACGTCTTGTCTTTAAATAATTCTGATTAAAAAAAAATAAAAAATTAAAACGGCGGAAATGATTTAAAATACGGCTTTAAATTAGAGATTTATTACATATTTGATTAAAGCGGAGGCAAGTTTAAAGTTAGATGAAGAACTGGTAGAAAATAAAAGTTGTTAACAGTTAACCCATCCCAACGTACGTCATGCGTTAAATTATTGATGTTCTCGGTGCATCAAAAATTAAAATATCGTTAAGTGCTCACTTCAATCTACTGATTGTTGAAAGTTCAATTTTTGTTAGAAGTGTTTCGAATGACAATGTAATCGAAACAGTTATTTCTCGTCCCGAACTATTCTCTATGATCTTAAAGGTCCGTTCCTTAACGTCAGCAATTCAATTAGCGTACTCGGTATAGAGGCATTTTCCTCGATTTGGTGGTCGACCCCAGCACCCTTGGGGTGAGCAATAAATTTCATTGCTATCTCGATGTCCATAGTAGCTTATTAGGCCTCATGAAAATTTGACTTTGTCTGTCAGTAGAGATTAAGACGTAGAACAACACGGCAACACCAATAAAACTTTGCCCTTTCTTGGAAAGAAATTGCCTTCTTTTAATAACAAAAATATCCTCTCTCTTATTTAATATTTATTATGTAAGAGTTAATAGTTAATAGATAACATTATTTATTTAAAACCCAACTGTAGTGCTAAAACTCCTTGGCAGACTAGAATTTTCCAGATTGCGAATTCATCAATTATTTATAAACGCAAGACAATGTAAAAACCTGGAATAATTTCTCTTATTAATAATTGAAAATCTATCAAAGATACTAACAAGATTAAATTTAAGTTAAATAATTTTGTTTTCGGATAATTGCTACTATTAAACGAGCGGTTTAAATCAGATTAGCGATTGATAACACAAAAATCAATTAAGTAGCTTATATGCGGGATTAAGAGAGGAGGAGGAGGATTGAAACTCGATTGTAATTTGGAAGCGAATCGGAGTATTTAAGAAGAAACGAGCGACGTGCCAATCAAAAAGAATATAAGTAGGGCGGATGTACGAAATGCTGTCAACCAGACCACATAGGTGGCGGATCGACGAGGTCACAGGTCAACGGCTGTCCGCCCCGCACCACGCGGAATTGTGAGTAAAAAAAGGAGCACGTCGATTAAAAGTTTAGTGACATAATTAAAGTGTTCCCTCTGGTGTCAGCGGAGTGAAGTTTTAAGTTAGGGAACAGCTGTGAAAACGAAATTGAAAGGGGACACATTTGCAGCGATTTAGACGGCGATACTCCCCGAGGGGCGCCTCCGCACAATCGATATTTAATAAATCATGTTACTACCAGTGTCTATAAATGTGTAGTTAGTGTAGAAGTCGGGTGATTTATAGCATCCCACTTCTATCTATATGGAAATGACTGAGTATTTGCTGACTCTATCTAGCTGAGAGGTATATTGTTCTCTCTAATGTCCGCACATACAGACAGACGCCTATTTGAGCAATCTGTCGCCTTTATTCCCTGTCGTCTTACTGTACATGCTCTTGGGATTCGACCGACTGCCGATCGTTTGTATTTGTAAATGCAAAGTAGCCTTTTAGATTATGCAGCTACTCCCTCCTCCTCTTTTGTAGTTATAACACCCTGTTATATCGTTGAGGTTGGATTGCGGTGATACCGACTGTGTAATTTTCTTTAATCCTGTTATATATGTGTCACATACGTCTAAGCGATGTCCGACTTTCTCAGTTTGCCGATTCTATTACATGTATACATAAAATATGAATCGGCAATTCGGAAAATTTTCACGACCCATATAGGTCATGTGATTTCTTTACGTATAGTTCTCTATATCAATTTTTCCAACTCCACTGGCAACATTCCAAGTGAAGAGAGTGCACTCGATGATTAACTACAATTTTGTTCTTTTCAACTGACTGTAATTACACGGAATTTGAGTTTAACAAACTTATAACCTGTATTCAATTTGGAAATGCATTCTTACTAAGTTGTAAAATATTAATTTCATTAAAAACTGCTTCAACCCATACTAACTGTTTTAAAAAATCAGTGTTAATATTATACGTGAATCTATGTGGAAATCTCCAAAGAATGTTGTGTAATTATAAGATCACTTTTTTCTATAGGCACCATTAGAGCCATTAAAGATAAACTTTATATTATAAATCAACAAATTTTGCTGTTTCTTATGGATAAAATTTAATCTCTCCACTTACAGACTATTGGAAAACCTATAGGAAAGGAGATCAAAAGCATACAAGGTCTAATTAGCTTCATCGTTATCATGTTTTAAAGATATTTCTGTCTCATTACATCGATCGTATTTAATGTAAGTTACTTCTATGGACTATTTGTTTATTGAAACAGAACTCCCGTGTTAAAAATATCTCATTCTAATAAAATAAGAGAAATGATGTTAATCAAATGAAAGAGAATTTAGTTTACTGACAATTGCGACGCTGTCTTCTTAATTATTCTATGGTTAGTTGTTAGTTTAAAATCATAATATGAACGATGAGAATTGTAAAGTTTATTGATTTACCTTCTGTACTCTAAAGATCAATATTTCTGTTTTTCTCTAAAAGAAATGGATTCTTTCTTGCATGAAATGCAGTTTTTCGTTTCTAGATTCTTCTCACGAACAATTTTAATTAAATTCCGACATTTCTATTTAATAATCTTGTACAAAAATAAACCAGGCGAAAGGTAAATATATATTTTTCGTAATTGCAAAGGATTCCTTCCTCCAAAGGAAAAAAAAGAGGTTTTGTGTAAGGTTTTTTCCTAATATTATTTTTTCCCTGTTTAGGGAAATGCCTTCCGAATTCAAAATTATGAATACAGCGTAGATATAGAAGCGTCGAGGAAAAAGAAAGAGAGAGAGAAAGAGAAAGGGGGGCCACCTGTAGAATAAATGTTATATCCCTGCCATAATTATTCGGAAATTTAGTTTATCAAGGTAAGGCCATAAAACTGCGGATCGTATTCAACTGAGAAAACAGTTCGAGGAGCACATTAACATCAGGTGATATTTCTGTCGGTAGAAGGAGTAATGAGATTAGGAGGCATGACGGGCCGGGATATACGTCTGCATCAATGATTAAGTCAATAGCCAACTATTGAAGCAAGCGCCTCTGAGGTGGTAGTAATTAAGTTATAGATGGCGCCACAGTCGTTCGGACCACATCATTTGCCGTTTGACTGTCTAATCAGTCAAGTTGGCCACCACGTCGCGCATGAAATATTAAGCAGCCGAACCCGTTTATTTTGTTAATTATTAGGTCAGGACATCTGCTGCTCTTTTCTCTGCTACATATCTCTATTTGTTATTCTCGCTCTCGTTTGTTTTGCCTTTCCTATTATTTTTTTTTTAAGCAAGCTGAAAGCCGCTTCGACTTGTAACTTGCTCTATTTGTTACCTTCCCTCGGTATTACGGCTATGGAAATGACTTCCAAGAAACGAATTCTTTGCCCCGATATAACGCAAAAAGAGGCCTTCTACTTGATTAACATTTTATCACATAAACTAATTTTGTTAAGCATTTATATCTCGTTAATTTTTATTACATAATTGCCATTCTTAATTACTTATAATTCAGATGTTGATAAGTTTTATGGCCTCTTAAGATATAAAAAAAAAAACTGAAGGAAAATTTGTTGATTTCCGATTTAAAACTTCTAAGTACGAAAAGATATGTTTGATTAATACAGAAAGAAAGTATATATATTTTTTAAATGAAAATAGAAAGAATCCTTTATTCCATTTAGTTTTGTCCGTAATTAAGATACTAAGCTTTCAGAAGTAAGATAAATCATTAAATTTGTTTTTTCTTTAAGTGGATCTTAGATAAACATTCGTGAGACGAATGAGTAACCGAATTTTATCTTAACAATTTTATTGGTAAAACGAAGAAAAAAATTCGACCGATGATGACCAAATAAAGGATCTTTATTGAGAAACTTGTTAAAAATTACAACTTTCTTCCAGATAGCTCTAATGGCCATTACTTATTTGGGAGACATTCTAACTTAGCTTGCTTTTTATCTTTAGATGGGTTTTTGCAGATAGAAGTTTGAGTGCTATCTTCATTAGCCTATATGTTTAGAAACCTGAAGAGATTTTATGCGGCTTATATTCCTCTTAATATATGAAACACGCCGATCGAAAGATCTTCCTAAAGCCGCAAATCATTGATAACTAATCTATTAAATAATCAATATCTGTCTGATATTTTCATGCCCTAACGCTTGTCATTGTTCAATGGATACGAATTCCGTTACGCATACGTAAACCATACAATGTTATTTTTGTATGGCATTTACTTAAATTGGTTATTGATCTCCGATTTCATACGAGGTACTGTACAGTACGTATAGGCTTACATCTAATAAAGATTGCTTAAGGTGGAGATGGTCATTAAGAAATAAAAGTTTACAACTTAATTTGTTTATTTTTTTAACTTCTTTAATATTTAGTCCGGATTAGATTTATGTATTTTATACAATATCTGATAACAGTTAAACGTGTTTAGATTTGAAGAGAAAATATAATTAGATTTTCAACCGTTTTCTTATCAAATATCACAATCAAAATGGCAATAAATGGACAAATGAACCATTTAATCACTCGATTCATGCTGAATTAGTAACATCGTCCATGCAATTAATCGTTTTTCAACGGAAAAGTAATACAATAGTTTCTCAATATATTTAGATTTCAAAGTTTACTCTTCTAAATAATTACAGAAATATTAAGAAAATCCCATTTTACGTTGTAGTTATGAAACAGAAAGTGAAACGAATCACTCTGGAAGATATATAGGTTTATAGAAAGGACCTACTTAGAAGTAAGGTCATAGGTTACTTATAAAAATGTTGCCTAACACCTAAGGCGGAGTTCTAAAGAACATCATTAGTCACACCATCAAAACATTCTTCGTTCCTTTTGTGTAGTACATCTTCATTATAAGGACGTTTAGATCGTAAATGAAGTATGCGTTGTAAAAAAGGAAAGGTATGTTATGGCCTATTTGCATTTGAATATTCTCGTAGCGAGGTAAGAAATTTCTTTAACGCTTCCCCCCTCCTTTCTAGCTGAAACTTAATTATAAAGGTGTGCAAATCATTATTAAAATTTCAAAACATGATCCGTGGATACAGTTAAATCACGTGACCTAGTACAGGTAAGTGCAGTAGCAGAGGCGGAGCGATTCCTTCAACATAGCGCCAGTTGTAATGACAGCGGCGACGGAAGAATATGGGCACGAAGCGATTACCGTGTCAGCAAGCAAAAGATGACGATAAAAATCATGTGTTACTACCTCTCCTTAATTATTAAAAGCTCATCGAGTTAATTACGGAGGTAATTTACTGAATGAAGCGTTCGCCTCCCTCTTTTGATTTCCTCTACGTCGTTTTAATAATAATTAGATCGAGCTGGCTACCAGCTGAAAGGCTCGAAAAGTGGATTAGTCACGTGATTTCATGCGCTGATGTCATTTCTATCTTTATAATATTTGATCATTTTTTAAACTAAAAGTAAAAACAATATTCGTCAGTCGTATCGCGAATGTATAAATACTATCGTATTGCATTCTCGTGTTTCGTAAGATCTCAATTAAAATGTTAAAGTTACAAGCAATTAAGCTGTGTAATCAAAAATAAGCAGCATAGAGAAAGGCGATACTTTCGTTTAATTTCGATATTTTAAGCTGCGGCATCGATCTAACTGTTTTGAATTTTTATTTGAGAATGTTTAAACGTGTGTATTCTGCTGTATATAATCAGTTGAACGTCGTGTTTGTCGTACCTTGAATTGAAATATTCTGTTTTTTTTTTTTTTTTTTTTTTTTTGAAGCAGTAGAAATTCAATTACCGAGCTTCAATCATAGCCTGTATAAATGTCGAAAGATGTAGAAAATACCTTCAAATATATGTAATATATAAGCTTCGATTTTAGTTGATTTTAAGCATTTTAAAATGTTATAAAATTAACTTTACCTGAATTTTACAATCGTCTCATTCGAGAGAAGAAATTCGAAATGGCATTAATATGGTAGATGCGGGCCCATAAAAAAACATGAAGTCCCTCTATACTTTATTATTAACGTTAATAAAATGAGAAGATAGGAAAGAAGATATTTTATTGGCTATAAAAATGTATTTTTGGCTTAAAACGTTAAAAAAATCTCATCAGAATATTAACACAATTGTGCAAACTCTTTAACTCGTCGGGCGTAGGAGGAGATTGTCATCTTGGAATAAGCGGAGGGGAAGACGAAGTTTTGACAGACGAATTACTCATGAATCAAGCAAACACTGGAACGAGATAAAAAATAAAAAAAAGCTATCCAGATAAAAACATTCTAGACCAGTTATCGAGAAGTAGATGGTGCTGTTTATATCTGATGTCGTTTTATCATTCGAAGTTGGTGTCGAGATTGAACAAGATAGAACGACCCGGCGATAACAAGTCGGTGTGGCACCAAATATTAGCCATGGTATCTGCATATTTATGTTTCGGCCCTGACATGTGGATACGCTGCCGAGTGGCAGACTGGTCCTCTATTTTGCACTCGCCAGATGATGGAGTCTCTTCTCGTACCAAACCTTTTTGCTGGCAATCTAAGTTGCTTATTTTACACCATACGACAACATAATTCTACATTTAAGAAACCTTAAAATCCGAATAGGGGGTTTACCTTATAGGCCTATAATTCGTGCATATTTTTACGTGTCAGTTTGTTTTCCGCTTGTCAACTAACAAAAAAACTGTGAAGGTAGTTGGTTTTCTGCCTAAATATATATATACTAAATTAATAGATGTATATACTAATGCTGAATTTATTGATTAGAAATTCGAAATTTAGATAGAGATAGAAAACAAAGTAAATTAACTAAAAAATAAATTTATTTCCTACTAATTATTTTCGGTTATAGCATTAAAAGCTCACATTCATAGTAAGTTGTTATTTAATTTATAAAATATGGCCATTTTTACAGCTTGGAGAATCACAAAATAAGAAGAAATACGTTTCTCATTTAATTTTGTAAACCTTTGATTATATATTAAGAAAATAATCGATTAAAAATAAAATACTTAGCATGAAAGTATCTTATTTTTTCGTTTATAAAGTGTTTTATATATAAAGTAAACTACACGTTAATTAATATCGATATAATCTTATATAAATATATAGAATATGAGAGAAGGAAAAAGACAATTTTCGAATTGATTAAGAAGTTAAATCTTTGGAAAAAGTTATTTTCCAATTAGTATTCCGCCCGTAATAATTGCAAAAAGTTAATCTTTGATGCTGCAGTGGAGTGGATCCTCTGAATATTACATTAACTCCAAGAAAATTAACTCCGTGACCTCACAAGTTTTAATTTGTTAGATTTTTCTGAGAAAAGATACTTTCTACTTCGTAATTCAGGATGCTCACGAATTGAGATCATTGGATCTCTATCTCTTAATATGGAATAAGAATGATGATGATTTAGTTTCCTATTTATTTACGTGTTAAAGTTTCACTTATTCTACAGAAATACTTTGTTTCTCTTGTACAGTACATAAATATAATATTATTTTTTATTACAGTTGAAAGATATATAAAAAATTTACAAATTTGGCAAGCTTATTTAAATAGATTTTCTTAGAAAAATAAATAATTTATTAGCAAAATGTCATTAATTTACACAGAATATTTAATTTAATAATTAATTTGTTAAGGCGAATAAGGAATTTAAATTCAAAAAATCGACTTTTCTTACTGAATATATTATTATTTATTTTGTTAATAGAATATTTTAATAATTAAATACACGAAATCTTAACTTACTAACAGCAAAAAACTGGCAAAATTGTTAAAATTATCAATATAACGACAGGAAGAAAATCTATGAATTTAAAATTTTGATGAACAAATAAATAATAAATTAAAATAAATTGTAAATATTTTAATGTAATTACAATCAGTACAAAAGCAAACAGATTTTTAAAATCTATTTAGGGAAGTTTTTCTATATTTTAGATCACAAGGGACGAGCATTTTAGCATGGAATTTATAGCAGGCATTAATTAGAATATCGATGCTTAAACTCGATTAGATTTTAAAAAGGGACAGATCGTTCCACAGCCAGGACCATTCATAAAACAAATAGTCAAAGAATAAAATGATGGCTGCAGCAGTCACATTGTCGTGACACAAGAGGCCGCATGACACATGATAGGCCCTATAGATGTCGCTGGCGTATTGATTGTAGAAGAGCGGATTAATGCGACACCACTACTGCATTTTTTAACATTTTTTTCGCCGCTTTGCATGCCAAAGAACAAGATGAGAGAAAAGGAAGAAGGGAAAAAAAGAGAGAAGCTAAACCAATATCCAAAGAGGGGGATGAACAAGCATTGCAATTATAGAAGTAGTAAAATTTTAGAGTGAGCAAGACAAGAGATGGCGTAGTATCAAGTGGAGCGTGAAATTGGATTGTCTGCTACGTGCAACGTCAACAGACTTTTTATAGCACGTTTAGTTACCGTCCGAGCCGCGCTTCTACCGTCTACCTCATTTATCAACGTTGTACGGAGACGCCACACCGTGGCCGTTTTATAAACTAAACTCACTCTTAGTCTCTTTGCTTTAATCTAGTTTCTTCTCCCTTTTTTTTCGCCTTCGCTTCGCCAGTGTATCGAGTTATTATTATTATTATTATTATTATTTTTTTTATATAAGTAAACTAATAAGCAGCATTCATCAACTTGGTTTAAAATTTTATTAATGTTATTATACTTTGATATCAGCAAATTATTTTCCTCCCTTATAATTTTCCTTCGCGAATTTTTTTAGATCTATTGTGAAGAATATTGCTTATCATTGTTATGCAAAAATCGGATTTTAAATTTTAATTATTTAATAAAATCTAAAGAAGTTAGAGACGTCTTGACAAGTACAGTACAATAGTTGTTAGTAAAATATGTTGAATAATAATAATTTTATACGCTACTCTATAAGTATTTATTAATTAATTTATTTTAAATTTTTTAACTCAAAAAATACATAAATTTTTATATTTAATCTTAGTTTTTTTCAGATTGTGATCATTTAGAAGCGATCGCATACGAGAAACGAGCGTTCAGCTACCGATTATTACAAGTTTTGTTTGTTTGTAAGAAGTGGGAGTCACAAAATCGATTTTAATACGATAATAATTTTTATTTTTGAGTATTTTTTTTTCTTATTTTTGACGGCCATCGCCTGTGACTTCATCACAGAGAATTTACAAGTTGGGTGCGGTGAGATTACGGGTTAAAACTTTGTTAAGACCACCCATGTACATCATCGACAAGGCGTTTTGCTTGTCGGTTCATCCATCCAAACGTTGACCAAAAGCGCGATATGCACTATTGTTCCGTCACAAACACTTGTAAAAATATGCACGTTCTTTTTATTCAGGTCATTTATATCAGATTTTTTAAAAATATATAAGATATCAGTCGACAATTGAGGCTTTTTTCTTCATAAAACCTTATAAAATAGGAAGAATTTAATGCAATTAAATAGAAGACAGGTAATGAAAGAGTTGAAAAGATTTAATTTGTTTTTTTTTTTAATATTTTGAAAAAAGGGTGTATCTCGTTTTTACTAAGTTTAAAGTTTTCTGTTCTGTGTATACTACAGGTCATTGAAAACTACACGGTTATTGTCGAAGCATTCAGGCCAAGGATCACAACTTAAAATTATGGAGGCCTCTGCACCGATATCAAAACTGTCAAATATATAAGCTATAAAAATTTGCGCCATCAGCATAAATCTCCCGAACAACTACCTCGTTGTAGCATTTTAATTGCCGTACTCTTCGAATTAAGAGCATTTAGAAAAAAAAATTCACTCGGAATAAGATAAGAGCTTGAAATGAGAAGTGACAATTAAAACGATAGCGATGCCGTAGCATAAATTTTTAGGGTAAAACATACGGACAGGTGTACACCCTAACCGGAGGGTGGTCGGGGTGTACACCTGTAGCTTATATACATTTTAACTATAATAAATCAAAGAGTACGTTAGAGGGATGAAGTCAAAAACAAACAATACAGTCAAGACAATGAGTCGATAAAATCATTTTATCTACTACAGTTCCCACCCTATTCCAGCATCAAATCTTAAGAGGTATGCTGCACACGCTAAGACCTCCTGTTGAGGATACAAATCACGTGATGGACATCTAATGCTGATTGGTCGGGTGACTGGTTATGCCCTGTGGTTGTGAGTGCGACGGTTTACAAAAGCGACGTGTGTGGCACGATGTCGTAGAGGCGACACTATGACGACGTAGAACAAGAAAGATAGGAACATTTCCTTGTCTAGAACTTAACTACTACAGTAGGGGAACCCACTGAGTTATACTCTCTGCGCAGTCGCATTTTACTCACATTTGTCTGCTTGGACAGATGGTGCAAGGTTCTTCCATTCGCCATGGAGACCTTTAATTCTTTTCAGAGTTTATCGCAAAGAATTATACTTGTACAAATGCAATAATTAAACGAGTAACGCTTAATATGGAAAGCACTTTCGTGTAAAATACGAGATAAGACAGTGTAATTTTCTTATAAAACTCATTTCTTTACGCATTCTGTTTTCTAGTATTACTACATAAGCTACATCGATTCTCTTAAATTGTTTGAAGTACCCCATTAAGCAAACCATATCTTAAATTATATAAATCCATCTTACTATTGCTACGATATTTGCTAGTAAACAAATTTCCAGTTTCAAAAATTACATAATTTTTCCAAGCCATATGGCATTATTCCAACAGGTTAAAATATCTACCGGATAATCACCCAGCTTACAGGTGTTTCCTTCAGACTCTAGGCCTACAGGCAAATGTAGAACATCTGGGAAAGGATTATTATTATTCTTTCATTAAAGTAAATATAGGGCAGCAGATGGATTCTTTTCTTCCACAAATGCCTTCTGTAAATAGTGATTAGCATATAAATAAACTTTTAAAACACTCATCGTTCTTATGTCACCTTACATCATTCTCTATTTAATCTGGGTTATAATCCTATATAATGGGTAAAATAGTTAAATCATTGCTAGAAAAATTTAAAATTAAATATTTTTTTATTATTTATACTCCTGAAATAATCAATTTGAATATTACTACAGGTTTTAAAGAAATTAATTGAAAGTTATTAAGTTTTAAATAATTATTCTAATATATAAATTCATCTTAAATTAATAAATTTGACTTAATAGTTATTCTAAATATTCAATCGGTTATAAAGCAATAAAATAAATTTACTAAGAATAATTTATTTGTTTGGTATATCAACTAATGCGTTTGTCTTTCGAATTCTGACAATATACTATAAACTCTATGAGGATCTATATAAAATGTAAGGAGTATAGTCCTACCTGCTTCACAGATTTAGACCAAAATTTTCAGAAGAATGTAATATCTCGAGGGAGAAAAAGACCATTTACAAATTGGATCTCCTGTACTCGGTAGCTGTACGTTTCATAACATTTCTTGGCAGATTTTCAAATCAATAAACGAAACATTAAACTGAGAAAAACTTTTCTTTTCAAAAAACCCGGAAAAAAAGACTATAATAGCGGGTCTATTAAGCTTTATAGAATAAAACCAAAATGGTGAGAAGGCGAGATATTAGAGTGGTGACTTGTAAATGGAAAACATTGGAGATACGCTTGAAGGGACATCAAGTAGAAGGTCCTGAGCTTGACCGACCGGCTGGGATCAAGCACATAAGTCAACGTATTGGTCAATGTCTGAGGGCAGTTATCGTAATAGCCATTTAGGTCCATCTAAGTTAAGATTCTGGGGATCAGATTTAACGGTGGATGCAGGAATTTTACGCTGGCTGATCACAGTGTTGGGGAAGCAAAGTCCATCTTTCGGGGGGTGACGTATCGACTGAGAGTCACGTGCTGACCTGTGATGACTTATCAATGTCCTAAAAACGAAACGAGAAACTTGTCCATCCTAGTAGATCCGAGGATTAAAGTAGAACAGAGAATGGCTGACTTACTAGCTAACCCAGTAGATATTGTCTGGACAGAGCTGCGACCCGGACATTGTTTATTTCTTGTGATTTTCTGATCGATGTCCGGCTTAAACTTGTTTTTCCAAGTATTAAATAAGTTGTTTCGATTAAAATCTGTCTTTAATTAGGGAAAGAACCCTCTCTTCAAACCTAAAATATAAAAAAAAGCATTTATATTTATCTTCTTTCTGTAAGAGATTCGGTAACATATCATAATTTACTAAGTAAATTTAACATCTTCACAATTTTTTTCTTGTTTTATAGTCTGTTTTTAATCACATATACTTTAGTTTTTAATATATTTATTTGAACTTTATTGAAATTTCACATTTAATTTACGAGATTTAAACCAAAAGATGTTTCACGTAAATTAAAAATGGAAATAAAATTAAAGAAATATTTATTTAAATAACACTTATTATTGTTTATGTTAGATATTTGATACTTTTGAAGTGATTTTATTACATTAAATTTATGTTTATTTGTATTAAGTGCATTGAGCTGATTAAAAATTTCTTTAAAATATCCAATTTTTTTAAAAAATAAATAACTTCTATAGTTAAAAAGATTTAGAGTATATTTACGAATTTAAAATTAGATAATTTTAAGAGAAACTCAATAAACAAAATACTTCAATTTTAAGAAAGTATTTACATTTTAATTATAATTTTAATACATTTTAATTTACATAAATTTAATATTGTATGTCTATTATATACGAAAAAAAATGTAATTAAACATTTTTGTAAATGTATTAAATAATAAAAAAAGAATTAAAGTTAAATTTTCTTAAATGTAAATGCAAATTATTTTTAGAAGATTAATCATAAATTCAAAATGAAATAAAACTTTTTAACAGAATTTAAGTATAATAAATTAAATTTATTTCAAATCTTTTATTATGATTAAGCCTATTATTTAATTTATTATTTAACTACAGAGTTAATAGTTATAATTATCATCCAAATTATTAGCAATAGTAATTATAATAATAATTTTAAAAATAAATAATAATAAATTTAATTTTTAATTATTTTTTTTACGTAATTATAATTTAAACAAATATGTAAATTAATTATTTCAAATGAATTTGAAACATGAAAACATGAAAATATTTTTAGTAATTTAAAGAACTTTTTTTTTCCTTTAAATTAATGTTATTAAATATTTTAATGTCCTTTAGAAATTTTTACGATTTATTTATTTAAATTTAAAGGATAAACATTAAAAACTAAACACGTAAATCTCTATAAGTTTAACCATTAACTGCGATTAAGTAATTCTATTTTGTTTTATATTCTAAATTAATTAATTATGATACTAATCTCTACAGTTAATAAATGTTTTATACGATTATATTTTTTAAAGGTGATTTATTTAAAGTTTTTCTTGATAATTATTTAATTAAATTATTATTAATGAACTAAAAACAACCTCAACAATGTAGAATAATAAATACTTTGCTTAAAAGAGAATATTAAATGCTTATATATGAAATATTTCTAGAGATATTTGCCTTTAACTAAATTTTCAAATCGATATTACACTTCTCTGATAGTAATATTGAAATTATATTCAGAATATTATATATTTTTGGAGGTTTAATTCGAGAGTTTGGTTAACTATCAAACAGAATGATGCATATAATCAGCACGACTTGATAAGTTCACATTTTAAATTATTCATTCGATAAAAAAAAAAGCCGACTAGGTTAAATCAGAGTTAATACGGTGGAGGAGTCATCTTTCTTCATCAAGCCTCATAGGAGACGAAACTGTCCAGCAGCTTCTTAGCCAGCTTGTGACGAATACCCCATAATAACTCAGAGGAGCGTCGGTGACGATGCCAGAGCAGAGAGCGGAACAGACGAGGAGGGGACACAGAGAATTCCCTTCTTTCTTCTCGCTTGTCTCAGATATGAGTGATAGAATGGCTTCTCAATGTGTCCACCATGACTGATAACAATGACAGTAGACCAGCCAAGTTGATAAGGAGGCGACAGTAGCCTTGTCGGGGGCAGCCTCCTATTTTTCTCTTCTGTTTTATCTCCACTGTATCCTCATACATTTCCTTCCTCGTTCTTTTTTTCTTTTTTTTTTTTTTTAGCTGAAAAAGATATTTTCCATTTTAAAATTCTGAGAGCGATAGCTATACATAAAATTTGTTGTTTTACATAAAGAAGAAGAATAAGTGTCGACTGAGTCGAAGGAAAATTCTTTAAACTACTCATATAATTAGCAGATTTTTTTTTTAAATTCTAAATCTATAATTTTCTAGAATTTTATTAGAATTTCTTAATAAACATTTTGTGAAGATTTTTACCTAAAGTAATTTATTGAGATAGTGATAAAGCTGTGTATTTAATAATAAAAAATGATAAACCATTGATATTTTAATGTATAGAACACTAACAAAGTATAATTTCATAGTTTAAAAAATACTTATTATAACTTTTACTCTAGCTGATAAGAAATAAGTGGATTTGAATATAGTTTGGTGATAAAAGTCGCAATATTTTTAATGTGATTGCCTGTGAATCCCTAAATTCTTGATGAGAGATTGATAATGTATTTAACATACTTATAAAGTAGTGCTTGTTATACATACAATCAGACCATCTGCCCTACCATATCCTCTTTACGCTATTGGCACACTGATTTCTATTAATTAGAGGGCTTCAATTATTTTAATAGTTAGTTCACCTGTCCCATCTAATCCCTAGAGACCAATCATTACCTTCAACGACCATTCATTCTAATGGAAAGCAATTGATGACGTAATATTAGCAGCTTTTATGAGTTATACTGTTTCTCGATGTTGCTATGGTGATTTAATGTTATCTGTGCTCTATCTTGTTAGATTTATAGAGCTTTAGCTATATAAAATGTTTAATATCGGAATGGGCTATGTGATATGATAGGCGGGATGGTGTGCAGCCCTCAGCATCAAAGAGCCTCTTATTTCAGACTGAAACGACATTTCCTGATAAAAGAATTAAAAATGGAAATAGCGAATAGTTTCAGTAATGTTATATTTTATTTTCTTATAGAAAATTACTAATATTTACATACAAAATGAGATATTCAAATGTATTCTTGACGCAACATAAACTCTAATAGGTTACATGTTACGACGATCATAAAAGATATTTACATAACGATGATAATATCTTCTTTGTTCATTTGACACTCGAAAATACTTGAAATGTTTTAAAATTAATTAAATTATAATACACGGCTTCCTTCTTAAATGAAAATACTTTATCATTATTGATATCATAATAAGAAGGTCACATATATTTGTATTTAAAAACGTTTAAAAATTTTATTTTTAACAAATAAAAATATAAATGATGTTAATATTTTATGCTGTAAGGATGTTTCAAGAATCGTTTGAAATAGAAATCTGAAGTTTCTCGATAGTTTTGGAAGCCCACCATTATAATCTCATATCAGCTTTAATTAAGAACTTACCAAGAAATTTAAATATATAAATTTGTATAAATTATTATAATCTTAAATAAGCTAAAATTCTTTCATATTAAAATTGAGTTCTAAATACTATTTTAAATTTATAAAACATAAATGATAAATAATATAATCACTTCGTAATGTTAGCATTAATTTAATGCTTTATTAATTAACACTATATTGAACATATTTTTTTTCATTTTAAATCGAATAATAATTTCAATGGTTTTACAACATTACAAACTTGTACTTCGTTGTCAATTAACGAAAAGTATATTCAGAATTTTGCACAACATTAATCTTATATCTGTATACACAGGGGAGTGCAGATTTAAATGCACACCATGACTAACATGGCTTTAATGCCATGCATAATACATCAGCTCGATAGAAGGCTTGACCTTTCCTGTAGTGTAGAGAGCAGGTGCAGGTCACGCATCATATGACCTGATGAAGTCCGGCTAGTTTTTCGCCGCTTTGGACCACTGGACTTCGGATGTCGTGCTTCACTGCAAAGCTACAGAGACGAGCAGGAAAGCCGCCATCTGGCCATCCCTGTAATCAAAATGCGATAATTAATGTTTGAGTAGTGAAAGGGTCTTTATTTTGTAATCGTTATATCTTCTGTTATATCTTAATTCCTTAAAAACTTTTAAATTAATCATTTTCCCAAATAAAGATAATAAATTAAAATGATAATTTCAATATTATTAAACTGAACTCGTAAATGAATAAAAGAATCAGTGGTGAAAAATATACATTAAAAAAATACAAAGCATTAAAAATATTTTAATTTATTATATTTTAATTATAAAAATTGAAAATATATTTAAATTTATTTAATAAATAATGTTAAATATATTTTGAAAAATTGATAAAACGTTTAAACAAATATTTTTATATTCTGAAGCTTTTAAATTGGTTCTGTAGGAAAAAAGTATTTAAAGAAGAATTTTATTCTCTTTCAAAAGTGAACGATTGTCTTTTTGCCATTCAAGTTTTTATAGATTCGAGCAACGTTTGCTGTAATATACCGAATTTTTATCTTTTCTTAACTCTATTTTGTTGTTTATGTTCGACGTATATTTTGGAAATGATAACATTTAAAAAATAATAATAATGATGACATTACAAAAAAAAACAAATCACTTTGACGACATTTCTTATTTAATATTTGACATTGATTCATATATTAAAGATTTTTGGTAAATTAAAGCCGCGTTTGGCATTTTATAAAGCATTTTTATAAAATTCGAATCATTTACGAATCAGGAAAAAATACGACTCTGAAATCATGAGAAATAAAAATTAATTTAACAAATTCTGGCGAATTATTTTTACTTTTTTAATAAACCTGTCTTAATATTTTCGATTTTAAATACATTTAAATATGCGGAATCTTTATAATGTTATTAACTTAAAATAATTTGTTTTATAATTATTTGTGGTTAATAAACATTTTAATTATAAAATGTTGCGGTTATTTTTATAGATTTTTTTTTATTGTTAATGTGGGGGTGGCTTATTTTGTTCACGGGCACCGCTATGTAAGGTTTGTATAAAGAATCATTAGATACGAACTGTTTTCGTACTAATTATAGATACGCTATTTGATAAATTAAAAACAATGGAATAAAAGTTAATATACGAATTAGTTTATTTGCCTAATTTGTGATAAATTAAAAGAATATGTACCATTTATCCCTAATCGTATATCTCTGAAAAGCTGATAGTGGATTAGTGTTGCAATCACGAGTGTGTATCATTGTGCCTCAGGTGCTGCCTAATTCCGACTAGGTGGTCCTAAATGACACAAGTCACCCCCTTTTGTGGCATATCCATTAGCTAAAGTACCACATTGCTAACAGGCAAGCCCCGCAAACGCCACCCAGTGGCTGAACGTTAACCAATGATAAGCCGGGATGTCAGTGTCTTGCGCTGTGCAAGGTAAGGGGCATTGCGCGGTTTCACGCTTGAGCGACGTTTGTTCGTGCTTAAAGATGTTGGAAGAGACAAAGAGGTGTATCATGATGTAAAAGGAAAGAATCGTCTTCCTTGATCCCGTCATGCAATTCAGATCCGGTAATAAAACAGTCAATTAAACATTGCTTCTCTCATTCGATTGTACGTGACGTAATGCACTAGACATCTGTTTTTATTGCATGACACACGCCAGTAGTTGGTGTAAATATAAGATGAAGTCACATTTATTTCTCTTTAATGTTTTCCGTAACTAAAATATCACCGAATGTCATTTGTGCATTAAGCATTTCAAAAAATGTGCATAAAGCGTAACTCAATTATAGCCCTATATAAATTGTTACGATATTATTTTCTACAAATTTCCTAATTTATATATATATATATATATATTATAATTACAAACTATTATATATTACGAAGAAAAAAAATAAAACCCGGGTAATAAATAATTTCGTTATCGTTACTCGGAAACATTGATTACAATAAAATTAATTTGATTATAAAGACGGACGAAACCATTACTCAATGATAATTCAATTCACATTTCAGTAGATCAGTTACAGTATGGCGAGTTAATCCTTTATATTTCCACCAAAAAATCGTTATGTGCTATCGCTGGCCGATCTAACAAAGTAAAAATCGTTATTAGGTGCAGTTTAGTTTCAATCTGGCTTTCTGGGAAAATCGTCATTTACACTATAATCGATACTAAACAAGACTGCTCTATTAATCAGATAGGAATAAACGCAATTAAACTGTTAATAAACATTATTTTTCGCTCTCATTACTGCGAGTTTAATGATATTAATTAAATGATTATTAATTACCAGAACGAATTTAAACGATAGAAATTGTTTATCTGAGATGTCCACTAATAAACAAATGCTAAGTTTGACGACGATTGAATTGGATGATGAAGTTTAATTTATTAATTGAAAATTAAACCGGCGAGACAGAATTAACAAGTAGGACCATAAGAGATGTCTCGTAGGAGAAGGAGCATGCTCAAAAGAAATCACAGAAATCCCAATAGAGTTTAAAGAGATGGAAAATGGTTAAGAAAGAAAATTTTTGGAAGGGCACGGACCGCTGAACTTTCACCTCACTTTGACTATTCAAGCAAAACTCACTGGTCCATGTAATTGAAAGAGACAATCGTATTAACTTGAAATCGAAGCCAATCCGATTGTAAAATGAAATTTCACTTCAGTAAATCTCGAAAGACAAACTTTGTAGTTTCCGGCGCTAAGAGAATATAGATTTTGATCTGTTGTAAGGGTTGGATCTGGAGGATTCCAAAGGATTACTCTCTCCCATCTTATTTAATCAGTTTGAAATGCTTCCCCCCTTCCAACGATTTTAATACCTCCCGCTACCGACTGGAGTTACGTTTGCCAGTATTTTCTATTTAATATTAGCTCCTGAATTCTGCTCCGATGCTTTTTGCTTTAGTGAATATAGAATTATTAAATGAACCTCGAGTAATCCGAACTCTTTTAAGAATTACGATTACAGATAATTCGAAATTAATTTAAAATATTATTATAGGTAAGTACTGTAATAAGGCATTTAAAATTCACGTCGAATTAGCAAATTGGATTTGAAACAATTAAACTCTTATTAGTTATAGGCACGTAAATGGACTCTAAAAATTAATGTTTAGACTTTAAACGTAATTAATTTGGATAATCTTTTAAAATCTAATCCATGAAAATTGAATTTATTTAAAAGTTTCGAATAATTATCATTTTAAGATTTTAATAACGAATTTGCTAGTTAATTTAAAGTTAAGTCGTGAAAGATTTAAGAACGGTTTAACTGAATATATCTGCATTTTTAAGTTGCATTGGTGGATTTATAAGGAATTTATATATTTAAATCATTAAAATTAATGTATAAGTGATTAAAATATGCCTAATACTAAGTAAAAGGTAAATTAAAACTGTTTAGTTTGACCTAGATAACACAGAGTTGGAAAATTTATATAAATCTAGGTCTATGAAATTGTTTCAAATATAATTTATCTGAATAATTTTATTCAGTGAATAAAGTCTAATCTTTAAAATGTTTATTTAATACTTTTGCTGTAATTAATTGATCTATAAGTCATCACCCCAAAGAAATAGGATTAAAAATATTATAATTGAATACAATTATTAGACTATAAATTAGGTAAGTTAATAAGATTAAAAGATAAAATTTCTTCTCAGGAATTCAATTTTAATACACATTTTACAATTATTTCGGTGAATTTTTGCCTTTCAAAAGTTAAGAAAATGACTTTTCTTTTTAATTACTTGTAAAATACGAGGTCATAGTTCTATTATATTTAAGATATTACCAAATATTATGACTTCTGAACAGAGAGGAATTGGAATAAATAGGATTTAAATAGAATTAATTACCTACAGATCTGTTATACGAAATGATATGACGTCATTATCAAACTTTCACCCACATAAACCTAAATGACTTTATCAATCAGGTACTCTCCAAAATAAAGCTAACATAATTTGTGATATTAAATAAATGATTGCGGTGCCAAAATTGCCGTTTGATTTCCGTTCCGGCGCAGCTGTCCTGCTTTTGCATTATCCTAAGTAGACATGAGACAGGAGGCGTGTAATGGTGGTAATTTGTAATGACTCCTGTCTCCCTACTGACTGGAGTACGTCATCAGCAGTTTCACTCCTCTTCTCCAACTGCCCTTTTTATGTTTCATGTTCAGAAATTTTTACTTATTTTAGCATATTTCATACTTCCATTTATTTATTTTTTGAAAAATTATAATTATTTTATATTTTCTCATTCAAGCCTCATATAAAGTTGAACGATCGCTGTTAAAACAGAGAATATTTAAAATTTTTACAGCAGATTCAATGAAATAAACTAATTTTCTGTGCTATTTACTGTCTTGTCTTTTTAAGAGATTTAGAACCTAAAAATCATTAATTAAATTAATATTTTCAAAAGAATATTCTGTTTTATCGATTGTTAAATATTATGTAAAGTTCTTAGGATTTTCATTAAATAGAATTTAATGCAAATGAATAAAAATAGTAACACGTCACATGGTTAATACATAAGTTTATCATATGATGTAGTAGCAGTTACCTCTCATAAAACACTGTTTTATTTACTAAAATCAATGTGCGTAAATTCATTTGTGCTTATAAATATCATTATTAATACTAATGTAATAATAAAATGTGGAAAAATTATGAAAATATACTACCTAATATTCAAATTCTTTGATCTAATACAGAAACAAATAGCAAATTGCTGTATGAATTAACTATAAAAATTATTATAATTTATATAAAACATAAAAAAATAATTGAAAATCTTACAGTTCTATCTCAATAATTATATATAGGCTATATACATATATTTAATTTCTTAAAAATGAACCGAAACAGTAGAATGTACTTTTCTTTTTATCTAAACATTTATCCAGACGTCGTCCAGACTTGTGTTGTGTTGTAAAACACGTTTGAAGGACTTTTTATGGCTTTTTTCTTTAAAATTCACTTAGAGTAAAAATATAGTTCCTTAGATGTTGACAGTGATAAAGTAAAAATTTCGTTCCAAATGTACTTTTGATGTTTAACCATCCCATGAAAAAATGCAATGTATTGAAGTCGATACAGTTGCATTTTACCTGGAAAAAAGAAACGTTTGGTTGTTTATCTGGTTGTTTAAATTGAAAACTGTAAATATTACTATACTGTGTAAAGTATGTCACGTGAAGTAATAACCTTCAACTACAAATTTTAATGCTGTGAAGATTTACCGTACAAAAAACTTTTACTTTAGCTTATTTATTAAACATAATAAACAATATGAAATACATTATACTTTAAATGGCTTATATCTATCATCTTTAGACAATTATACATAATTATACAGTGCCCGAATTGCACGATAGTTAAGAGCATTTTCTCCATATATATAATTGTAAACATTCTCTCATTAATATATTTGCAATTGAATTTAGTAGTATTTAATTACTATGCATTACGTAAGTTTATAGAATCATAATTATTAAAGTAACAGAATTATAACTAACAATTTAATTTTAATACAATTAAATTTATTTACAGACATTACGTGTTAATTCAATTTGATTTCTTTTGTATAATGCTTACGGAGGAGGTAATTAAAGTAGGAGGAAAAAAAATGCAGTGTAAAAGCTTTCTTCACGCAATATTAGCTGTATTTTGTAATTTGCAGAGTAAAGTAGCCAAACTAGTGAACAATACTTGAACAATTGTTTCGTTCATCCGTCAGGCTGAGAACAAAATTGCCTGGACCCATCTCAGGTGCCTTAGGCAATAGGAAGAAAAGTGAATAGTCACCCAAGGTGTAATTACCGTACATAAATTCGTTGGAGTAGACGCCCAGCTCTATAATTAGCTCAATGCCGCCCAATTTGGAGGTGGCAGTCTGGCAATCCTAACGTTGTTGACAGCTCTTCCATTGTTAAAATGGACGCGTGATGGACAAGTTATGAAATTCGATGGTATTAATTCTTCAATTCGGATGAAAACATTTAAAAATTTCTTTCCTTCTTTAAAATATCGACAATAAAATCATTTTTTAAATAACTCTTCATAAAGATTTTTCCTTTAGTTAATTTTATTGTCACGACTACAAAAATTATAGAAAATTTATTTAAATAATAATAATAATAATAATAGCAATAATAAAAAGTTTTATATTAAAAAAATCTACTGTAATGTAATTTATTTTTCAAATATTTTAATTCTAGCAAGGACTTAAACTTGACGTTTCAAATGACATTTACATTTACAATCCCCGATTTTAACGCCATGTTAATTGATAGAGAAAAGCGCTTGTAGCGATTAGAGACAAAGAGAGATAAGAACAATTTAAAAGCGATTAAGGCAATTTTACGTTTTTAATAAATCTAAATTTAAACAAATCTGACGTTGTATCAAATCATCTTGCTAAGTTTATTCCGGGGGGAGCGCCTGCCACGCCCCTGGTGGCAGGAAGTAAAAGGAAGAGACATAGCGCAGATGAATAACTAGTTGGGGCAGATGTCAAAGAGACGATGAAGATATATGGTGTCGAGGTCAACATTTTTGACGTCTTGATGAGTCTAACTTTCACCTGTCATAATGATTCTCTAACGTGACATATATTATTATATTTAAATACCTAACAATATTTTCTTCTGACTAAGTTTTAATATTTCTTCGTAGACTTGATCCATAAATCATGTGATTTCGACTCTCACACGCTGACCTGGTCTAATTTGTTAGAAACTTGACAAATTGTGACATTTATGTCTTTATAAAGCTGTTAATTACGAAGATGTAACGCCAATATCAATTATATTTTATTTTGTAAAAAAATTCGAATTTTAAAAAGATACCGATCTTATCCTATAAATTAACCTTTAATGTGAAGGATTATTGCATTTATTATGTAGTCCGGTTTCATGTAGTACCATTGCCATTCCTTCAGCATTTTCCCAAAAATATCTGAAGGCATTTTAAATATCAAATGTCTTATTTTTTCATCAATCGTGTTTAGTTAAAAAGAAAAAAAAAATCTTTAATATTTCAATATAATGCCTCACAATACAATAGAAATTCTGAGGCAGGTGAGGAATTTTAAACACTGATTAGGCGTTACCTTAAGTCCTACAAATTAACACATCTCGGAATTCACTCCATACACCTGTAATTACAAGTAAATGCTAGCTATCCACACCCTAATTATCTGGCTCCTAGGATCCCAACTCAAATCAATGATGAATGATGATTAATTGTAATTATTGTAGCCACTTTTGAAAATTTTAATAAACTTTATTGACTTTCATTTATACAATTATATATAATTTTGAATTGAAATTTTGAAACTCGGACCTTTTAATTCCGGTGATACCACAGTAAGAAGAGCAGTCACCAAGATTATGTGATTAAGGTGAAGAATTCAATCATTTGAGCACTTTTTTTTTTATTCCTTCCAAAGATTAAAAACCTATTGACTATTGCCTTCCAGCAACGTTGATTTGAAAATCTTGTTGTTTTATTTATCATAATTAATAGTTTATCTTTAGTAACTTTATAAATTTCTAAATATCAAAGTATTTAATCACTCGAATTATCATTTTTTAAATATTTTTTTTTTCCTCCTCTTGTGCCGAACCCAAGTCTTGTGCAGTGAGAATAAAATAGCCTTTTGTAATCTATATTCACGTAAAAATATGCTGGGTTCAGTCAATTTTTTCTTCTAATCCTCCGACAGAAAACTGATAATTATATTTTAATAACTGTATTGGAAAATTAAGGAATTTAACATATAGATTAAAGTTATTTAAAATTTAAATTTGGTTAATAATTGTTATGATTTCGTTTTAAAATTTAATAAGTTGCTTATCATAATTAAGATATAAGTATTTTATTGATTTCTTTTAGCAATATTTTTATATACATGTTTATCAATATTTTCCCATACAATTTAGGGGATTTAAGTATGTAAAATGTTTTATGCAATTGCTGTGATAGAGTGATAGAGTTATGAGAGTCTTGTATCAACTTTGAAAGTTGTTGTAGAGTAGTACATGACGAACTGTCTTCTGTCTCTACCAATTCGGAAAAATTTTCTAACCTTGTTTCTTCATCCTTCTCCCTCTCTATTTCAGCTATTTTCCTCAGCTTTTCCATCTCCTTAAGTGTAGTTGGTTGACGACGGAGCATTGTATCTACACATGCATCCTTGGACACCTTAACGGCACTTGTACTTCGTGTCAATGGAGGTCGTCCTCTCTTTGTCGGTGAATGAGCTAACGGCCCTGGATTTTGTTCTACTCCTGCCATTATTAATTTTAATCTAATTACTAACCATAAACAGTTCAACAATAACCACCAAGTTAACAATTGATTTAATTTTTTGGCACACCAAAGATACTCCAACGCAATTTGCGCCATCTTGGTCGAAGGTCTGAAGCGCCCCCCCCATTTATTGATAATTGTTTTATGCAATTATGATTAATTTTACTTTTTAAAAGGATGGAACAAAATATTAATTTTAGAAATTATTAATTACATTTTAAAATATAATAACTTCGTAAATTTATCTCTTGTATTATTTATAATAGGCTCAATATTGTCGCATAATAACTGCGAAACTAAATAATCTTTCTTTCTATTAAATTCGTTTTCATATAAATAATTATAATTTTTAAGTATAAAATATACTTTACTTAAATTATGAATAGGCCTATATAAATTTAAAAATCTTTTAACTCTATAAATTTATTTGTTTAATATAATATATTATAAATCGTAATAAATCCAATAATCATTAAATGAAAACAGTAAATTCTTAATTACATAAGTTACGTTTTAGTTACACCATTAAAGAATTGCAGAGTAGATGATGTTTAAATCGTCTGAAGGGCGAGAAGTCAACGTTCTCCTAATGACATGAGAAATTCGGGTTCGAATCTAACGTTGATCCTGCGATTTTCTAGAGGAAGCTCGAGATGAAGATTCGTTCCTCATCCTTCATCCACATGGACTAATCAATTCTGCATTAAAGGACCGTTCATAATGGACAAAATTGAGTGAGATATAAATCAGTGTAGGCTACTTCACTTTTAAAACTATCTTACTTTCTTGAGGTATTTAATTCAATTTCAATTTATTTAAGTCGAATATGACTCACTTTTTTCAATAAATGGATCCATTTAAGTATGTTCTTGAAAAGAAAATAAATTAGCAATAAGTATTTAAACAGTTTTTATAGAATAATATACAAAGTTTAAGAATTAAAATCTAAAAATCATCTGAAGGGCTCAACCTCCTTCTGTATAAATATAAGATAAATGAATTTTTAAAAATGTTGCAATAGGATAAATAATGAATAAAATAAACGATGAAAATAATATATCATTTTAATCTGTATTTTATTATATATTATTATTATTATTATTGTGTGTGTGTGCGTGTGTGTGTGTGTGTGTGTGCATGTATGTAGAATATAAACATATTTAAACATTATAGAAATCTTAGGAACATTGTAAACAATTATACAAAATAGTGATATCTTTGTTAATAGTTTACTTTGCAAACGTTAAATTTGCATCCATAGTTTGAAGAATATTTAAATTTTAACAAGCATTTGGTTTTGTTTTCAAAATCGATTTAAACCCGCAAAGAATCGTAATCGTAATTTTCTTATATTTATGGCAACTGTTACTTAGAATTCTTTATCTAATCTGAAGAAGTGTTAAAGCAGCAGAGTGTTTCAATCTTACAAGGGAATTTGATGGAAGAGTAGAAGTTAGCATAGCTCAGTCGAGGTGAATGTTAGTTTCTCGATTGATACAACACCTGGTTGTTCGATGCAACTCCGGGTGGTTGGATCCCTAGGGAGGTTTGTGAGGATGAAGGCGTGAAGTACGGGCCACCCGGCATGATCCAACACACCCTGCAGTTAATTGGATACCTCTGCATTGCAAAGCTTAAATTCCGCCCAAGATATCCGGTTTTCTGCTGTTTCTATCATTTATCTTGATATTGTTCTTTTTATATTTGAATAAGTAATTGCTTTATTATTTAAGTTTTTTAATCAGTTTTTGTTATGATTATGATTTCTTCACTTTATTTTTTAAAAATATGAACTGTTATTGTTGTGAATTAAGTTTCTTATTCGATAATATTTTCGATATTTTTGAAAAAAAAAACGAGAAACAAGGAAGCTTTGTATTCTATTTACCTTCTTACTTTATATTCTAAGATATTAAGCAAAATAACATTAGAAAAGTGGATCAGAGGAACTATTAATTCCTCATCATATTCAATTTAAAATGCTCTTGATCGTCTGATAATTTATATTATCCAATTTCTATGAGCTTATAATCATAATTCTTGCATAAATTACAAGCAATTGGATTAAATTTCAGTTTGTTGATCTCTCTCTGAAGCTTACACCTCTGCATTTTTGAATTGTTTAAAACAGCAGTACGCAATTCTATAAACGGCTATAATGTTACAACACACTGACAAAATAAATAAATAAATAAAATATATGAATTATCGTCGTTGATTTCTAAGAGTCAAAAGTGACTCTGTTGACAAATGTAACTTGTCAGACCTACATCGAAGGACAAGAAGCATCTCTGCTTTCTGTCAACCTCCAAAAGCTAATTAAACTTAATGCTGTCAAAAGAGGCGTTATTATCCAGAAAATAATGCCCATTTCTTTTCATGGATTCAATTTAATATTTTGCTATTAAATTCGAATTAAATGAAACAATATAAAAAAAATAGAAGGATTCTTCCGGAAAAATTATCAATAATATTTTTTAAATTTTTACTTGAAGTATCTTATTCTTAATATATTTTTCCATATCAATATTAGTATAACAGACACGATACTTTTATTAAATTTTCTTAATATTTTATAGGAAATTACATTATCTGAAATTAATGTAAAATGATGTGTTAATCAGTATTTCAAAAATAAATAAATAAATATATATAATGTTATAAGTTAGAATATAGTCTCATTAACTTTTTCTGCAAGCCTACTCAATATCTTTAAAATCTATAACCTGTGTCAACTCTACGCCTACATAAACTTTTAGATTTATTGAAGTCATTTGTTACATTTCAGCCTGTTCTTGGAAGATATATGCATTTTTGACCCAGGGGTGGCTTATTACAAGTGTTATTTATGCAATATTCTCCATTTAAACTGCTTGTATAACGCAAATTATATCTAAAATTCATTTTAGAAACATCAACATTTGATGTAACAAATTTGATATATTTTAAAACTATAATTAAGGTTTGAATAAATCTTTATTTAACTTAAAATAAAGTATAATATATAAATATATTTTTAAACTTTTTTTTGATATTTTTGAAGCTGACATTATACATACTGTACCTGTGCCTTTTTTTAAAAGCATAAGAGTATATTAATATTTTATGAAAGAACATCAGAACGTAAAGTATGCATGTTTATGTAAAATTCTTTCACAATTTCATTATTATGATTAAATTATATGCTGAGTTTTGTATACCTTACAATAAAAAAGTAAACTGTAATCTTATTTTTATTACTAAAAAATTTACGTAGTAAATTTATTGTAAGAAAAAATTATTCTCTAGGATAATAAAAAATTTATTTAGTTCATGAAACGTGCATTTATACGCATTTTATTGATAAAAAATAGTGCTAATATATGTATATATTATATAAACAAGGTAAGAAGCTTATGTAAATACAAAAAAGTTCATAATCATTATCTTAAGGTGTATCATCACGAAGAAGTTGACACACGATAAGTTGTTCTTTCTTTCAGAAGTTAAGGTCTGTTATGAATTATAAATAGGACTTATAGTTTATTGTAATTGCTACAGGCTGGTCCTTCTGGTGTAATTATTGTGTAAAGTTCTATCTAAAATCTTTTTCAATTAATCTTGCATGGTACATCAGCTTTCATACTGTGCCATTTTATAACATCTTAGATCGAGCCAACATAATTCCAATTTTAAGGGTGTTATCCACAGAAAAATCAGCAGAACGTAGGCTTAATTTGTCAAACGAACTATTAATAGGGTAGAAAGAAAGAATCATTTCATTCTTCATTCGATGTCATCGCTTGGGAGATGCGGTCACGCAGATTTATTCGCACCTTCACAACATCTATTAGATTGAAGGATTTTTGTCTGGCGTTTGTAGCACATTATATGAAGTAGCAACATGACTTAGTAGACGTAACACCTGCTAGCCAGATGAAGAGAGGGAGGTTCTAGACTTGGCAGGATAAAGAGATCTGATTGAATGTACTGATAAACCACTCAAATATCAATCACAGCTGTGCCTAGTCCTACATGTTGTCAGTTTTAGAAGGCAACCGTGACATTAGATGTGCAGACCGAGTACTGAAAATTGCATTTTTTTTTTTTTTTTTTTTTTGTTTTTGAAAGACGAGAATATTTCGTTCTTTTATTGGGCTCGCTATCGAAGACCCCCTTTTATGATTTGGCTTGCACGACCGCTCTTTGTTATATGGCGAAAGACTTGAAAGCATTCTTTACATTTTTTATTATTTATCTATCAGTCACAAATCAAATAAATATTTCACTAACTAGTTATGAATGAATAGGGAAAAGAAGTCGAAGTCAACAACATTACCGAAGGAAATTCATAAATTATAGAGAATAGATAAAATCGTTGCTTGCATGAAAATGTAAAGAATACATTAAAAATCTTAAAAGTTTTTTTTTTTAAATTAATTCTAAAAGTGAAAAAGTTAAAGAATTTATTTGTCACTATATTTTTTCTTCTATTCAATGCCAATCTATTTTATTTTAAATTGAAATACACACAAAGAAATTTCATTGCCGGTAAAAATTTATTTTAAAAAATAATAATTTAAGTCTTATTCTAATAATACTAAATCTTTTATCAATTATGATATTGTAACACACTTACAAATCTTTAAAATTTCATAAAATATTTCTTTTTTTTAAATTATTATTTAAAATAAAGAAGCGTTGATAGACAAATTTCAAAGACAATTCTAAACATAAATTAAGCTATTTAAGTTATAAAATAAATTATAGTTTATCAGATGTAGTGTAAAATGTCTTAATCTTTCGTAAAATTTCCTATCCACTGATGACTAACACATTATCTCTTTGATATCCATTTCCGATCATTACAAAACGATCCATATAGGTTCTTCTGGGAAAAAATTCTTTGGTGTACAAGGAAGTCATCAAAAGCTTTATAATTATCCAGAATACATTCGAGTCGTTGCCAAATGACTTGAAAAAGTAGTAAAGCGACGATGTAGATTATCAGAGATAGGAAACGTCAAGCAATGATGAAGAGACGCGATCTTCAATGATGATCGCTGAATCTGTGGGTTTAACAATGACTATTTTGTTTCGAACCGTATTTCTCGAGATGGAGAAGGTGATAAGTAGGTACTGTACAACAGATGGCTTTCGACTGTAACGCTGATGACTTCTTTACTTTTTATAACCCTGATCCTTTAAAAAAACTCGGAGCATCTTATAATGGGAATAAAAGACTTCACTATCATTGTGACATATGAAGAATTTCTTAAAATTCAAGAAAAAACATGTACATACGCACATATAAAAATGTATTGTATATAATGTATATATGTGTAGACCTATATGTGTATACACACACATACACAATTATAAACAATAAATACTAATAATATATTAAAAGACGTTTAAATATTTTAAAATTGAATTAAATTTGCCTAAGTCTAACGTTTTAATATTTAAGCCATTAAATTTTAGTATAAATTAAAGAAAATATTTAACTTTTTCACATAATTTTACGTGAAAATAATTGCTAACTATTTAAAATTGAAACATTTTCTATTATCTTGTTAAAATTCTTTAAGTGAAATTTAATTATAGAAATTTTCATGAAGTTCTAAAATCGCTTTATCTCGAATCAATAATATAACAATAGAAATAATTATTATGAAGCAAAGGTCATGTAATTTTACAATTTCTGTCTGATTGCATAATAAGTATACTTCGGTGACATAGATCTATTTTGGCAAATTTGGTGGAAGAACCGACGTATGACTGGAGAGGCGTAATTGGCGATTTCAAAATTTCACGTGGAGAACATGTTAGCAGATCATGTAATCCATCATGAGAACAGGTACGGATGCAATGGATTTAAATTACAAGGCAGAGTGTCGAGTCCTTCAGTCAGTACGCTATAATTTAATGTACGATAACAAATGGGGGTGCAAGAGGTGCCATGGTCATCTTCTGGAGGAACTCGGCCTGGCTGTCCCACACCTGGACAGGATATAATAGTTGGGCGTAGATTCTGTGAAGAAAGGATCTTTGAAATATAAAGACGACGACAATTTGGAATATGCTACTTATAAAACTCTCGTCGAGTAAACGCGAATTTAAATTAACCTGTTATTCTTTAAATTGACGTCAATAAAATACACAAGTTAATGTGGGAACCATTCTATAAACTGCTTGTTAAGTTCAGCTAGTTTGTCTGTAGATGTCTTTATGATATTATAATGTCAATTCGGCATGTCTTTTTGTGCTATTTGTATACGGGCCTATACTATATATACACTATTTCTCCGTTATGTCACGCATAGGCAGTGACTTCTTTTTTTGAACTATGATTTCCTGCCGATTGAAAAAAATGATTTTCAATCACGAAATGTCACCTGATGCGACAAATTACTTCCTCCACAGACTGTAATCACGAATAAACAGTAGCTCTTGGACTGCATTAGCATTCTATGTTTATAGCTATTTTAGAAAGGATTGCGCTTTCTCAGAGTAAATTCTTTTAATAATATTTCTATTTATAGAAAATTTGAGTCGTACTATTTATAATCTATGTTTAATATCTAAATTGGCCTCTAAAACTGGAATTTAAGAATATAAATGAAGCAAAAGGACGCATAAACTTCAAAAAAATAACGTTTTTAACCTTTTTTTGTTTATTAATATATGCAAAATATGATTTTATGCCTCACTCATCAATTGTTTTATTTGTTAAACTGATTTTAACAGGAGTTTTCAAACAATGGATGCATTTTGAAATGTCAAACATGCTTAACAAAAGACTTAAAAATACTGCTTAAGTGCTTCAGGCAACATCACTCAGTCGTGGATTGTTTGAATTGAAATTTCTGATTTCTGTCAAGTTTCCTGGATTTTTTTCCCTTAGTTTTATCCTCGATTTCCTAGTTTATAGTTAAAACAACTGCATTTACGCATCACTGGATTTAATGTCTTCTATATTTAACTTAAACAGAATCTAGAAAAATCAAAATAAAGTGATTCGAATGATATAAAAATAATAAATTAAATCGTTCTCTACGCCGCTGATTTAAGTAGTTACAATTATAAAAACATTGCCATTATTTTTTTTATCGAATATTTTCAGAATTTAACATAGTGAAAAGTGCTGTCAGAATAGACAACTTTATCTAGTGAAAAAGGATCTGGGTAGGGCATCTCCTCGGGTAAAGCTGTATCAATGTATGGGTAATAACCAGACTACTTCACCTACATAAGGGCGTTGCTCTAAAGTGATGAACGTCGATTGAGCAACAACAAATTATTGAAGGATCACGTGTCGAGGTCAAAAGCAAGATGGAAATCGTGGAGTAACTGGTTGCTTATTAAACATTAGAATAGCCACTCAAGTTGTTAACTAACCTATTATTTTAATACCAATAAATTTAAGTGTTTTATTAATATTTCATTTATCTTGATCAAAACGATATTTATGTTGACTAAAAGAAAAAAAAAGGGAAATTTATTTCGGTATAGACCGGAACTTATAACGATAAGAAGCGCTAGTTTATAATATGGACATCATAAAATATTATATTTAATTAATAATTTAGGCATGTATATAACCCATTATTACTTGCTTAACAAAAGGGTTAGATAAAATATTAAAAAATAAAAGATTTTCCCAGCTGCTATATAAACTTACAGGTCCTACTTTTAATTAACTTATTCGAAGTCTATTACTATTAAGTTTATGAATTATCGCGATATTTTAATTTATAAATTCAGTAACAGATACTTTTATTCAAATACAAATTATGTCATGGTCACTAAACAAGCTCTGCCTATAAAATCTATTATGCTTGTACTCAACAGCTGTTATTTATTAATAGTGTTTGTTTTATATCTATTTTAATGGCTAAACTGTACTTATAGTCATTTTATAGTTATGTTTCTTTAAATAAAAGAACATAAATTTATGAAATTATAACTTATATAAATATTAATAAAGTTCCCTGAAGAACAGTTACAAAAACAATTCCAATAAATTTGTTTATGAAAAAAAGGCCTTTATTTCATTAACTTTAAAGTAAAATATAAAATACGAACGTTATCCTTGATTTACTTGTCTAATTTAATTGTTAACGAGGATAAATTTCCCGTGGAAAATTTGATATATTACTCTTAAATTTTTTAACACGGGATGACTTTTCTAAGTTTTTTTTTTTTTTTTGTATAAATAAAAAATCTGCCATAAATTGACACAACCAAGTAAGAATCCGCTAACGATCGTAGACGAAAGTGAAGTGAAGTGATGCGTAACGACCAACAATCTTTTTGGTTTTACTATAGCCGTGTGACGTCGGAGTCATGTGTTCTTAGAACAACCAATAGCGAAAGAAATGCGAATCGTTTCGACGTTCGTCTTTACCGCTAACCTTGTGCATAAAATGGTATCGAGAAATTTACCAGATCAATTTTAACCTGAAGGAAAGAAAACTTGAGAACATTTATAATTTTCTTATTAAAAAAATTTAAGTTGTATTTCGCGATAGATTTAAACCAAAAAAAAAAAAAAAAAAAATTGAAAATAAATCGACTGTTTTTCGAGGAGATAAATATTACTTTGATTCTCTGACTGTAATATATAGATGAAATAGTATTGGATTTAAACAAGGCAAGTTTGTGCTCGAACCATTTGCAGTGTAGAAGCTCGTATCTCCACATAATTTAGAGGGATGTAACACAATTAGCAAGCAAATTCGCCATTAGTTGATTGGCGATGCGTTACTTTCTCCTTAATTGAAGGCGAAATATCATATGTCAAAGAGACGTGTAACCAGCCTAATGAAGTGTTCATTTCTACATTAATTATAAGAACATTTTGATTTGTCGATAATAAACAGGAGCTATTCATCTGCTCTCTTAACCTCTTCTCCCTCTCAGATAATGTTTATGTTCATCTGATGTTTCATTATTTTTTCTCTTCGTCAAGTTTAATGCGTGAAATACAAAACAAATTGTTCGATGCGAAAAAAATTTCTCTGGTTTTAATCAACATCTAGAATTTACGTAAGAGATAACTATATTTTAATTTCTTAAGATTAACCCAATATTTAAAGTATAAGCTATATTTTATTCATAGACACTGATGTAGAGAAATATTTTACTTCCTAAAAGTATTTATTATATTAAATACATGTTTATAACAATAATTCTTTGTCGAATAATGCGTAGTCTATATACTTTTTTAAAAAAATTATTAAAATATATTTAAATGATTGCACTAAAACAGCGATAAATTCAGAATAAATAAAATTCTATTTAAAAAATATATATATATTTTAGTATATAAGATTATAATTTGAATAAAATTAATCCGATTTTTTATATTTTTTTGTATAAAATTTTTCTATTTAAGTTTCTTTATCAAACGAAAATGGGCCTACATTTATTAATTTTGTCCCTAAATGTCTGAATATTCGCTCAACTTAATTAAATTATAATTTACGATTATTTTTCTAAATTTAATAAAAAATTTATTCCAGAATTTTGATCTTTATTTTATTTTATTTTTAAAATATTATCATTTATAAACCCTGTAATTCCGACTCGTATCCGCATTATATCTATATAATGAGATAAATTATGACTTAAAACAGTTATAAAAGTTTCAAATTACACATTTTCTTATCTAAACATTATAAATATCTTTTATATTACTAATTTATTTAAAACTTATCTTCATCTCGTCTCGTAGATTTACTATAAAGTCACAGTTTTGGGACACCAACTATACTTTTATAACAATAGTATAAATAATGATATCGCTATAAAACATGGATGACAAATCAGTGCAATGCTATCCCCACCCAATGATAGATTTCCGAAAATATTTATTTTACTTTTTTAACTGACAATGTTAATTCCGGGTGGTCGAGAGTAACGCCCTTAGATCCTGTGGCACCTCTGCAGCCTCCTCTAAATCATTCACCAGAATCAAGCGGGAGGCATGAAAATTTAATAAGCTCGGTTCTGTGTCTATCCCTAGAGATTTCCTAAATTGTTTTGTAATAGAAAATCCACTCTTGCGGTTTATCTCGATTGAAATTTTGTATTTCCAAATATTTTTGAAAAATACGAAATTTTTCAAAATATAATTTTTCATCCTTAAAAATTGTATAACTTAGAAGAAGAGGGAGAGCGAGGAGGGGAAGAATATAATCTATTTTACTTAAAAGAATTTCGGGAATTTATTTTCTTGATATAAAATATTTTTCGCTCGAGCATAAAATTTAATTAAGTTTGTTCCACTGAAATAATCGTATTTTAAAACTGTACTTAATAAAGATAAATAGCCGGATGAGATATTAATTTAATTTTGAAATTTATATTTAAAATATATGTTAAAATATTTGATTAAATCTTGTATTTAATTTCTTTTCTTTCTTTTTTGAATAAATTAAACGTTTCAGTATTATTTTAAAACGTGTTAATTATAAAATTTTATAAAATAATTCGCTTAATTTACTATAAAAATTTAATATTTATGCTGTAGAATTATATTTTAAAAAAATTATTTTAATTATGATTAAATAATAAAAGTGTAAAAAAAATATATTTTAAGTTTTAATTATTCAAATTTTTAATTCGAATTTCGTCACTTAGTGAAAATTAATGCGATTTTTGTTGAAATTTACACCATATTTAGTCTTTAATGCATTTATAATATGAGAGAAACTAGTTATTGTAGAATATTTAGCAAGTTGTGAACAGGTTTCGTAGTTTTTAAGCTCTTCGATGCTTTTACAATTACATTTTAAAGTCTAAAAACAATTATCCGCTTTAAAAATAAGAATATTAAATGAAAATTTGGATAAAAAGTTAGAAATTTTATACGGGACTATCACATCTTTTATAATATGACATTGTATAAAAGAAAGGAAAAAAATACAATAATAACAAGTTAAAATATTTACTATCTTCAGCGTGGTTTTTATGGAAACGTCAAACGATAGGATTTTGTGTCAACAAAACATAATTTTTTCAACAACATTGGACTTCTGCAAAGAATTTTTTAGCCAATCACGTTTCTCGTATCATACTTCCACTTTGTCAGCATCAATCCCAAATCTTATTACAAAATGTAGCTACTTGAAAACATCTTCTCTTCAGCACATATTTTAATCTTTTCCCCACGCAGAAACGTAAATATTTAATGGAATCCTCCTGAAGGCCTTCGACCAATAGGTAGATGGAAAAATGGTAAAATGTTAATATCGTAGGAGAGGGGTGAAAATTTCAATCATTTTAGTCCCTGTATTTGAGATGAAAACTGTGTAATCGAATTTAAACTTTGTTAAAAAATATTTTACTAGTTTCTCTCCTCTCCTACATCTTTGTACGACGCAATGTATATCTCTGTTGGAACTATTACTATTTTATTTACGTTTTTAGATTCTATATAGGTGTGTTGTACATGAGGCACATCACATTAGTGATAAGATGGCTAGGTGGTGAGAGACGTGGTTGGATACCCGAGCTCATTTTTTAGCCACTAGTATTTTATTGGGTTAGTATGGCTACATTTAAGAGCGATGTGAATTTTTTTACCTTCTATAGGATACGAAAACATACGGGGGGAGAAGAAACTTGGGGAGGGAGTAAACGTAGCTGGAAGACAATTTACATCTCCGTCTTTTGAATTATTGAAGTGGCTCCCTTACTGATGGATGCGTCCACTCCCTATCGCTAAATGATTCATGGGAAATTTTTTTTATTCACTTCATATCGCTTGTGCTGCTTCTTTTCTATACGCGGCTACCGAACTATATTCGCTTTGAAAACTTAGAAAATGCACAGTACTCGCTATCTACCTGTGATGATTCTGAATTAGTAGCTTTCAAATACCATTAAAACGTATTGGAATCATGTTTGGGAACACTTCAAATTTCATTATCTTCGAAGTTTCATCCGTTTCATTTATCCAAAATGATGTATTCGTGCTTAAGTAGTTAACAACAGAAAAGACAAATTGTATTGACGGATCATTCCAATGAATTATTAGACTTACGAATTGTACTTGATTTGCTGTAATAATAAATAATTTAGATAAAAGCGTTTAGAAAATTAGACTAATTAGCCTGTGAATACGATCATCTGAAATTATTACTTATATTTAATTAATATTAATAAAGTAAAACACTTTTTTTTTATATTTATAAACTGTACCTTTTTTATGTGAAAGTAATGCGTGTCGCCCACATGTTTCAGCCGTGTATTTTTCGAATTTTTTTCTTTTTTTTTGTCATTTAATCGTTTTTGGTAAGTCTACTAAATATAGGTAACTTTTTAAAATTTCTCAATGAATACAAATGTTTATAAGGATGCTATTTTTACGTGTGAAGAGCAAACGTCGACACTTGGGAGGCGAACTTGTCACCTGAGTCTTGTTGGTGGTGACGAAAACCAGAGAAGGGTCGACCGGAATCACGGACTAGGGAATAGGGAATGTGCCATCTTTGGCCTTCTCTCTTCTCTCTCTCTCTGCTTCTCACTCTCTCTACTGGATGGTCTTAATTAGTATCAGGTTTAGGCCACACACGTACTATCCTTTTGGATGAAATGCCGTCCTTTCTCACTGTCTGTTCGGTTATCTCGATAAAATTCCTACTGATTTAAAAAATGCCTGACAATTATTGCTATTTATAGTGGAATGAGCTATTAAAATTTATTAAAAATAATGAAAAATAAAAGAAAAATTCTCTTCAGAAATTATATCAATTAATGAAGTTGTAACTTATAATAGTTGTGATAATTAACTGATTTTATATGTAAAAAGAATATATATATATATAGGCCTATATATATATATATACAGTCTAAGAATTTAGCGTGAAGATAAAATATTGTATTCAAAATTCAAATTTCTAATAGAATTAATATAACTGCCGAATTTTTATTGTAAATCTAGCTTATTAATGAAATTAAAATTGAATAGTTTCGTAGGCAGTGCAACTTTATAAGCAGAAAAAGAGAAAGAAATATGTCATACATGAAAGGTTTGTGGCAGTCTGGGAGCTGTAACATGATCTTTGGAGATGTAACATTCTTTATGTGACACTGAACCAACTATCTGCAGGATTCTTAAACCTCTTATGCGGGCATACCAAACAGAAATAGAATGCCCAAAGAGATAACTAAAATGATATTTCCTGTGTAAATATAGGCCTTAGTAGCACTTATAAGCATTAGTCTATATGAATAACAGTCTCGAACCCTAAAAGGACTTTTGTGAATTTTTACCTCACTTATTTAAACCTATTTATATCATAAAGATAGAACATTTTCGATACATTCTTTAAGAAAATAACTCATTTTAAGTCGTAATTATTCTCCTATTGTAATCCAAAATTAAAATATTGTTTCAAGATCGGAATTAATATTAAAATATTATTATAATATTGGAATCTTTCCTATCAAACGTCTAAATTTATATATCTGGATGTCATTTGGATAAGATCCAATTTTGTAAGTATAAATAAATATAAATTAGAGCGCAGGTGATTATTAAATTGAAGGATTCATAGATTTCAGGTGCTGTAAGCATGGATCTTTTGCTGTAAATAATGGCACACGAAGTGCGATTGAAAAATATGCATTTTTCTAGTTACGAAATTTGTTGGGCCTCCTATCGGTAGCCTATTGAGTATGAAACGAAACACGAAAGGAATTAGGACAGCTGTTGTTTTAGCTTAGAATAAGGAAAGATGAACGTGACACGAATTATAAACAATTTAACTATCTTTCGAAACTCAAACGATTGGGCGTCTCTTTAATGGAAAAATTCTAATAGAACAAAAACGCTAATTGTCACATTTAATTATCTGTTTTCCGGTAATTTATTTATAATGTAATACGTGCGTGTAATATTTAAATTTGATGTATTAAATGCAGTTTAATTTAAAGTATAAACAATTTCTTCTAATTCTGAACTGCAAGTAAAAATTACATTTCTCTTTGCAATTGTCTCATTTATGTATTTATTCTTTAATATTTTTTAGATAAAGATGTGTGTTATTAGTTTAAAATTACTTATTATTTCTCAATTATAATTAAATATTTTATAAATTAATTAATATTATAATTGTTTTTGTACATATTAATCTCGTACAATTAAAAAGTTCGTTGTTTCATTATATTTAATTAATAATTTTTTAAATACTTTGTTTATGTTATAATAAAGTAAGGCCTATAGTAAATTATGTAGGCTATTCTGTAAACATGTTTAATATAATTTTATAATTGAATCTTTATTTATTATCTTCTAGCCGTTCATTTTATTAAAAAATATACAATTTTCGTAATTTTTTGAATTAAAAGAGCTTATTTGCATTTAATAAACATTACGAGACTGTAGAAATATAAATAAATAATCGTAACAACCTGGATTATTTCCGATTTATCATCTCCTAGTCTACGTGTGAATCACTTTCAAACGTATTAAATGTCTTATACTGAATTAAATGATTTCCTCATCTATAAAAAATGATATATTTCCGGATCTTCGCAGATATATATATGAAGGGGGAAGGAAAAATAATGTTAAACACTTGACCATCAACGAAGCAGATGACGTGATAACGTGATATTTATAATAAAAAAATATATATATATTAAAAAAAATACCTCACACTGTAAGTGAGACTATATCAAAAATAAAACTTAAAGATGTTTTAGTGAATTTTATAAAGAAAAATAGCGCATTTTAAAAGATGTAAATAAATTTATTCATATAAACTGAAAAATATTTGCAAATATTTACTTCCAAACTTATTTTTTTTAATTTATATGTTTATTTTCGTGTTTTTTTTTACTTCCTAAACCTTTAAAATTGTATATTTAATTCAAATAAGGCATTTCAACAGGAATCTTTATATCGAGAAATATTTCTAAAATAAAATTGTTATTAGAGTAAGTTTGTTATAAAATATTTTAAATTCATTATTATAATGTTTTCATTTATGTTGAATATGTACAAAATCGACATTAAATTAATGTAAATGCCTAGAGACAAGATCTCGATATCTGAAGGTTATATTCATTATAATACAGTAGACAAGATTTAAATGTTTTATTGTTTTAAAATCTTTTTTTTTAATCAAAAAAGTATTTATATTGAAGAAATTTTATATTTCTTTTTTTATTCTTTATAATTTATTAAATAAAATAAACCAAAATAATACCCGGATATAAGTCGAATCTGTGTAAAAAGTTAACTTGTTATTAATAATAAAGCGTTATATTTTTTTCTAATTGATTTTCGTCAATATCACGTAATCTCGAAAGTCTCGATAATAAATCAGTAGAAAAGAGTTAGAAGATCGATTTAAATTATAAGAAAACTTTCAGTTCTTAAAATGCAGCGAGCAGGGTATTGAAGTAACCTTGATCTCACCATGTTTTGCAGAGATTTATGACTGATATAAATTTGTTGCAGTGAATGTGGGGACGTTACGAAGTAAATGGCTAGGCTGTGGAAGTTCGATCAACTACTTGGAACAAAGGTTAATGTGGTCATTGTGGCCAAATCGACCTGTTGTGGACGATAGAGAACTTTTATGGCTTTCACTTTTATCGTTTCATTTTAAACATAACGATCTTTCTTTTAATTAAATATTTTCTTTTCCGATCGATTCTGGAAATATTTAATTGAATCGATTTTTTCGTCTGTAATGACTGGCATTATTCGGCAACACAAACGGCAATAAAAGGTATTCATAAAGTATTATTTTAGTTGAGAAATCTTTGCTACCTTCCTACTCCTTACCTTATTCCATTTTGGGTTCTTTAATGTGTGATACGCCCACTATGATTGGTGTGATGGTAAACACTATCATATTAAATCAGACGAGTAAGATACCATAGATTAATATTCAATTTGTAATTATCTAGAGCATCATCTCAATTAATCTTTTTCTCTCAACTAATGACAGCCTATCTAAATAAGCTAAGCTTTACCTGTATATAATTTTCACGAAAAAATCAATCATGTAACACAACACATTAAAAGATTTTAACAATGATAATAGTGATACATCGTTTCAGGAAATATCCGTAAATTTTGATTAAATATGAGTGTAAGGACAATAATTATAAGTCAGTAAATCTACTACGCGTTGAACCAAAGTATGAAGCGGGTGTGGACAGCAGGTGTTTCTAACAAATATGTATAGGTAAAGGTGTGACATGCAAATAATTTAAACTATAATTAATGCAGATAAGAGATCAGACGATGACAGGAAACTAGTAATAACATCTTTAAAAAAAACCTATCATCAATGTCAATGTGACTGGTAGTGTCTCCACTAACTTCAGAGAAATCTTCTATAATAGACTTTTCGTATCATTAATTTTTTTTTAATTTTTAATGGTCTTGTTAGCTTCTTTAGCATTATATAACTAAACTATTATATCCTTTACATAATACAGCTTAATTTTTCTACATTATAATATATTATAGCTCTAAATATGAATTTAAATACAAATAAACCTTGAAAAGTTGAACACTTATAATAGATAAACCTGAAAACACTAAACAGTTATACTTGAAATTATTAACAATCTGTAACAATAAGATTTTATGTATTATAACCATTGTCTAATTTACTATTTAGTCTATCTTTTTTTTTTCTTTATTATCTACACCAATGATAAATTAAAAGTGTATTTAAATGAAATCGTGAATCGAATAATGCCGTCTAGAACAATTCTATAATCAATTAAGTGAGGTAGGTGAAAAGTCTTACAACAACGTTCGGACAATACAGAAGTATCTACTCTCTCAATCTTATATATTAAAGGCAGAATGGAATTAAATTGAATGGTGACATACACATCCGGCAGATCATGAGAAACGAGTGATTGGAAGGAAACGTGACTGACACACCAATATATAATACTTCTATATGCTTCTGGTAAAGTGAATTGAACTTAAATTAGATACTAAAGTCAGTTACACCGGAAAAAGCCTGTCAAGAGGCCTAATAGTTGGCCTTGGCCTATGTAAATACAGATTTTAAGGCCTCTTTTTTTAAAGAAAAGATTGATTATGCATATAATGAAATAGGCACTTTCAATAAGTTATTGTATTTTCCATATCGCTGTATAAATAGGCCTATATTTTTAACACCAAATTGTGGTTTTATATAAAATTGTAATGATTTTAGTTATTGATAAGATAAAGATCTACAGAATTATTTTATTAAAATTATTAAAAATTTGAAATAAAATTTAGTCTCTGTCCATATACATTAATTAAGTTCTTAATAAATAAATTTAGATGAATTATTTTATTTTCAATAATTTATTATATTTATTATTTTTTAAAAATTTCATATATATATATATATATATATATATTGATAAATTTTATTATTTAAAAAGGAATAAAAATAGAAATTTAATCAGAAATTTAATAAATAATAAATAGTTTTTTAAAGAATTTTATTATTTATTTAAGTTAATAATAATTTATTATTATTAACAGGTATAAAGTTAACTAAACTTTAAAGAACATGAACATATTTTTCAAATATATTTAAATTTATAGAAATAGGAAAAAGTTGAATAGACAAACTACCAGTTACTATATTAAAGTAGTATAATTTATGGCTTACCAGTTTGTAAATAGATCATGAGGAAACGCGAATTTTGATAAAATATATGCAAATCGAAAATTTTGTTCAACTAGACTACATTTAAAAACTTTGGAATTTTATACTAATATAAAAAATTTAAACGTGTGCCATTTTGATTTATTATAAACGTAAAGATAAAATTTCATACTCACGTCATATAACTTAATAATCTGCATATAAAGCGTATATAATTGTACTGAAATAAATTTAAGATTTTTAGGGTTAAATTTATGTCTGCATTAAATAACCGAAATAATCGTTACTTCGAAAGAAATTGTTGTAAGAAAAAAAAACATTAAAATAAATGCCCACCCTCTGACAATTTGAGTTAAATCTGAAGATTTCAAACTTTAAATATGATAAGTGCATAAGAAATAAATGAATGATCTTGCAAAATAAAGGCAATAAATTATTTCTCAATTATACTACGGAAGAAGTTAACTAGCAAAAACGTAAAGTTCTTTCATATTATTTCTATTAAACTCAGGAAATATGACCAGTGATGCGTTATCGTATGGGTAAAAAAGGCAATTGCCTGGGCCCCTACAAACAGGAGATCCCAAACCAGTCTTTTATAATCATGGAGTTTCCTAATTTAAATTTGCTTGGGCCCCATGAAGTTATAGCGCGCCACTGAATACGATTTCAGATTTTATATAAATTCAATTTAGAGCAACTTAAATTTATTTGAATTTATTAAATTATGTTTTTAAAATAACAATTATTAACGAGCAATTATTGAATTCCGGCTTCAATTTTTAATTTAAAATATATGCTCTCCATTTCAAATTAGTGGCTTGCCCCTGTACATCATACTTTTCCTTTAACAACATAGTCTTGCCGGTCATCTATTAACTGTTTTCAGGGGAAAATTTTTGAATTGAAAATAATGTGACCTCCGGTTTACATCGGAAGTTCATATATATAATGAATCGGTGCTTTCTGTTCCTAGGTTTACATATCTGGTCTCGTCTTTTATCTATCTACGTCGTTCTCGAGATTAAGGAAAGACAGACAGGCGGACGGACGGACGACGGTGGGAATTTATAGGTCACAATTTTTTCAAATTGTAGCCCAAATCATATTTTCGTTGCATATATTTTAAAACGCATCTGTACAGTGTTTGTTATAGATTGGGTGCTCGAACTATGTTCCACGAGTCACAGGTGGATAGTTGAACAATTTACTCCACCACGCCAAGATATTTTAATTAACTGTAATAAATAATTTTTAAAAAAACTATACAGTTTCTTTAATTATGATGTATACATGTCGAATAAGACACGTATTCTTTTAAAATATGTTATATAATTTATACTTGAAATACCTAAAGAGTCAGCCTATCCACGACTCATTTGGCCCCTCTGTTCTGGATGATTTGCAAATTTATGAAAGACACCAAAAAATCTGATAAAGACACATTTATACTAAGAATCAGTTTATAAAAGTTTTATATTTTATATTAATATTTTAGCGAATTAACAGTTAATTTATTGTATAAACTTGTACAGTAATTTCAAGTTTTATCGATATATCCTAAATCGGCATCTACGAGAAAGAACTCGCTTCGTGTTAGAATATATTTAGTACGGTATATTTATTATAATTTATAATATTTCTAAACGTATTGTCTACATGTCAGATTGACCGAAATGTCAGATAAAGATCGTTTTTACGACAACTAGACTTTGCCTTTGTATTGACATGGCTATTGATAGTTTTGCTACAGGCTTTGACCAGATAGAAAAATAACGAAAACGCTTTTTCTAGTCATTCACGTCTTATCTAAGCTGTCAACAGCTTCATATTCATGTTTATCACGGAAAGTCATCTTGCGTGTTCAATTCACAATGCCCTCTAGGGTTAAATAATTGACAAAAATACAATTTTTAATTTGACACGAAAAGAAGAGAAGATTTATGGAGACTCGCATGAAAGAAAATTATAGTTACCTTAATGATTGTAAAATATATATAAATCTTAAACCTCTAGGCCAATATAATACTTTTTGCAGCTTTCTGTTTCTTTCTCTCACTCCATTTTTATTCAAGAGGCAATGTGAAACGTTACTTTTTTTCTATTTTCTGCATTTGTATGAGAATAATTTTTTTTATTATTTAAGTAGGAGAAAAAATTAAGATTGAAGATTTCCATGTAAGATTGGATTATTTTTTAATGTGCTATTTTAATTGGGTAACAAATGGCTTTAATTAGTATGTCAGAACAGATACGAGTGAGACATTGAAGACGGATTTCTTATATTCTCTATATTATAAAATAGATCGTTACTTAAATATTTAAACGAGCTTGTAAAATGGTAGACTAATAATGACTTAACATTAATTATTACCGTTTAAATGTGGATTTGTATGTATGAATAGCTCTTTTTATTATAAAGATTTATTTAAAGAAAATATTGTTTAATTAAATTTTTGTCTATATTTATTATTATTCTTTTTTGTGGATAAGAAAATCCATAAATTATTCTCATTCCAATCATAGAACAGAATTAACAGTATATTATTCTAAAATAAATATATTTGTTAAATTTGTGATGAATTTATAGAATTATAATTTCTTGCTTACTAAGCGATGTCATTATGTAAGAATTTTATTATTAGTATATTAGATCTTACTGTTAGACTAAAAATATGCATGCAAATGCTGAAATAAATACTTTCAGCATTGATCTGGACACTTTTTACTCTAAGATTGATTACAGATTGATATCAGATTTAAATATATGCAGAAAAGTGCTAAATAATAAGAAATTTTTGTCAATTCATTAATATTACTTGTGCTTTTTTTACGTTTGAATGAAGAATTTCTTCACATCTTGCAAATATTGTAAACTTAAATTCATTGCTGAATGTAAGGAGTTGAATATACAAGTTAAGTTTAATACATATATAACTTATTATGAAATAAAGTGAAATTTCACAATCGTCGGCGTATTGTATCAGTTAAGAAATATTTTCGAAACTATATCGATAGTCTTTAACATTTACAGTAACATTAAATTGCTTATTTCTAAAATACAGTCAAACCTTTGAACAATAATTGCTGACGGGAACATTAAAAAATGGCCGTTGTTTAGCAGTGGCAATTATTGGAAGTTTGACTGATTACTAATAACTGATTATGAAAATTAATAAAATAAAATAGAAAACATTTTTTCATGTCAAATATATTTATTAAAAAATTAATAATTATCGGTAAACATTTAATTTTAATACAATAAAATGAATGAATTATGATACGCATTTCTTTTATTCATATAAAATAATAAGATCCTTTAGTTTAATATTTTTAAAAGTAAATATGCTTTATTTATTTTAAAAATTTTGAAAATTGGAAATTAAATTTGAAATTTTAAAATTTGAAACCTGATTTCAATATTTACACTAACAGATTATTTCTATTGTATTCAATGTTCGTCTTGATATTGTTAATAGGACACTTGTTTACTATTATAGTAAGACACGATAATAATTCATTATATTGAAATTTTCCTTTTGAAACACAAAACATTACTTGGATAAGTTACCATTGTTTCTTCAGTTTATATTCACCGAGCATAAAACTTATTGTTAAATATACAAAAGATGATACTTTATGTAAAAACAAAGGAACATATTGTGTAATAATTTCGTTTATCATAGTTTAATGAAGTATAATATATGTATTTGATTATAACAATAATGTATTGTAAACAATAATTTATAAAATGAAATTTATTATACTATTAAAATGTTTGATTGAGTGTTGCATTGTAGGATAAGTTATTTCTCACGATTTTATTGTTTTCTATTCTTCATGATGCTTGTAAAGACTACTTAGGATTTGTATCGTATTGACACTATACTGTTTTGCTATATCGGGCTGTTAATTTACGTAATTACAGCTGTTTACTTTTACGTAAGTTACTGTACATTTCTCAACAAATATCACAGGTTAATATCGCAACTTTCCTCAAAATAATATCAGAAAATGTAATTTAAAATTAGATATGTCCAACATCTTCACGTTAATTTTGAGGGCCTGATCCTCCAACCTACTCAAGAACATGGGCTTGCTTGGTGCCTTCCACCAAGCAAGCCCATGTTCTTGACTAGGCTCTACTCCTTAATAATAATATTTCCATTTGTCTGCTAAATATTGTGACTTAATATATACTGATTTTAAAGTTTTTAAATAATAACTTTATATATTTAGATAATCTTTTTTTAAATTGTCAGTTAACATTTATATTGTAATTGAATTATTAATTTTAATACTGTATAATAATACGAAGAAAAATTAATTCATTATTCAGCTAAAAAATAAAATCATGAAATGATTTTTAAATTTTTTTAATCAAAGTGATTTTTAATAAAATTATTAAAAATTAATTTTATGGAAAATTTTTTTTTTAATTTAAAAAGTTATTTTTTTTAAATAAAATTATTCGTTAATCTACATAAAACTTTTAAACAATATTAATTTAATATTAATATTAAATTTCAAAAATTGAAATAATAATTATTTTTAATCCGATCTAAACGTCAGTTTAAATCAATTTTATTTATTAAATAAAATTTACTTAAATATAAGTTTGTAGCTTATAAACTTAAACTTTAATATAAATATATTAAATTTTAAATAATTTAATATGCGTTTTTAGTAGTGCTATTTGATTAAAGTTCAGTAGATTTGATATAGTTCATTTCTGAGTAAAATGACATGAAAATTTCAGAAGATTCTTCATAAGATTTGGTAGGAAAGTTTGAATTAAAATGAATTTCTCTACATTTTGTTTGGAGAAATTTAAAGACTTTAAAAATAAAATTTAAAATTTGTCGAATTTGCTCTTAAATTTGTATCCTGTAAGCGAAATTAAAGCACACCCTTATACAATTTGTACGATTTTATTGCTGAAATTAATATACAAAGATGTACACAATGACGGTATTCCGTCTTCGATTCCCAGTAAATAAATACATTCAAGAAAAATTGTTTTACTAACAATAAGAGCCAATTAATCTTCATTCATCCTAGGAACTGTACAGGCCACATAAAAGAGATTCGGAGGTCATCTTTCACCTGAAACCGTTCGAAGTCACGTGATCGTTGTACCCGGCAGCAGTTTCTCTTTTGGGATGAAAATACGGCATATATCGGTTGAGAGACAAATTTTCAGTAGGTGGTCTGACTGGATTTGAGTTAAAAATTAAACCGGAAGCGGACGTAGCCCATTGCGTCCAAAGATGAGGCGATAACGCACGTGCGGTATATAGTTGTGGGTGCACTAGCAGATTACATGTATCTCCGGCCATGGGAAGGCCCGGAGAGGGCTTCCACATAAATGGCGGCCTAGCAGGAATTCCTAAAAGTCCCGGATGATCTCTAAGTAGGAGACAGCTGAGGTCGTCCGGTCTGTCTGGATCTAAAAAGGGCCTGAATGAAGGATGAGTTAAAGTATCTGACAGCAACGTTTCCATTGTCTCCCTATAAGGAAAAAATTAAAATGTTATTTTTCTCACTAATTAACGAAAGCTTGAGAGTATTTGGAGATTTTAGATTAAAATATTTAATTGTAAGTCTAAATTAGCTTAAATTTTTAACAAAAAATTGATTGCAGAGATGCGTAGTTATATTCATTACACCAATACATCTAAGTTTATAAATTTCTTTTAATAATAAGATATTGTTTAACTTTAGTCCCTCATTACACGTATTTATAACAGGATTAATTAAGATAAATGTTCTCGACTTATTTCTATTAAAAATTTCAATTTTAATCATATAATTTTTCCTATTGACGCATCTAGCTTTAAATATCAAGTTGCTATAATTTTCCAAAACAAAATTAAAAATCTGCCTGCTTACTACGCCCTTTAACCTAATTTTTTTAAGTGTAGCAAGTGCCATATGAATTTAGATTTGTAGTAAGACTGTATTTTGTTATTTTTCCCACAACAGTAGACATTGCATTCACTTTTATAACGTTAGGGGACCTGTGTATTTCGGTGATGGAACGAAACGTACCAAAATATCTGATAATTCACCAATTTATAAACTTTAAAATAACTTTATTTCAAGATAATCTATTCTGTATTAAAGTCTTTATTACCATATTCCAGGACTTAATTCTATACAGCGCGATTAGATGTAACCTAGGCAATACTGTTTTACAATTTGGTAGAGGAGAGGAACTCCAAATAGTGAAAAATTTAAATATGTGAGCCGTAGAATCATAACGCGAGAATCTAACTTTCAGCGTATTTAGTTTATATGCTGAGTGTATAAGTCTATCGTAAGTCTATAGTAGCAATACATTTTATGAGCAGTCTCACTAAATGACCGTCTTTTGAAGATCTCAGATTTGTCATTCTGTGGTGACATCGATGAGGTTCAACTAATGGGGTCATAAACTAGTACATCATAGGGCCTATAGGCTATCTAATAGCCTTGTAATCAACCAAGAAGGAACAAGTACTTCTGAAGGACTGATACTATCGTCAAAACCGAAAAACGAACTAGTCATATTTATACACATAACAAAATAGATCAATTCTACTTCTTAATCGTAAAACAAGAAATGAAATAAATACTTTTTAGATGATATTAATCTTAACGGAAACAAATTTACTAAAACTTTGTCACAAATCGAAGATATCACATCGTCAAAGTCATTTCTTTCACGTATTATGGTCAATGATAACAAAGGACACGAGGACAAAGGATAAGCTTTAAATCGAATGTGGATAAAGTTCACCAAAAATAATTAGGCCTAATCCAATTTTGTATTTATATCTAAGAACAATAAGGATGAGAAATTCGATTCTGATTTAGATTCGTGTCTACGCATCCATAATAAGCCGCAAAAGGATTCTTGCGGGAAATTGAATCGTTTAATTCCTGAGAATCAAGAATGATTTATAAATTGCACGAAGTTATCTATGATCATTCTTAGATATAATTATAAAAAATGAGTGACTTAACAATCTTACTTGGAATAGCAATTTTATTTAACTTTATTAACCATTTTAAGACAATGGTTAATCCATGACCAATTAAGAGCTCAGTTTTAGACCTAAACTCTCGTAACTCTTTTACCTTAATAGGAAATATTTGAAATTAATATAATACTATTTCCTTTGGCTTAAAGTATTTAACTAACGCTTACCGTTACTTAATTCGTCTTAATTTTCTATTATATCGATCAGAGTTAACGAAGATGTGTTCATAGAATGAACGAAAGAATTTTTATAAACATTTTCTTCAAAGCTTTAAATTAAATCGTTCTGGGATATAGGATTTTAATTAAAAATAATAAATCATCACACTTAATAATTACAGTTTTATTTAAATAAATTCTGATGTTTTTACTTTGATTATCTCCTGGAAAATGGTCGCATATTAAAATGTTATTTGTTCTTTTCAAAGATTTCAGTCGAGCCTTTTTTATAATTTGGATGAAGCTCCTTATATGTTCTTACTCATGGAGATCGATCTTATTGAACAGATCATATTTGAAGATCAAAATGAAGTAATATATTCCAATAGGAACTAAACGCGTTTAGAAAAAAAATGCAATTTAAATCAACTTTCGCCAAATTTTATATTTATCTCAAACGAAAGCACGATACAAGTTTATTACATAAAAATTAATATATCAAATCATATATAAATTAATAATTATACTATATATATATTTTAAATGATCTAAAGACGAATTGAATATTGATTTTTAAACGTAAAATTATACATAGGCCCTATACTCGTATTCTAAATAAACTTATTTTTCTAATTAATTTCTTTATGTATATTTATTATAATGGAATATAATTTTGGAAAATGAATAAAATAAGACTACTTGTAGGAACAATGGATATATTATGCGCAATAATCAAATATTAATATACCGGTAATATTAGATAATGGTAGATAATATTAGTTATTTATTACTGTCTAAGTAATAAATAAACATTCGAAGTTATTATTAAAATATACAATTTTTCATTTTTAAACTATCAACCATCATACTTATGACAACTGCACTGTACTTTAGTGATAAAGATCCTAATGGTCTATAATGTGTTTTTTTTTCTTAAAAAATAAATAAATAAAAAGATATTTTTAACCCAAAATCTATATTTGTTTATTTATAATTACTATTTTAAATCTGTATTTTGCTCTTTTTAAATTAATAAACTCTCAAATTCGCCAACCATTTAAGTTAGCGACTGCAGGATCTTGGATCCATTTTTAACTTCGAATTCGTCAAAGCCTGACTTCTAAGAACAACTAGTAATTTGCAGATAAAATGACAAGCGAATCCTCTTCGTTAATGTGATGACATCTTCTTAAGACAATGTCAAATGTCAGAGTTGAAGGCCCTACAATAGAGCGTTGGGTGCTATTCCATCTGGTATTCTTCGCGTCATTTGGACCCCACGCAATGTCTCGGCTGCTGCATATGGAGTGGGCCACCAACTAATTGCAACTCCGGCGACATCTTATCGAATTACTTCAACTCTCGGTACTCGGGAGCCTTCTCAATAATCCATGACACTTCCTGTCCCGACCCACCTGAAGTATGACTATCCCGTCCTTAACAAGACTTGTCCAAAATTGAAATGGGCCAGGGATAATATGTTTGTCTTGTTGAGATGCGGATGAGGTTCCTTGGTATGTTGGTTTAGATATTCCTGGATCTATTTGTCAACAGAAGGAAATGTTAACTATGCCCACATTCGAGTGACGACCACCCGTGGGTTGACACTCTTAGTTACAAAACTGTAAATCGTCTATAATTAATAATTACGTAAATAGAAGTTTTTGCTTACTGCGTAAATATTTTTGCGCCTTTTAAAATATATTTAAGTTTACAAAGAAAAAAAGAGTTTCCATTGGATATATCTATTTCTGAAATTACGGCTTCCTACCAAAGTTATGAGCTTGGAAATTAATACTTGTAAAGAGAAATTTTAAACAAAAAATTCTCACAAATTTCACTTCTGGTTCCTAAAATATTACCATAAGAATTTCTAAATTTTGAAGAGTTCTCATGCAATATTATTTAATCTTTTACTAAAACGATTTCAATATTATAGAAGCTTTATAAATAAAGCTAAGTTCTTAGGCTGTTTAAAGCGAAAATTAATTAAACAAATTAAAAATATTATGCAGAAATTTGTAGAAGGAAATTTTAACATCTGAGCTATTTTATTTAATCTAAACCTAGAGAAATTATATTTTAATCATTTCTCTTAATGGAAATAAAGATTTGATAGAATAGTGGTCTGGTTATTTGTAAGCAAAACACTATATCCTTGTATTGTAGAGATCATAATAGAGTACAAAAATAACTTGTAAGTTGTATGGATGAATTACTTTGAAATAAGCAATTTCGGCGGCAGTATCAAGAGCGCTTTTGTGGAAACCGACTCCCTCGTAATAAGCGAGTTTAGACTTAATTCCAACTTCTAAATTAAAAGTTTTGTTATTAAAAATGTTTGTAACTTTTATAAACAAAATTTAAACGAAATGAATGCTTTGAGAAAGAATCATTCAAGAATATTAATACATAAAACAGTCCAGAATTAGAAGAGTTAAAATATTATTAACAAATATAATTATAAAACAGTCACAATTTTAGATGTAAACAATATTAATACATCCAAGATACCGAGATTTAATGGTAACAACGGGAATTTTTAGTTTCCTGTGTCAAAAATTGATCAAATTGAAGTTTATATTCTATTTCACGTAAATGTAAATAGTTCTATTAAACATTAACTGACATATATGAATTAAAAGTTATCTGAGAAAATCTATAATCAATAATTTTGTAATTGATAAAATTTCATTTTCATAAAAGTTGAAGTCTTATTTTTACATTTCACTTGCACAGAATAGTAAAACACAATATTAAAATCTTTCACATCCCTCACTCTTTTTCTTTCTTCATTCTAAATGTTTGAGTGGGCTTTACCCTTTAATAATAATATAGTTTGCAGAAGTATGGAAGAATATGATTAATTTTTAAAATAAAATAATTTCAATCAAAAATTCTGCCATTTTTATATAAAATAATCAGAAAAAAAGAGCAATGAATTATGAGAGAGAAAAAATGGAAACTTTCATAAACAAGTTTTACATGTAAAAACATTGATCTAAACTATTTTAAGGTATAATAGTTAATGATGTTTCTTTTCAGAATTCCTCTTCAGAATATACAAAAATACTTTAGCATAATTAAGAGTTGTATTAGACTAGATAAACTGTCTTTTCTTCTCAATTTGATATTCTTGGAAACAAATATTTACGTTAAAATGTAAAAAAAAAAAACCCAAAGATTCTACAAACATACTTTTGATATTTTATTAATTTTACATCAATTTTTTTTAAACGAAATAAAAATTTTTCGGCTCTTAAAAATGATAGCAAAGGCTATTTATAAATAAACAAGTCGATGTTTTATTATTAGATAATATTGAAGTAATCTTATCTTAAGCTGAGAATTGCTTAAGGGGTGCTGTAATTAATGCTATCATTTCATTACTGTAAAATACTTTGTTTACATTTTACAATTTGTTTTCTTTTTCTTGGTTTTTCAGTACAGTTTTTGCGTTCATTAATACTGTTTTTCGAAGTTATTAAATTTTAATTGTTTATAATTAACATGTGAACCGATTGAGACTATTATTTTTACATAAAACTTCCGTGAGTTTTAAGTAACTTATAGATGCAGTTACTTGCGGTCACGGAAGCTATTTAAACAGATGATGGAGGTGGGAACAAAGCATCTTACCTTTCGAACTCGGTTAAACGTGAAGAATCTCGAAAACCTTTGGCAAATGGGTTACTATCAATCTTCAGCTTCGTTATCTATTAAAAAGAAAAGACTTGTGTATTCAGTAGGTCACGACCCCACTAATCTGATAGTTTACGGTACAAGTTGTAAAGCACTCATAAGCCAATCTAGAGTTTCCAGATTGTAAATGTCAACAACATAAATTACGATTTGAAGCTAAAATAAAGTCTGACAGATCACCAATTACGTCGTGTTGCACCTGGAACTACCAAAAAAGACCCCCGCTGCTGACCAATAAAACACCTTCGCAGGGACAGTCCTGGTGTGGTCTACGAGTGACATTTCACCTGTCTCTTATAACAGCGGGGAAATTTAATTACCCTATATATAAAAATATGTCTTACCAGTTGATTTTGATATGCTGTTACTGCCGTAAATACCGTTTCTGGAAAGACGTAAGTCCGGAACTCGCTCGATTGCAATTCTGTTATTTGATTGTTACTTGGACTTCTAACCAGATGAATTCTCGGTTGATATTTGTGCATGGAGTTTAGAACTATCTGTAAATATACAAAAGAAAAATTCAAATTACTAAATTATTCACCATTAATAATTAAACTTTCATCTAAAACCGTGAATAACTATGTTAAATATAGGCATAGAAACGGTAACATAACAGGCTTTTGTATCGATATAATGTAATTTTTATTGGTAAACTTTGAAGTAAAATAATGCATAATTATTAATATAAAATTGATTTATTATCAATTTAAAATTGAAATTTTTTTATTCACAAAATGGAGAAATTTATAAGTTAATGCATATTAATATAATTGTAACTTGCAGAAGTTTCATTATTTAAGATCTTTATAAAATTATTGATCAATTTATTCGAGTAGAAGTTAATAGTTCCATGAATATAAAATATCAAGTCCTTCTTTAGAAACAACGATTTAATGCTTTTCTAGCAGCAAACCTTTTCATTTTGTTTCAATCATTGTCCAACCAACTAGTTTTTCTAACTGTCACTGATATACGACTCAGAATTTAATCACATCTTGTTCCTCTTATACACCATCTGTTTCGCTTCAATCGCTATAGGTAGCGTGATCTGTCACCATATCTCAGGCCTGGAAGGAAAAGTGCCGCCCTTCTGAAAGGCCTCGGCTCTTAAAGGCCCATCAGAAACTTGTTTGTTTAACTACTAAACTTAAAATATACTCACATGTCCTTGGTCGTCCATCTCGTTATTTGTCAGTTTTACTTTCTCAAAAGACACAACTTGCTTGCGAAGTTGGTCTCCTGTGAAAGGAGAGTCGGGATGGAGGTAGAGGCGAGCAGGAGAGGGGGGATCTGCTTTGCCTGCCACTAGCCACGATGATCGATGATAGGCATAACGATACCTCTTATTGTCTATGGGCACGATATCCAGTAGCACTGCATATTTGGTGTGGCTCTCACTCCGCTAAACGATATTCTCAGCGTTGGAAACATTCTCCTATACAAAATGAATTTAGTTTAGTTAATTATTTTTTTAATATTAAACTATATACAAGTAAAACATTCATTCTTACTAGATGCTAAATCGATAAACGAGGCTTCTAAAACGTCAAGTTACATTTACAATTAGAAACATAGACCTATATTTAATAATTTTCTTACATATAGGCTATATTAATGTATTCGTATTTCTAACATTTCATTTCAAAATTAATTCTCAAAAATATGTTTTTTTTTCACTTCTAAAATGTAATCAGTTATAAATAATAGAAAGATAGAATAATAAACTGAAAAAAATATCTATAGGCCAACTAAATAAAATATAAAATGGGGTTCCAATCATTAATGAGCTTAAACTGATAGACAGTTGTAATGTCTTCTTACTTACAAGAAAAGTTGAAATTTATCAAAAAAATTGGACCAGGAAACGAAAAACATTTTGGCACATTTAAACCATTTGTAGCTAAACGATAATATCTAATAGGTTTAATATAATTAATTATCATTCTCGTTGGACATTTATCTCGTTAAGAATCCACACGACAGTAAATAGTACAGTGTCGCATATTTTGAATTGCTGAAAGATTGACACGCAATGATTGACACACGCCGGAGTCTTTGCCAAAAAAATGAAAAAAATAGAAAAATTTTGTATCATGTTTCCATTTAAGAAAATTAATTATCCTAGAAAGAATGAGAATATATACGTAGTATTAATGAAATTGTAGTCATTAGATTAGCCTAATTAACTGGCATTAGCTTCTCTGCTTCACTTTTAAGTGAAGTAATTGCTCGAAAAGCTTAGATTCTTCATCTTCGGCTCGTCTTAATTATTAAGGACTTCTCGCAGTATATAAATGTTGAGATTGTCGCGTTTTTCTCTACGTTAAAGCCTTTTAAGTTAGTTTATTCGGCAGAGAAAAGTATTCTGGAAAATGTAAGATTTTTTCTTAATAAATAATGAGGCAAGTAAACCAAAGTTTTAAATTAACATTGATTAGTTAAAAATAGAAAAATTGCTTATACTAAGCGAATTCTTAATGGAATAAGTGGTAATTGCTTAAAATTGTCTTTCGTTTAGAGTCTAATGAGACGAGAATAAATCATGTTACGTGGACCTAAACGAATTTCCTAAACAGCAAAATTACGTAATAAAAAATTTTATTTTTAAAATTCATTAATTGTGTCTAATGATCCCTTCAAATTCGGTTATTAAATTAAATAAAAATTCATAAAGAATTTTAAATTATTTTCTACACTATCTCCAAGTTGATAAGATAAACAGCTTTTATAATTAGAATAACACTCGTTCTCGTAAGAATAAATTAACTTATTGATATTTTAAATGCAGAAAATTGAAAGAAAAATAAGCTTATATTTATTTAAAATTTGTCACGTTCTTTCTTAAAACAACAAAAATTAGGTTCCTTCAGTCTCAATAATTAAGTCATAAACTGAGACATAAAAAATCGAGATAATAGGTTTATCTTTTAGTCATACCGAATGCCTTCCTGTGCTATTTAAGTAGCCTGTAGGCCTATTCTGGTGCAGAATCAGGAGATGCCTGTTATCGTCAGTCTCTTATCTTGTAGGTCTCGTTTTAAGTGTTTTCCGTCCGAGCCATTAAGCTTTACAGACAAGATTCCTTTGCACTCCATCCAAAGTCCTGCACTTATTTTACGTGACATGGCTAATCAATTAGCATTTTCCCTTCGCGGCATTCGAAATAATTTTTTATATTTTTATATCTATAATTTTATCGTTCAATGGCGCAATTCGTTTCTAAAATTGAATCTTAGTCCGGTTATAACGCTCTTATTTTTTTCTGAATCACTGAATTAACGACGTTAGTCTAAATTTTGATTAGACTAACGTCTTAAGAGTTGATTAGGATAAAAGTTTTTCGTGTATATAATGAAAATTATCGTAAAAAAAACGATCTAAACTCCATAGGCTGATGATCAAGTATAGCGCTTGTATGGTATCTGGAAGGAGCTTCCCACTCATAAATAACTTGTGATTAAACTTAAAGAATGTAAAATATACTAATCAGTTATAAATAAATAAGTAAATTGGTTAATTACAATTAATTTTAAAACAGATTTAAATGATTTAAACTCTATTTATCCAACAGCAAAGCGAATGCATGCGAAGCCTTTTATTTTTTAGGTGTTTTTTTTTAGTCTAGTTTCCTTTGCTATAAAAACCAGACTTTCAAGAAGAAAACAGAATTTAGAGAAAGAGATTTTTCTACTATAAAAATAAAAACAGCTGTAAAGATAGACCTTTAGTGTAAAAGCTATAGACCCATAGGAAAAAAGGAAAGTAGTCTAAATCTATGTAATTGGAAAAATAAAACACCTTAAAAGCATCGATACCGTAAAAAATAACATTTAGATAAAGAAAATAAACGTTAAAACTATAAAATATTCTATCATTTATAATATTTGTTTATTGGATTTCGCTTATTTTACTCTCTTTATGAAGAGCCTTTTATGAAGTTGTTCTTATTAATTATGTTTAAAATAATCATAATTAAATATTTTACGACAAAAAAGGACAAATTTCCTTAATTAAAATTAAGAAATTATATGTTTAAATTTTAATTTTTTAAATCTGAAAATTATAAATTTATAGTAAATTTACATAGAGGATTAGTGCTTAGAAGTAAATTATTATATTTATGATTTATTTATATAAAAGTTAATTATATCTTTTTAGATCTTATCAAAATTAAGCTTATCAGAAAATAAGATTTTGATAGTGAAGCAGAAGAAATTCTTTTTGTCATGTCATATCAAAAGCACCTGAAAGTCGAATTCGAAGGTAGACAGTACTGATGAGGATCGATAGAAGTTGTCGAGGATGGTTGTTAATACGTATCAAATGGACAATGACAGGTGTTAGGACCTTATTCTAGCGCCAGATTAACCTGTGACTCAGGCTATCACGGAGATAATAAGTGGATGAGATGCTTCTAATCTTAGTTCTGATTGGTCATTGCTATGACATATGACAAGATTACGTTGTCCAATCAATCAAAACACATCCGGTAACAATTTTCTCTCTCCTGACAAACTTTTCCTCTTTTAATCAGATTTAGCTTTCTTCCATTTTCACCAAGTACTTTATAACCATGACTTATTTATTAGTAAGCTAATTAAGAAACTAATATTGCTTTAATAAACGTTCATAAAATTATAGTAACATTCGTATTTCGTCTACATAAAAATTAATGCGAATTCTTCGAGTAACTATTTCGTGTCAAAGTTTTAATTTTGATAAAAAATAGCACAGATTTAAAGGCAGTTTTTATTATTTAGTATAATACCTACAGTTTAATATTGTTTTAACTGTTAAATAAATTAATGTATAAGAGCTTCGAGCGGTAGAACTGTTGGAAGATAAGAGGAGCTTTTCGTAATGGAGAAAAATATTAGGTTGAACGTCAGTAAGAACCGAGCCTTATATTGACATTTTAAAACGTCACTTAGTAGCTTAACTACTATGAAATCTGGCGAATGATTTAACCTGTAAATAATATGCTTAATATTTAGAAGCTCTGGATAATTAAGTGCAATTGTTTGTATCAAAAAGAGTCTCCGGCATCCAATGAAATCAGCCAAGCGCTAAAAAATTATGTTGAGACAAGCAAGATTGCCAGAAGAAAACTAAAGATAACACCTTTTTTTACTGTTCAACGAACTCGAATCATCATAAAAGTTATTTTGAACATTCCTCGAATTTGACGACTTTCACCTCTCTCATTCGGACAAGGCGATTTCCTAAAATCTCTTTAAGGATTTCAACCCATTTCACCTTCTTTTCTTTTATCTAAATTCTTTTTTTCCCCCTGATCTTCAGATTTACTTCCAAAAAATTTCGATCGAAGATACAATTTGCTCTATTACATATATTGCTCGAAAATGTAGGCTAATGTAATAAGAGATGAACTATAATTTTTAATTAGATTTAATGAATTAAGACAGATTTTGGTCCGTTGTTTGTTTACAGAATATAATTAAAACTCTAGCAGTTATTCAAGAGAGCACAATTAATGAAAAGCCATTTCTGATTGGATGAGATTTTGTTGCCTGGCAGACTAGAGCCAGCCATCGACTGACATAGACCACAGCTTCCAAAAATTTGATTTAAATTGCTTACTTCCAGAAGGTGGAGGATGTATGGGTGTAAATTTAATATCAAGTCTGGGAGAATGGAATTATCATAGTTTCTTCTCATCTGTCAGGTGTTATCGGTATTGAAACTAACCACGAATATTCTTTTTTTCTTTTTTTTTCTTTCTTGGTTCTTATCGATTATTTTCTAACTATTATTATCCAGGTTATCTTGAAGATTTCCAATTCATTTTTAAAATAGGTTACTTTTCCTTTATGTTGATAAATGGAGCAATTCTTAATTTAAAGGTTAGCTTAGGTCTGGATACATATTAAAATATAAACGATATTAAATTAAATTTAAAGTTTATTTTGCAAAATTCTTTAAACATAAATACCTTTAAACGTATTTTAATCGTTATAATTAATTAAAATCTATAAATTTTAGTAAATAATCCATTACTGATACATAATATACACAGGCCCAGCTAGGCCTATATACTTTAGATATGATTTTAATAAATTTGAGTTTTCCTGAACAATATTAAAATACATTTAAATGAATTTCATTATATTCTAATTTAATAATTATACTAATGCTGACTAAATGGTTATTTAAATATAGGCCAAACCTAAAGGAATTTCAACAGCCAAACTCTTCAAATACCAAAGTAAAAATGGGTTAAGAAGCGAATAAAATTAAATCTATTGAATGGATAAATGTATATCTTTTAAAATAATTTAGTAAAGTTAACAGTTTGCTATTTTTTATACGTTATTTTAGGTATAAAGAACAAGCTTTTATATCAGATACCGGTAGGAGAGGATCAATAAATTTCCTGAGAATAAAGAACCGAATATCTCCGCATTCAGCATCCATTTGATCCATCTGTGTGCAGGTGAAGCAGGGTCAGATGGCGTCACCTGAGATCTGAAAGAAAACTTGAAGAAACCCATCTGGTCCACTGTGTTTGCTTGTAAACCATTCAGCAAAACTATTGAATTTTACTGTCACGCCTATCTTACATCTAGTTAACCATAGTAGTGGAGTAGTGCACGTCACAGCAGAGTTTTACTTCATTAGCTCCCATTGTAGTAAAGTCTGTAAGCCACCACAGGGCGGAGCAGACGTCGCCAAAGGGGCCAGAGGTGGAGTTGGACCCTCCTCTACTTCTACAACAGTCATTTTTATGAGAATGACAGCATCCGTGTCATTCGAGGTAGGGTCTAGCGTAAATAGAAAAATAGAGGGTATCGAGGTTCAGTACTAAATGGGAAAAATAGAGTGCATGCTGGTTCAGTAGTACATAAGAGGGTATGGAGTTTATTCTATGGTCTTTTAAATAGGTGAAGTACCATAGAATACATGTGTTTGTAATGAGAAAACACGCAAACAACAAGCTGCTCTTTCAATGAATTAACATATGGCATTTAAATTTCAATGTTTTATCATCTGAAAAATAAATATTGTAAAATAAAAATTAACGATCCTCTCTTAATTGACATTAATATATTTTCTAGAAACTCCATTTTATTTATTTATTAAATTTACGATTTAAATTTCTTCTATAATAAACCTTTATGTTTACAATTGTCATGAAACAAAGAGTTTTTGTTAATTTATTCATTTTAAAATTTGTATATCCTATAATTTCAAAAACAACTTTTTAAAAATTAATAAAATTACGTTTGACATTATAAAAGAATAAACGTTTAAAGAAATAAAATAATAATTCTTCTACATATTATAGTATATATGAAAAAATATACTGTACTTTATACAGATGAAAAAAATCAAAGACATCCTTTACGAATTATTAAAATCCTAAATATATAATTTACTTAAATTCGGTCCTTCCTTAATGTTTTAAAGGTGTTAGTGTCTATCTTACACGATTTTAAAAAATGTACGCTTAGCAATTACAGTATTTTAATCCCGAAAGTTAGTAAACACAAGATCTTTATGGTAGATAAGGATCTAACGTAAACAGAAAATAAAAGATATTTACTTAAGTTTGTATTGAAAGAACATGTACCGAAAGAATATGCTACAAACAAAGAAGAATTTATATTAAATAAACTGAATAAATTTTCTAAACTGTTATCGTACAGCGAACTTAAAGCTAAATATTAAAATTATTTCCTCTCGTACGTACAGTACAGTACAGCATTCATAGAGAATCTATAATAGAGTTATCTGTTATAATTCTACAATTGTGAAATCAGATTTATTTAATTTTTATTCTAAACATATCGAGATTTATAATATAGGCTATCATTAATTATATGTGAAATTATGAAATTTTTAATTTCTCATTTATGAAGAAAAGTAGGCCTATGTGGATGCGAGTTTATAGGCCTACATAATGTCAATAAAGGAAAAAAATTTATACGCCGATTTAATTACATTTAAAGGTATATTTATCTTTAAAATATTATTTTATAATTATTAAATATTATTATTTAAAATTCACAGTTAATTAAATATAATTTCTATCCACAAAATTTAATAATTTCTTTTTGCTACCGATCAACTGCATTTCTAGTGACATGCAATTTTTTGCGGTCGTGTAGGTGAGTGGAAAGCTCAAAAGTCATCACTGACTCATCGGTATTAAAGGTTTTCAAATGCCTAATGGTCGAAGCACAGATGTGAGAATAGTCACGTGTTATTGAACACGCAAACCATCTCGGACGTGACTCGAACAGCATTGTTGACACTTTCTCGAGGCTTATCCATCGATTATTCTTGCCTATTAATAGCTCTCACTTCAACTAAACGGTTAAATTAAAGTATAATAAATGCAAAATAAGCCTAGATGTTCAAATATTAAAATATCTTAATGTTTTCTGATGATTCTTTATATGATAATCGGTCCTGTCGACTATTTACTTAAAACTCGAGCAGTATTTTTCTATCCCTATTTTCATTCGTGTAAAGAATATTAACGCGTGCAATTTATTTACACGAAACCTTTGTTTTTATGTAGTTCTATAAGTCTAATTTATGACATATAGATCATTTAGTTAAGATGCCTTCGCATGTGACATCGAAATGCCTAGAAAACAGTAGGCCATTCAACTTTCACTGTATTTCTAAAACAGCTTTGTTTCTTGCGTAATTTTTTATAGTCTGTTTTTCTGAATACTTTTGAACGATTTTTTAATGTTTTAAGTAGATTTAAGAGCGAAGAAAATGCCCAAAAAATCGCACAAATACTATTTAATTGATGGTCCTGTATTCTTAAAGGCCAGTAATGGCGCTACGCACATAACTTAACGCTTTAAAAAAGTTGCAGTAGTAAAAAGGAGTAAAAATATAGTTTTGTTAAACTGCGGCATTAGAGTACTTGAATATGCCAAAGTCCAAAATAAACCAAAAGTTATTATCTACATTATTTAGTACAAGGTTCTTGTTACACGCTTACGACGTGTGCTATCGAGCGCATTCATTTTCGGATCTATTTATCTCGTAATTGGTTTCTCCAAGAGCATTTTCGTTCTAGACTTCAATGCTTATAATAAACATAGTATTTTTCTTCGTTGGCTGCGTTAAAAACTGTGATTCATCCTACTGAATTCCCAAAATGTTGAATCTCTTCATCGATTAAATAACTTAATAGTTCTAAGCTTAAGTTTAATTAAGAACTCAATCCTAACTTAATTAACAATAACTAGTTTATTCTATTTTTAATTAAATTAAGATTGAGTAAATTGGATTAAGGATAAAATGATTTAAATTTTAAGCTTGTTTTTAATCAAAAATTATAATTTCATAGTTTAATTTTGATTCGAAATGAAATTGTTGAATAAGTTTTATTTATATTATAAAATAGAAGTAAATGATGTATAAATTAAAAATAAAACAGACCTATTTACAGTATTTTTGAATACATTTTTAATACTACTAAAAAATAGGCCTGTTGTGTAACATAGGCTCATACCGCAAAATCCCAGATGTGCTATTGTTACGTAAGCTCTCATTTTTTTATAATTGTATAATGAATTGATATTAATTATTTAATATTTATAATCAAAAATAGATTTATTTTCATATGTCATTTCATTCGCACTTCATAAATTCTTTTTGGAGCAGCACAATTTTGAATCCTTATGCCTTATTTAGAGTAAAGTATAGTGCCAATATCTCGATAATGTGTAGTTTATATTAATTACTAAAAACTGTAAATTAAATAGCTACACTTTTTTTTATAACTGAACTTATCCTTACAATATTAATTCCATTTTTATCTTCTATAACGTTATTAAGTGCATAGGACCTGCAGTCTTTTGCATTTAAAGATAAGTCTGTGTAGATTTTAAACAATCTAAAGCTTTATTTAAGTTTAAAATAAGTTAATTAGCTATCAAATAATGACTTAGGACAATTTAGTACAATCATCATACAACTATGCTGTAAATTTAACATATTACTCACTTCATAAAGTATCCTATCCGATTACACTACTAGAGAATGAAACTGAATAACGTATATACTATATTTAGTAGTCTCAATAAAATACATTTTTCTAAGATTATTTATTATTTAGTAGGCCTACTTAAGTTTTTATTTATTATAATTTAACAAACACTAAACACAATTTGATATTATTTTAGCTTACATTAATCCTATCATCATTGATGCCACGATCATTGGAGAAACTAACTTTATAAAGTAAGATAAAGCATTGATTTAATTTAAATGTTTCTCGATTGCTTTATAAAAATAGTAGTCTATAGATCAACGCTTATTATAATTTTAATGTAAAGAATGCTTGCAATAGAGCTTATATAGTAATAGTCTAAGGACGTTTAAGATTAAAAAAAACTCCATTTAGATCTTATTAAAAACCTAACCACTACTTTTAACCTGCATCATTCTTCGAAAAGGACAGTCCATAACCTAATAGGATTCGTCACAGTTCTCGATAGGAGGTTTACAATAGGTTAGAAGGTCCGTGATTCAGCAGATCGAGCGAGAGAAGCCAAGATTAGATTATCTTTGTATTTATGAGGGTCTTTTGTCCGATGTTCAACGATACAAGTGTTAGCTTCAATATCCGGAATTAATCGTTAATTTTCCGGACTTTTTTCTGCGACATCCCCGTCTTGGACGTACCAAATGTGAGAACGCACGACGTGGGGGTGACGGATATGCTCCGTTGGACTCCCAGGACACGCTTGGCTGCTACCTCGACTTATGACAACGAATGGTTGCGTAGCGTTTTCAAGAGGGTTGATGAGACGCATTCAGATCCTTAACACAATTACCAGCCTAGGCCCAATTTGACTAACACGGCTGATTCACTGGAAAAGAAAAACACCTGCTAATTTCGGGCCCACTTTAAAATGTATTTTTCACAGAATATCCGTATTATATACAGTAGCTTGAATTAAAGCCAACTATTCGAAACGTTAGAAATTGATACAATACTTGCACAAGTCGGAACATATGCTTCAACTCATCTTCAATAAATTTTTAAATAATAAATATAACTCAGATGTAAACAATAAATAATACAGATAGGATCCTGGATAAACTAAATCTGTAGTTTTCTTTTCCTTGAATAAAAAAGAACTTGGAATCTTAATAGTTCTGATGGAAAATTATAAACTTAATTTTCGATAATACTAAATTACTAAATAAAAATATATCTTGATCAAAAATATTTTCTGTATTTTTTTTAAACTAATAATTATCAGTCAATCACAGCGTTATCTCATCTCGAAATTATCTTTTATCCGTTCTTAATGAAATACTTTAAGATTTAAAAGTAGTTTAATAGATTTATTAACTTATAAAGTAATTTAAATCTTTGATTTTCTTAATAAAATTTCATGAAATTCTTAATAAACGAGTTTATAAACTTTCTATTGACAAGTTGACGTAGGCGATTGATTTTATAAATTAAATTTCAACGTGTCACTAAAAGGCTTTACTTAATGATTTCCGTAATTGCTTTCATTTATCAAAGTTTAGTTTCAGATCACACGTTAATCTATGCGCTGTCCATCTTCACTTAAGTGACTTTTGCATTTAACTAAGAGGTGGGAAAGTAGAAAAATAATCAAAGATTTTAGTAATGTGGCATCCGTATACTTCTCTTGAAAACTACTGCTTATCGTTCAACAACTTCTCCTCAATCAAGGATAAACCGGTAAAAACGTTGATCAATGCTGTCAGGAACTTATATCGGATTTCTAAACAAAGATAGAGCTAAAGTTTAGAAGAACTAAGAAAGTATTTCCATTGTTTCCAGTGTTCAATTGATCGAATTCTTCTTCAATTCGCAGCTCTAAATTCAAATTTTAATTACCTCCAACATTAATAAGAACATATAAAAAGAAACACAATTAAAATAAATTATTAGCTGGTTGTATTTAATTTAAATAAAGTGAAAAAAAGATAAACGAACTTTAGTGATTTTATCTATTTTTTACAGATCCTAATCATATTTGCATGTATCTGAATACTAATTTGAAAAGGACCAATAGGCTTCGAGATAAGAAAGTAAATTTGACTTTCTATAGAACTTATCGTTACAACGGAGCATACAAAGAGCATATTTTTGACAGGATCCTAATATATCTAATTCGAAAGCCGATAGAAGAGAAGATAACGTGGTTAATTTGACGATTTCTCTTCCAAATTCTAGGCTTGGAAAATCGATTATAAACACAAGATATAAGGCCTAGCAGTGCGTGGAGGAGACATCAATGGTCGCAGATGTCGGAGATCTTCTCTCTATACATCACTGTCTAATGGACTAACGGTAGCGTTTAAACAGTGGACGGTATTGTTGTAAAGCTGCCACTCACTCTATTCGGTGTGTCCAATCAATGAATTATGCTGGCTACAGGCAGCATAACAAATAGGCCAGCAATTATGCCGAATTTAACACAACGAGATATAAATGCGATAAAACACATCTAAGTTTTCTCTTTGTCAGAAAATGTCAATCCATAATTACCAGTTATCAATAAAAGTAATTGTGACTCCGACTAAAAATAATTATTTGATTTTATTTTTTTGGTCAAAATTAAAGTTTCTTTACTAAGAATTTAAGCCTGAAAGTCTATAAGATATGTCGAACAACTATTCTCATACAAACAGCCAATAACATCTGCCTCTACTAGTCAATCATTGATGGCTCCTTTTTCACCTGTCTAAAATATCATCTTATACACCTGGCTCAATAGTAATTTTAGAAAGCTCACTCTATAGGCCCAGCTTTATCCTTTAATGAAATATAAACTTTTATATATCAGCTTTTAAATCTGAAAATCTTTTTTAAAAAAGGAAATATTGATGTCAAGAGGAGAAATCGTTAACATAACAGAATTAAAAATCGAACCACACAATATACTACACTACACTTTTTAATATATAGTGTATATTATATTGTACTCAGTGCCGGATTAACCGATTGACTAATAAGATAAATGTCTAGAGCCCGTAATTCCGAAAGGTCCGGCTTCTTATATATCTTTCGTTGTACCAGAAATTATATTAGTGTTTATTATTAATAAAAAATTTAAATGGCATTATTTAATATTTTTTTAAAAGCAACTTATTTAAATAGGACCCAATTTAAATTTTGTCTAGGGCCCGCTAGAGACTTAATCTGACACTGATTGTACTATACTTATACACTGATTAATGTAATGTACAGCTTATTCAGAGAATTTCTTAAGACGATGCAAATATATAAGTTTTTTGAAGGTTTTAAGCAACGCTTTTCAACTCATTCGGTATTTGAATAATACGAAACACTAAAAATTTAATTGATATTGTAAAATTATTAAAATTGATAGTTAAATCTAGAATCTAAGTTATAAAATAGGAAATTCAACTTATTAGTAAGAAACTATTTAAGATTTATATACAATCAAGTGGAAGAGAATACAGGTTATTTACATATAATAATATAGAAAGGGTTCATAAACCAACAAATGATAACTATAGCTGATGTGTGAGAATTTCTATGATGCTAAATAAGCCCTTCTATCTTTAATATATCTTTTATTATAATTACAGAGCCTCGGGTTATGCAGCAAGACATGCAAGTGCCGTAACTTTTTTTTTACATCGTTATCAACGTCTTATTTGTATACATTTTTTTACCGAGTTCATTTGACAGAATGAATGTCAGGAGAAGAGATTAATTACTTGATATTTAGATTCTTCTTAATATTTTGGCATTCTTAAATCGAATACACTATTTATAAACTATATTCGTCGAGCTATATATATAAAAATCTGTATCTTTAAAGTCTTTAAATAATCCTATTAATATATTAAAATGAATTAAATAAATAAATATAAGATGTAGCAAATTTATGACTTAAATTTAAAAATATAAATGAACTCATGTTTACTTAGGTTTAATGATGTTTGTGCAGACATACATTTTGAGTTAGAAATAACATTAATAGAAATAAATTAATTTCTTTAAACTCTGAAGAGAGGTTTTACAAGGGCGCACAGTATCTTTAGCTCTGTTTTATGAGAGAGCTGAAGATACGTAGGCCTATTTAGATATGAATTAGCATGAAAAACTAACCTGCCGGATTTTGTTATAATCATTTCAGTTCCTAATTCGTGGAATTTCTCCCATAGCTCCTTGTTTTCTAAGTGGCATTCTGATTTCTTTAAACTATCGCTGTTACATCGAGGTTTTAATGCTTCGGTATAAGGATTTATAACTGTCTTTCCCATAGATTCAGCATTGTCCTCGCTATCGGATCTGCTATCTTCTACACAAGTACGTTCCGATTCAAAAATCGTTGGAGATGTAGCGGGACTACAGATAGGACTAGCTTCTTCCTTTTCTGGATAATCGACCGGCCATAAACCCACTTCGGATAATCCTAAAAGAAAACACAAGTATAAAACTTAATTATTATATATATTATTGACAATCTGGCAGGTTTTACGAGAAACTTTATAATAAATATGCGGAAAAATTAACATCATCATAATTCAGGGTTCTACTAATTAAACCTATTCTTAATACTTGTTTTTAAAGCCTTTCGTACGTTTAGGCTAATTGTTTGATACAATAAAGAGCGATTCAAACAAGGTTTCCCACACAATTAATTGACGTATTACATAAAATAAATTAATAAATAATTTACGAATTTTTAAAATAAAAAAAATGTATTTATGTGTAGGCAGGCCTATGTCTAACGAAGTCTTGAAACTAGATAAATGTGAAACTCGTAATTAAACTTTAATATATACTAACAAATACAATATTACAACTAAGTAAAGTAATTAAACATAGGCTACTACAATTATATATAATATCGTTGAAATTTTAAGAGAATTAAAGAAGATATTGAGATAAACTTTGTCTCGAAATGCCTATAGCATAGATCTAAATTTTATACCACAAACCTTTCAATTTTATCGAATTTACAGGAATATATTTTGATAGATAAAGGTTAAATAAAATAAATAAATAAATAAAAATGTAAACCTTTCATAATTATATTCAAACTGTATTTTTCGTTAAAAAAAATTACGAATAAATTCGATATAATGGAAACAATAATATTTGGAGAACCAATTGAACTTATCTTGAATGGGATCTGTTCGGTCAGAGCTCATATCATCCTCTTGAAATGATTGATTCTCTTATAATTTCAGATAGAAGTCCTCTTTCTTTTGTTGTCAGAGATCATTTATATATCTCGAACTTGTTCGGTTTTGTCACATATCATACTACATTATTATCATTTAATATATATATTATAGCTATTTCTTCAATAGAAAATATAATACGAATTGATTTAAAAGCAATATTTTTATGTCATTTTAAAAAAAAGGCTTAAATTAAGGGAGTTAATCCACTTTAATGCTTAAAATTTTATAATTATCTCCCCTCATAAATGTTTCGGCAAAATTAAAAATATATTTTTTGTTATATATCTTTCTGCAGTTCATATAATGTTAAAGCAATAAAAACATTCGTCTATCCGAAATAAAAACATTGATTTGTATGGAATGCGAAATTATATTCCCTCAGGCAGCCACATATAAAATCTATTTACAATTGTGGACAGTAAATAATAAAATACTTTATTAAAATTTTAAAAAATTGATTTATATGAAGGCGTGATTACTTATTAAAATTAATCTATAGGCGGTAAATATCTATATGCTTTCAGTATTCTCGCATTTTTAATTAAATTATACACGTGTTTAAAATTAAAATTAATTGATTTCTTTTAAATAATATTCTCGATTTTAAAAACAGAATTTTTTTTTTTAAATTCTATTTTAAAAGTTGAGCAAAAGATAATGAAATCTTCGTTCGAATTTTGTTTACACTTATAAAAACAATTAAATTCTCTTCGAATTTTAATGGAATTTCATAAATAATCATTTTAAATTAATTTTAAAACATAAATTAAGATTAAAAATACGTTTTTGTTATGATTCCGATATCTGAATCTAGTTAAACTTTAGGCCAATAAATAATAATGATGGCCTAATCATAACATTACCCAATTTCTCATCTCATCAATGTTTTAAGGAAAAAATTACCATCATTTTTCGTTAATTTCGATCAAAATTACACAACATTGCTAGCAATTATCCGCAAATTATCTTCCTATGGCATTGGATTTTTTTTTAATAAATTAAAATTTATAGATCAATTTTTCAAAATAAATTCCACTTATTGTAAAGCTTAAATCAAATAATTCGAATAAAAAAAAATAAATAAATTCACATAAAATAAGAGCTTAATATAGAAAAAATAAGGTTAAAATATGAAGCCGTGTTTCTTGATAAATTATAACTTAATTTAACCGGAGTTTTCGTCAACGCAGTTGACATTTAATATTTTCGATATTCGGTGACAATATATTGTCAGCTTTAGTTTGAATCCTATTTTATCTTTAAGGCGTGTAGGCCTGCTCTTCGTGGTTACTATATAATTACATTTAGTTTAACAGCGTACTTAATATTGGTCAAGGTGCATTACTAGTCCAAAATATCAGTGAAATTTAATCAATTATTAAATTAATTATAAACTAGATTATTTTATAATTACTATATTTTTATTCTAAATAATGCAATTTTATAAGGAAATCGTTGAAAATTAATTAATACACCTTCCTTATAGGTTGTTAAAGGCTTCGATGTTACGAAATTAATCGCGAATTTACATGTAAATTGTGAAATTTCTGAGCTTTTTATCTTTTATATAATATATAAAACGAAATTTAGGAATTTAATTGTTTTCTTAACGTTTTAATTATGTTTTAAGGAACTTAATTCGATTTACGACGATTTCCTTCTTAAGAAAATAAGTTTATAAATTAAATTATTTGCATAATTACGATTTTAAGGGAGAAAAATTATTATTTTAAATTGTTTTAGAATTCAAAATGAACCAATAATGGTTTAAAATTCGATTTTTTTTTTTTTTTTTTTATGTATTAATAGCTTAAATGGAACTTTATCTGCGTGAAGATGCAATTGAGATTACAAAGACTCGGGCGACTTAAAGAACTGCCAAAAACATTCAAGTACATTTAAGGAACCATTGCCAATCAGATAAAACATGAGTAGAAAAGGGTAATGTGTAGGTAGCGATCCGTGCAAGAGAAGGGAGAAGTACCTGTCTCACTCAATCTTCTTGTAGCTGCAAATAGGACAGATGGGTCTGTGGCGAGCGCTCTTCTGTGCCACTTCTTCAATTTGTTTAATGGTTTCTCCACCTAGCCTACCTTTAAAAATGGTTAAATTCAGCATATCTGGTAAACTTAGCCTGTTTCCCTTATTATAATAGACTAAGTTCCTATAGTTTAAGGTTCAAAACGTAGATTTTAATTTTTACTAATTTTTTCCTGTGTTTTCCTTCGCATCCACTAAAAATCAATGCTTTTAAAGTTATGCTTTTTTTTTTAAAAAAAATAATTTATTTAGAATCCTATTCTTTTCTTCTTTGAAATTTAACATAAAACTTATTTTTATTCCGTAAATAATTATACTTGTCAACGAGAAGTTGCTTACTTAATTGCACGCTTCTAAATTTGAATATGATCACAATTTTATTAATGAAGAAGCAAAACTAATATATATATATATATAGAGGCCTAATATTAAAACCAAAATTACCAGTTAAGTAATTAATGGCAATACTGAAAGAGAAACTTTGACTATCAAACTTTTCAATGTAAATGCTGGCAATCTAGATTAGATTTGAAGCATGTGTCCCATATTAAATCAAATTACTCGTGCAAGAAATTTTCCTCAAATATGAAATAATTCATAATTTCGCTTTCAAGTTTAAAAAAAATATGAAAAATTTTTACAGTAAAGCTTCCGAAAATAGCAGAAGATATCCTAATATTCCTAAATTTTATATCGCTTATTTAAAAAATTAGACTAGACTATGATAACAGCATTATTAATTAATATAATATTAAGATAAATTAAGAAAATCAATAAGATCTTTGATAAAAGCATTAGAAAGCATTTTATGATGTTTACGCTTATGAATTTTTAACGCTTGAATTTTAAATAAATGCAAGACTTATCTTATTATAAAAAATAATAAACTTATAATTATATTATTGTAAGCATCATTAATAAATTTATAATTAATTACACTTCTTATCTTAGTATAAACCGTAAGATACAAGTCATACATTATATTAAATTTAGAACAAAATTTTCGTTTTGTAGAATTTAATTTAAATTTATGCCGTAAATTATAAATAATTATACGAAAGTAACACATTTTTCTATTTGTTACAGACCTGTAGGCCTGTTTAAGTAGGGTTTTTAAGTTCCCAAGCGTGTAGTTTAATAACAGTTATGGATTTCAAATCTAAGAATTTAGCCTTCAGGCTTGACTCGATCTAATTATAAATGAGATTTTAAGTCATAAATACGTTTTTGAATGCAAAATAAGGCACTAAAACTAAAATGGGTTATAGAAGCCGGTCGTTTTAAAAATAAGTTTTAGGTCTCGTATATACAAATTTGATATTTTACACGTAACTGTGAATATGAATTATTTGCAAGTCACTTATTAGTGACCCACTGTGAAGTGATGAAAGAGTTGCGCAGCACGTCACCGAATTTTAATAGGCGTTGACAATCTGCAAACACAGACACGGCTTGTTTGTTAAGAACAATGTTGCCTATCATCACCCACATACTCTTAGACTTATATTAGCACTGCTTTCCAGAAACAGATGCAATATTACAAATATCTTGCATACTTACTCATATATCATTGTAACAATCTCAATCTAAACCTTTTATATATACAGGCCTACAGATTATGCGATATTTACAAGCAATTTTACTATTATTTTCATTCATAACTTCTCGCTGTGTCGTTTAAGAAGCAGATTAATGCCCTATTCAATTTATAGTGTTTAAGCTGCCTATTTTAGGGCCCAATATTAATTAAATCATGAAGTACTAAATATTATTTAGGGTTTAGCTAATTATTTAATAACTTTGAAGTAAGTTATAACTTAAGATATATTATTTAAAGCCTGTGCTTATAATATTTGTTTAAAGAAAACAAATTAATAATAATTCGGCTCTTCATCAAACTCACTCAACAGAAAATTACAGAAATCTCTTTAATATGTTAAAAGAAACTTGCTTAATTTCCTGATATAATAAACTTATTTAATTTCCTAACTAGATCTAAATCGGTCAAATTATTAATTTGCCTGTCGGATTTAATTAAAATGACAAGTAAATGATTGTGATATTTTATAATTCAATATTTATTTCAAGCGAATGTATTTAAAAGCATTTATAAATCGAGAATAAATTTTTATCCTGTAAAATTTTAATTAACATCGATTAAAGTTTTAAATAAACTAAAAATATAGGTTTAGATATGAATTATTCTTATAACTAGATGTTATTAATGTTTCTTATCAGATAAAGGATCCTGTATTTTTGTTTAATTTCGTATGCCTGATATTTCAGGATTCGATAAAATAATTCATAAATTTTTAAGATCTTCTTATCTAAATAAAATTGGGTTTTTTTAGTTTTAGTTAATAGCATATTAAAATATTTAAATATTAGTTTCAAAACGATTCATTGTAAATTTATAGTAATTCAGACTACTCGGAATTTTTAGATTTACAACAGATTAAACTTTCTCAGTTTGATTCACGAACGGCTCACGGCACTGGGCCTATTAATATTTTATTGCAATTGTAGATTTAAATAATTAATACAGAAATTCGGAGTAAAATCTTATTTAGATTAGACAAAGTACGGTAGAAAGAGCACACGTGAAAATTTTCCGGAATGATTATCGAATGACACAATGTTCCATTCCCGTTAAGGCTGTCGATTTAAGCTAAATTAGGCCTAAATATGTAAGTTTAATTCATTTTAAGAATGAGAAAGAGACTCACCTGTGGGGAGAGAGGCCTCATCAAGTTCCTTCTCGGCCGGTTTTTCTTTAGCCATAATCGCCGCTATAGAAAAATCGGTGGCTTTGGTCACCACACCTTTCGTCAGAGACGACTGCATGTTGCAGATTAACGGTTTAAAATCTGCTGTAATCACAAAGAAGAAGCATTTTTTGAGGATTTACATTCGAATCCCTAAAGGTAAATCGTCTATCACGTGTCAGGAGAAAGTTTCAAAGTTGCAGCTCCGAGAGTAGATGTTGCTGTAACGGAGGTTGCCGTAACGAAGTGTCAGGCCATCCACCAGCCATCGAAACAGACAAATAGGCGGAGAAGTGCAGCCAATCAGAAGCTGTACATGTTTCGGTCAATCCCTTGGGGTGGAGTTGAATCAAAATACAAATGTGCATCCCGGTTTGTGGTTAATTACATCTGTTGTGATTACGTCACTTTTTAGGGTAATTAACTCGTAGTTTGAATTGTAGGGATTTTTATTTTAAATTAATAGCTTTATCGGGCATTAAGAGATTTTTACTGCACGGGAGGTGATTAAAACTCTGCTTCAGAATATCATACCGTTTCGTTCTTAGTTCATTTTATTTACAAATAAATTCTTAATTAAGCATTTAAAAGTCAAGATCGATACGTGCTCGAATTTGTTGGGATTTTGGCATTTTTAAATATATTATTTTATCGATTTATATACTCTCAAATCGTTTTAAATGCACGTATATATATTAATTCTATTTTTAAATTATAGTTAATCGATTCAAATTAGCTGGCTGATTAATTTAAATATATAGGCCTAATTAATGAATATATATTATTTATATATTATAAATAATTCAATATAACTTGAAAGCTTATAGTTAATTTTTTTTTTAAATTTTATATAACTCTATAAGATTTATTCAAAATTAACTTTAAAATTACACTTTTTTTTCAAATGATAAAATTAAATGGAACTATTTAAAATCGCCTAAAGGATTAATTATTAGACTTACATTTACCCATCATTATCTTTAAATCTGTTTTAATGATTTTTTTTCCAAATGTCAAGCTGACTTATTCTTACAAAATGAGAAAACTAAACGACTTTTTAAAGCAAGATTTAAGAATTTTGTCTAGAGTTTTACATTATATTCTTATGTATTATAATGTAAAATATAGTTTTATCCGTTTAGGCTATACAGAAGTGTGTTAGTCAGAACTAAAAGATGGAGAAATTCTGATATTTTTCGTGTATAAGCCTATTAGTAAAGGTACCTAAAGTTAATTTTTGTTATTCTTGAGAATTTGTATATAAATATAAATGAATACAGGAGACTTAATATGTTTTTGATAGGCTACATGAATAGAGAAGAATATGCGTTCGTTTTTTGGATATTGTGTTAAGTTTAATCAACGAGTATTGTTAATTGGAGTGATTTCGACTTGAATCGGAGCAGAAAATGTACTGTACAAGAGTAGAAGTTATGTTGCTCGTTCGCATCCCGGGACGCATCGGACTGACATCTGCAGCTAGACGTTGACAAGTTGGGCCCCCTATCGGACAGCAACCGAACTGATGTACAAGACGATAGAGCAGGGTGGAGATGGAAGGGACAACAAGGGACATTAGTTAACTTGGACGTGCTAGGTAGGTGGGCGTGGAGGAGTGGCGACATCCAGTAACGCCATCCACACCATGACGGATTAAGCGGTGCACCTTAATTGCTGCCATTGTTACCGGTGATGGGTTGGGCATGCGCAATTGTGTTTGTTTGTCTTGTAACGCGCGCCACTCACTTCATCAAGCTAGTACTAGGCCACCTAGCGGGAAAGCTGACGAACTAACCGCCATGGGGTATTTGGCATCGTTTACAATAATTCATCTATTTTAGGACACTTTCTCTCCCACACCCTTAAATTTAGTATTTTACGCGAAGCCAATTCCTCTCAGAAATATTTCATATGATAAATTATAGGAAAAGCATTTAAAATTTTTATCGATCATTTTTGATGATTTGTTTAACATCTCCATACAAATATTTGCCACTGGGAGACATGTAATGTTACCATTTATATCAAATATTTATACACGAAATTAATTTTGCTTATTACATGATTAATTCATATGTAAATACGTTTATTGAAGTGAATATTTTTATGTATTTGTTGATACTTTCATACAAATTTTTTATTGTAAAAGCGAGATAAATGAAGTAGAATTCTCTAACGGCAATGGAAATTTCTTAGGATGAACAGTATATATGGCTGCATGTTGCACAGGATTAGTCACGTGCTTATTATATTAGTTCTTCCACTTGTATACAGTAAGATACATCTAATATGTAGCTTAATTTCAATTATATAACATGTATTTTACGCACAGTCTTTCGATTTTTTCCTTATAAGAAACAATCTTGTAAAGCAGGTTTTATATTAAAACAAAATAGCAAATGACGCAAAAATATAATAACTTAAATTCATTTGAAGACATTTTACTGCACCTAAATCAGGACTGTAAAAATTTAAAAAAATTTGAATAATAATTATTGATTTATTAAGGCTTTATTAAGACAATTCTAATTTGTTGGAAATTTTGAAAAATATTTCTATTACAGTAAATTTGGAATCATCTCAACATTATTTACGTGATAAAAATACAGACTTTAATTAAGTTTTTCAAAATTAAAATTGTTATTATAAATCGAATAATGAAAAAATCAAAATGCATTTTTTATACATAGTTAATTTATAAGAAAATAATTTAAATTTATAAGAAAATCTTTCTAGAAATTACTTTTAAAAAGCATATTTTAATATACAGTTTTATGAAAAATTATAAAATATGTGTAATATTTAAAATCAAATGTTTTTGGACCTAAGATTTAATCAATGTTTGCTTATGAAATTATATTGTTTTACATACATATATACGATTTAAGCGTAAACTTCCAGAATCTAACTTACAATGGCAATGATGGTAGTTCTCTATCACAGCGTAGTCCATTAACTGACTAAAGAATTCAATAAATCCGCCTTGAAATAATCCATTTGAATCCCTATTCTCAAACAGTAAACCTGTTCAGGTAAACAAGAGTTTCGTTGTGGGGAGGATGTTAGTCAGGTAGGATCATATCTGTAGGGGGCACCCGGTTCCTGGTTATTTATATACTGCACTACCACAGAGACATATTTCACTGGAGATAGTCACCTAGGTCAAGTCCTCCTGTTGACAGGGGTCACTGCAATGCTTCACAACCTCCAGTTTTTTGGTATGTGGAATATGCTCTTTATATTCTTCCCGTTAAGTCCGATGACAGATTATGCCTACGGGCCTTTGTCATACTAAAGGGGGATTCATTTGCATAGTGCTATTATCTGTGCTTTAGATTTCTCTCGAATTATCACGCAACAGGGTCAGCTACCTTGGTCTTTCACGTATGAGGGTGGGGCACGTGCTTCCCACGTTCTCATGGCAACTTTCACTATCAATGGTTTCGACGCCTGCTTTACAACCCTGAGGCAGTATGGTACATCTCAGTCAACTTGGATATACCTACTTATATAGTAGCCGAGGAACTAGAGTTAGGTTGAAGATATGCTGAAAGGTTGTTGACAGTTTAGAGGTGGTCCTGGGACCTTCTGTCTCCACACCTTATCATCCATTAGCGCATGTGACGTCACTCCAGACAAGAAATGAAAATATTCAAGGATAATTCGCTAGACTTTCCTGAAGATGACAATAAAACCACGTTGAAACTCAATAAGTAATTTTAAAACTTTCTATTAAAATGTCACATGTGGCACGACAAAGCATAATTCATATACAACGCAATCTCCACTGATGGAAATTTATCATAAACAATAATAATGTAATCTATTTTTAAAATATTTAACAACTTTTAAAGCAAAAATGATTATTTTTTAAATACATTGTGATACACCTTATCATACAACAAATCAAACTCTAGTTCAGAATTAATGGAAAGTAATAATAATTAACATTTATAATTAAAATCTGAAATTAGCCGAATTAATCGATACGTGTTTAGAAATTATTTAATAAGTTTTTGTAATAATTTTTAAAAATTATTCGATAAATTAACGTATAAGTGCTAAAAGATTTTATGATTATACTAACATTAAATATTTTTTTTAATAAATACAGCTTACAGCTAACACCGCTTAGTGTATATAACTTATTAAAATCTAAAATAAAGACTAAAAATCATGTTTATTTACGAAGCAATTATTTGGATTACCACTTCATATTGTAAATGTAGATATGTGTTAAGCTTCCAAGACAAAACTTGCATTCTAATTAAGGTAACTTAAAAATAAATATATTTATTTACATAGAAAGATATCATGCCAGCAAAAGACTACAATTTCTGGAATGTTTATAAACATCTAATTCTATAGACCTAGATATGTCATAAATTTATCCAAACAAAACTCAAAATTTAGAGTTACAGCTAAACATTAGTCATTATTATAGTAATTACGCCCATGACAATAAGTGATTTTGTTTTCTTTGAAATTTTATAAGTGGGAGAGACAACATAAAATAGGACTACTCTCACCTAGTAGTTAAGAGGATATTTAAGAGGGTAGGGAATATCTTTAAGCAGAGAAAGTGACAGAGCGCAGTTGTCCCTGTCTAGTAACTCTGCAGATAAGATAATTTCCTTGTCTGGTTTTTGTTGCCTTTCTGCAAAACACACTGAATCCTAAGATGGAAATCTTTATGACTAGCTTTATTGCGGACTTTAGGTACGTCTTTAAATTTGTTTTTGTGTCATTCCATTCCAGCATTTCTAATTTTAATCAAAATTTTATTTTGTGCGCTTCTGTCATTTCTTTCGAGGAATTGAATTAAACGTCTTAATTTTCTAATTCGATATTCTATGAGAATTGATTCTTATTCCTCTTCTTTCGGGTTAAGTTCTTTGAATTATTGTTAGAAACAAAGAAAAATTCGTTTTTTTAGTAAAAAATAAAATATAAACTAAGCTTTATATAGCCTATTTTTAAAATAAATTTAAATCTAATTTACTTATTAATTAAACCTTATTAAACTTTGCTAATATATTAAAGTTAATTTCTGTTTAATTCTAAGTTATTAAGATACTATCGATTTTAAAATAATTAATAAAAAACTGATAAATAAATTATACGATTATGTGATATATAATCGTATAAAAATATTAAAATATTATAATATTTTAGTAAATATTTTAAATAAAAATATTTTAATATTAAAATATTTTAATAAAAAATTTATTTATTTCAGATACCTTCCATCATTTCCAATATAATAAATGCTTTGTTGTCTTATTATAATTATCTGTCTTACTGAAAATTTTAATTTAGTAATATTAAGTTTATTTAAATAATCAGCCAGTGTTTTTTATATGGAGAATCGAGTGGTAAAATATATAATATTGAGGCTTGGAGAGCGAATGGTAGCATAGTCTAAACTATCCGTCAGTTGCTTCTTGTGTCAACAACAGACACAGAGTAGCAGATAACGAAGCAGAGAAAGAAAAACTGCTTTGAAGCAGCCGTTGATCCCGCTTCCTTTTGTCTTACCGCCCGACAAATAGTTCGTTCACCGAGTGAAGGGGAGGCGCTGATTCAGCTATCACGTGACGTCGTGACGTCACGCGTCACGTTCTGGGGTCTCGAGGGTCATGCCGAACGAACGTGATGCGATTAATTAAAGTTGCATCCTCTCTTCGTGGTTTCGGGTCTGCCGATAATTAGTTGTCCGTTGAGTTGAAAGGTCAACAATTAAGTCGACCACCCTGTAGCTCTTATCTGTGGGAGTGGACATCCGGGAGCGTTGACTGGATGGGTCCAGCCTCCTATAAGATTTCGACACTTAACCTAATTGAAATATTGCATTAATGCTTTATATGTACGATTCTGCACTGGTCTCGTTAACTTATATATTGTTACCTAATTGAATTCTTTCCAATTTTACTCCGTTAGTAATACTCCAATTGCATTATTGTTTTCTCATCGATTATCTCAATTAAATTTTAAATGAATTTATTAATTACATATACGTAATGTACCGTACGGTACCTTGTAGAGAATATCGCACACATTAAATATTAATATTATATACATATTAATACGTTCCCCTCAAAAAAGAATACTGATATAAGTTATTTAATGTATTGCAATCTAACAGTGTTATTAATTCTTCTCGAATACATCTACCAATAATTAATTAATAAGCAATATAAATCAACACGATAAACTGCTTAACACATGAATTATATTTTCTAATTTTTATTCTCTATCTGAAAAAAAACACCTAGAAGTTTTAAATATCTGAATTTGCGAATATTTAATAATAATTCTAGGCGTGACGTGTCTACCAAATTCCTACTTATAGTCAACTGTTAAAAAAGATATTTAACTATCAATCATAAGTCAGATTTATATATGATTTGTAGCTTTAATAATAACTTAGTTTATTCTATATTACTAAAAAAAGAATTTTCAGTTTAAGCCGCGATTTCAATAACTTAAAACCAAGTTTTAACCCGAGATTTTCATTTTAAGTTAATGCAATTAGTCATAGTCATAGAAACCCATTAGAAACCATATGGAATCCATTTTAGCAAGCTGTGAAATTTGTATACATTTTTTATTTGGAATAATTATACAATAAAGTTTTAATGATATATAATAATAAAATATTTTGAACTATTCATTGAAGATTATTTATTTTGGTCAGTTAGAATTGAAAAGAGGACAAGCCTGTTGGCTGTTAGTCCAACAATATGCCCACTGCTGTGTTTCGAGTTGGAGCCAGTAGTTTTGATGTCGGTTTGGGTATTGTGTACATGTCACAGACCATGAATTTGTGGACCGTGTCCGACTTTGGGGTCACAGACAATGAATGCCTGTTAATGCTGTCAAACAGAAACTTGTAGTCTCCTGACTTCCATTGTTGCATTCTGGACCGTTCTGTAGTTTAATTGTTCGTTTAAAATGTGTGAAATGGTATTGGATTGGCCAAATCCCAATCTACACGCCCTCAAAGGTAAAATATATTTTGCAAATACAGTATTTTACTTTCCGTATTTATAAAGTAATACTTAACTTATTATATATGATAAATAGGCTATTGATGTATCAGTATATATAGATTTAATATAGTAATTTTTAAAGGTAGCGTATACTTTTTATTAAATTAACATTTATTTATTTTTATAATATTTAAAGTTATTTTAATGAATTATTGTAATGGTTAAATTAAAATATTATGGGAAAAACGAAGAGTTTCATCTTTATCATTCTGTAACTCTCACAAATAATTCAAGAAGCGAAATACTATATAAATATGTCTGAATTTAATATAGAAAAAATGCTAATTCTAATTTATTTTTATATAAAAATAACTTTAATTTTGAGAATTATATTAATATATTTATTAATTTTTTAAAGAAGTATTAGTTACCCCCTTTAAAGAAACGTACTGTACAGTACACTTGATTAAAACTTACTTAAAATACAGTGCTTAAATAGAATTACTTAAATGTTAAATAATTAAAACAAATTAATTAGAATCATTTTTTAAACAACTATTTAAAACTTTTGTGCTTGAAATAGGCTTGCAACTCTCACTGTAAGGAATCTTGTTTTTAAATGCTGTATTTGTATACATAATTTGTGGGTGTGTAGACAATATTAAAACAGTTTAAAATGAAATATGTTGAATATTTATTTATATAATAAGCTATTATAACACAATTCTAAGCTATTATATCAAATAAACGAAAATATAAATGATTTAATTATATCTTATATCTAACTAACATTTGTTGATAATAAATTTATGCCATTTCTGATTCAAAAATACAATTTTGAAGATGAAAAACAATTCGAATTATTATATAATACTGTGATTTAAATTCATTTCATACAGAAATATAATTTATAATACTGAAATAAATAAAATTAATATTAAACTTTTATTTTTCTTGCAACTATTTTTGCTGAAATGTAACTTCTAGGAAATGTCTGAACCTATATAACTTGTTACTTTATAATTTTAGAGATTTTCTACTGATTTATTACTAACAATTTTTAAGTTTAGCAATGAAAGTAAATAAATATTTTACTCAAACAATGCTACAGAACAATTTTTATTGTAGGTATTAATTCATAAATTTTGTTATATGCGAAAATATCCATTTTATAGCATATTTTCACATCTTTGAATATACTGAATGTAACGTGTGATAGAGACTCAATATTAAATCACTTTTATCTTATCTTCTAACAGCATACTTTAATATAAAACTGCAACACGAATTTAGCACGCCTTCCATATTAAACTAGTTTATATTACTTAGAAAAAAAGGTTCTTTTAGATATCTTAATTTCTATTTTATTAGAAAATACACAATTTCTAGACATATATTTTCATTTATTTCATTTTCAGCGAATAAAGTATCCTTAAAACTATCCCATTTCTTTTGACCTTGCCATTTTTCCTGCTTTCTAAACAGGTGGGTGGTGATGGTATGCAAGCAGGTGTCATGCAAATCACTCAGAGGACCTCTATTGACTGACCCTCTGCATGACATGGATCCGGATTTATACATAATCCTGTCTCTCTGCATCTGTTTTCAGGAAAATACAGACAGGATTATAAACAAGTATTCTATTAATAATCCCTTTAAATATTAAGTGAACGGAGTGGATCACGATTAGACACTCTTCCATATAAACCATCTTATTAATTATTATTTATTTAGACATTACATTAAATGAAACATAACACTACAGTATTCAAGATGTTTTAATCGGAATTATTTTACAAATATTTAATTTTTTTAATGAATAAGTAAATAAAGCTGGAAATATAAATCTTAGCTTAAAAATCCTCCTACTAAGAAAAAAACTAATTGAGAGAAGAGAGGGGAAATACATATATTGACATTTGGAATCAAGCTGATGTTCTTTACAAACATATCGAATATTGTAATTTATTCTAAATTCAAACAAATTTTGACTTTTCCTTACAAACAATTAATTTTTAACACCGTTATACATTCAAGTAATTGACTGATTCCCCTTCTTAGAGCTACGCCACGCATTTATAAGGCTGTATAAATATATTCTGATGCTTTAGAGCTATGTTACAGAAGAACATACTTCAGCTCTTAGTAGATTAGTAGAAATTATATATTTTATGGCTAAAATATTTATAGACTTTTCTTTATTTCTTATAATGAATTTAAAATATTTTCTTTATTTTATAAACTATAAACAAGTCACTTGAAAAATAAACATTTTTATCAATAATTTTTACTTGATAAATTAAAAATTTCGAAAAAAATAATTAATTAATTAAAAAATTTTTCATTTAATATAGAATATAATATATTTTTCTGATAAATAAAGCGATTTATGAGCGTAAGTAATGTTTAAACAATGTATCAAGAAACAAGTTATATGATGAAATCTTGTATTGTTGGAACTGAGATTCCTAACTCAGACTCGAGCATAAGTGAAGGGATATCAAGAATAGGACCAATAACAATATCCTGGAGGGCTCTCGGCGGGGTTCCCATGAAGGGCCTTTCGTCGAGAGGGCTACCGTCTACAAATTCCCCGAGGGCGTGAAGGGCCGTAAATTCGTTTCCCGTTCAACAATTATATAGTAGATGAATCTTTGTGTCCGTTTTGCAGGTGTAAAATTGAGAAGATTTTTAAAGGCTTTTAAATCACTCAAATGTCTACCTTCCTAACTTACGATCCTTTCTCGTGTATCTTCTCCATTTGTTACTAGCTCCTATCTTTACAGCGCTTATATTTTTACTTTGTTTTCATATAAATCGATTAATAGAATAAATAGAATTTTATTTAAAACTAACTTTAATAAATTTAATTCAATAAACGAAGCTAGAATCATTATAAACTATGATATATTACGTTTAAATTAACATTTCGGTTTATAGTATAAGCGAATAATTTAACTGAAAAATAATAATATTCTATGGTAAAAATTTTAAATAATGAATTATATTATGTGATAATTATCAATCGTTGTAATGTAATTAAACCTAAAAGTCAAATACAATTAAAAATAACCTTTAAACTACGGACATCGATGAGAAAACATAGAAAATGGCCTTTGTTTGGGGGTTATTTTGTATGCATTTGGAAAAGAAACGTTCTAAAAAATTGGCCGCCGCTTAGAGGTGGTCTTTATTAGAGGTTTGACTATATAAATTGGTTTAAAAACTTGATATAAAATAATTTTCTATAATTGATTCTATGGAAACGAATTATTGCAAGTGCTTTAATTTATAAAATTTTGGGTTTATTTTGAAGAAAATTAAGAATTTTTTATGAAAAAGATGAGGCGTACAATTCCATAATTTATTTAGAATTTTCAGAAATAGGAAAGAATTCCAATTAAATTTACTGGGACACTTGCCAAATATTAAATATATCACAAATCTGATATTCGTGAGAATTGTAAAGAGATAAAAACTAATAAATAATTTATTATTGTTCTAAATAATAATAAATAAAAGAAATACACTTTTTAAATACGTGTAATTTCGATTAATAATGCAATTTTTAGATTATAAATATTCAAAATTTAATTTCTAAATTTATATATCATCAGGGATTCTGAATTAGCATCGGATGTTGGTCATTTACGTTTCTTAGTTTTATACAGAAACTCTTTGCTAGAATTGTTTAAGCAAATTCGTTATTAATATAACTGTTAAATTGTATAAATGTCGTTTAAAGGATACAAGTAAGTTTCCAATCCGGTTTGTACAGGGGAAATAATTTGCATTCAAGAGAGAGTCAAGTTTCTTGTTGATAAATTAGTTTTACCATAAACAATGGAGATTCTGGAGAACTTTAAATGTGTTTTTTGTTCAATTAATTTGAGTTCTGTTAAGAAAATAAAAGGATATGTTTTTCTCAATTAAAAAAAAAATCATTAAGCATTAATGAACTTTTCTCTAATATAGGCTATTCTCATTAGTTACATTATTCACTAACATACTACATTAAAAACTTTAATTTTTCTTAAAGAATCTTTAATCTTTCAAGTATAATTAATGGAATTTTACATCGTCGAATAGTTTGTAGTAGATGATAGTCTATTGTAGTCTGTGAATAGCTTCAACAGTGTTGTTTGTATAAGTTATTGTTCGGTTAATACACTCTCGTATATCCATATTTGGATTGGTCGAATAAAAAAGTACATTCGACTGATCAACAATGCCGAATAACCAATTACCTAGGTAGGCATTAGGCTGTTAGGCAGGCAGAGCAACTGCAGAGAGTAATTGTCGATATTCCCGCAGGAAGCAACGCGGTGGTCCGCAGATTTTCCACGCCCAAATATCGGCGGCCCGTGTTAGAAAAAGAGGACAAAATTAGAGGTTTGAAGACAGCACTAACACCTCGATGAAGATATATGAGGCCTAGGTCATGTTAATAGGAGTCCTCGTGACAATTTCCACCGCTCCGTCTCCAAGAAAACAATAGCCTCAAAAGGGGAAAATACAGATGCTACATTACTTTTCTATGGACTTGATTAAACAAAATATAGGCTACTTTGTTCTATTTGGTGATAGAAATTCCGAAACTTCTTTAATTTATGCCTATAGGCTCGGATTTATCACGAGCGAACATTCCGATCGGCTATTGAATATGTGATGAAGGAAACTGGCTTCTCGCTTTTATTACTTTCTTGCCTTCAGCTACGACCGAGTCTAGTCTGTTTAAGTAACTAAGTAGGCCTGTTATACAATGAATGGGGCCTTTTAAGTCATAGGCCTACATCGAAGTTCTGATCAAAAGCCGCAACCGTCTGTTTCTCCTCATCTTTTAAGAATGTCCAATCATTTTTAATTTTCATTTTAATATTAAACGGAATTTAGCAATTTTTCAAGATTAAATTAAATTTTAATTTTATTCTTTTGCGCTTTTAAATCTTGTTTTATTCGTGTAAAATCAAAAACATATAAGCACTTAATATAATCATTGTCTAAGTATAAACAACTAAAAAATCGGTATCATATAAATTCTAGTCCTTTATTAAGTGCAGAAAACAACCGTCTAAAGTCGGCAGTTTACTGAAAAACTTCGTTAGTTATCCCTTAGCTAAAGTGAAAGAGGGATCGTCCAGAACGTGACATCATCCAGAAACAGAGTTCACGACCTTGAGGGGACCGCGACCTACTGATTCAGAAACATTACTGTAGAATATAGACAATCAATCTTCATTAATTAATTAATTATTCCATGTAAATAAATACGTTATTTTTTTCTACAACTTGAAATATTTATAAGAATCATATCTTTAAATGGATCTAATTAATATTGATTGTCTCATGTATAATTTTATGCAAGTAAACTGTTTCGATATAACCCAGGACGTTGCCAAAATTCGAATTTTATAAACTCGTTTCTTTGTTTAGAAGACAAAAGACACAAATATCGACTGGGAAAGATAGTATTAGTAGACGAAGAGCAATTACAAGTTATATGGGATATCTGTTGTAAAATTAAATGTAACGAGTCGTAATTAAACTTCGAAGCTCGGAGTTTTTTTAAGCAAGAAATACCTCTTATTATTGACCATATATTACCATCTAGACCAAACCCCGAAGGGTTAAAAGCCAGCGATCTTCTCCATTACAAATCTCTCCCTCTTTAATTCCCAGCACCGCCATTAGTGGCCTCTGTGTACTAGAATAATAGCCTATCATGTACGTGCCGTAAATTGAATTAAATGCTCCAAAACAAGTCATAAATCATGCTGTACTGCTCTCAGCTACGTAAACGCTTTTCCTTGGAGATTATAAACAGTTTTAAAAAGATTACGTTTCAATAATTATAACTTAGTCCTTGCATTTAAGCCTATAGATAAATTTAGACACGACCACATTACACACTCCTATATCATAGAAGGATCAAAATTACATAGGGAGAACCTAAGCTTGTATTTAAGAGGTTGGATTATACAGAATATAGGTTATATCGGCTTATACCTTTAGCCAAGATGTGAAATTTCGTTTAAAATATTCCAAAATAACATTAAACTCAATTACAAGTTTATAATAGAAACAACCTGGCAATTAAAGAGTAAATTATCCTGAACCTATATAAATTTAAACAGCTAATACGGCAATTTTCTTTCAATAATTTAAATGTAACTTCAATTTTAAATTATTTACAGGATTATTAGAAAAATATAAATAAAATAGTTTCGTTTTTACACTTTAGAATAAGCAATATTTTACCAAAACTCATTTAGCAATAGAGAATTTAATAATTAAATGCTTTGCTAATGTAGATGTATACTAAAATTTAACAAGATTTTTAATAGAAATTTTGTAAAAATAACTTTAAAATAGCTTAGAAATATAATAAAGATATTAAAATAATTTGGTAAATTACTTATAGTAAATAATACATACTGTGTATAAGCTATCTATTATAGTAGTGTAACTTGCTCCGTTATTGGAAGAGCCAGAATTAGAACGTGCAAATCTGCATTCACCCCTATATCACTGTGGATGTAGCCACTAGCATTGAGGATAACAGTACTACTGGCTACAGCCACTAGTACACGTGTGTATACAATATCTACGAGTTTACTCGTAGATATTGTATACACACATGTAATCTATAAGTGCCTTTGTCAAATTCAATTTTTTTTTTCTGTATTTATTTACGAAGTAAGGAGTCCAGAGCCCATTCTCCTGGTTACGCTACTGAAACTATCTATAAAAATATAAATTTAGAATTTATATTTGTAAACTATTTAACAAAATAAAAAATTAATTTATAAAGGAACTTTTAAATTATTAAATACATAATCCATTTGGTTTTCGAAGTATAATATTTAAAACACTTAAATCAGATGTTTTTCAGTGTTTCTATAAGTAAAAATTTTGACTGTAAACTTTAATAATCCGTTAATATACAAGACTTATCTTGAATGTCTGTTTAAGTCAGGTTTAATTAAAGATAGGTTCACTTTAGAAGATATTAAGACGTTTCCTCTTATTGGTGTATCACAATAGATGTAATTTATTCAGTAAGTGATTAAATCATGCACATCTATCAGAATTTACTGCCATACCAATCATAATTGTTTCAGAGCCGGAGTTAGGCATCAATTCAGATTCTCCCTCCGAGGATAAAGATTCCAAAGCAGTAAAGTCATATAACAAAAGACCAACACGGATGGGTATTGAAAGGTGGCAAAATTTTAGGTAGGAAACCTATAATTTACCTTCATTAATTTTCTTTGGCTCGTCTTTAATTAAGAGACCGCCTGGATCAGAGACATCTTACGTTTGTCCCGAAAACTAACCGCTCGGCTACCCCTCCGGCTGACGGAAGACTCCAGCTCATTAATCTTTATTTACACACTGCCAGAGGGTGTCTGCTACGTCACCAAGGGTGGAGATACCCTCCCATGTCGGACAAGTCTAGGTGTACCTTACTGTGAAATATCAGTAGCTTTTATGATCCACGTCATCTTTAAAGAGGGGCTTAAATGCTTTTAGAAGCTTAAACAGACACCCTTAAATTTAACGTTCGAATCTTAGCTCCATACTTATACTCTGGCAAAAATTAAACAGATAAATTATCAAATTTTGATAAAAATCTAAAAATTTTATGCCAAGGTTCCAAATATTTATCTTGAGAAGATTATGGGATTTATGCTAAGAAGTTCCTCAACTCGATTACAGTTTACGTTCGGAGATCCTTAATACGCATCAAATTTTCAATGTACAAAGGTTATTTACGCGTAAATGATCATTTTTTAAAGCACGGTTTGATTCAGAAATAAGATTTTGTCATCGTTCAGTAAAGAAATAATAATATATAATTTGAATTTTATCAAGAGGCCATTGTAAAGATAGGCTACTATCATCATATACTTTCACGGAAAGTTTCATTTACAATAGGTTACTAACGAGATATTTAAGAGGCCTTAATAGTGATATCATATCTTATTGACTTCTAAATGCCCTGAATCGAATGAGGCGTGACCCAGATAAATATCAAGGGTGACATCTAGACACGCGCGGGTCGAGTTCAGGGGTTACGAGGTCTCGTTACACAATAGAATGATATTGTCTAAACAAGAACTACGATACAAACAAATAGCTGTTTATAGTAGCTTTAACTTTATATTTACTGTGTTCGTGGTTTCGTGCAAGGTCGTGCAAGATTTCTGAGTTTAATTGAAGCGAAATAATTTTTGATAAAAGTAAATTTAAATATTTGTTAACATTTTATTAATAAAAATAAATAACACATTTCATACTTTACACGATTAAAATGTTATTTACTTTATTATTTACAGTAATTTCGTACTTTACATTTATTTCCTTTTTAAATTTATTACTAGATAAGGCTTACTTCAATTCGAGAGTCGAGCTTAAATTACCGAATATAATTTTTTAACGTTTCGACAGAATCATAGAAGATTTTTGATTCGTTTTCACTCATTGAAGTTGATAAATATATTAGATTTTTAATTTTGCCAATGATAATTTGGTCTTCAACCTTGAAGCAAATAAAAAATCTATGCTTAAGCCTACAGTTAAGCCTACCTATCGCTCCTGAACATTCGTCGACACTTGTCACAAAGGCAAGATTCCATCGGTGAAGAAACGATAATCTTTGATGTCGTTCAAAAGCACAAGATGCAGGAGATGCACAAAAGTCGGCTGGTAAAAGGAATCAATTGTTAATGCCTGAGTGAACATAGGACGAAGTTACAAGTCCATCCAACGATCCTGTAGATATGCAACATCTGATAAAACACCAAGTATTTTAAGGAGGTGGGCGAACAAAAAGTTGTTCTTCTGGTCTCTTTCAGATATGATCTCTGGATGACTTCTAAGCTCGCGAGACATTGTAAAAGTAAAAAAAGAATCTGTTTATCTGATGGCAAAGTGAGTGACATAGTCTGCCAGATGTTGCACCGCTTCCATTAAGACTTATGCAAGCCGACTGTCAATAGATTGGTGTTGTTAAATGTGGGTCACTTGAAAGGACCGAGGCTGTCATTTCGCTTGCAAGTCGCAGTTCAAGTTCTGTTCATGTCAAAAAAAATCATAAAATCCATTTTAAGCTAGAGCAAAGTTCGTTTTTTTTCCAATCTTGCAATTCCTCGATTAAGATCTGTTTCTAGAAAACAATTATAAGATCTATTCGTCTCCATAATCTATGTAATATTTTAAATTTAATTTCATCTTTTAATTGATTAAATATCTATTTCCAAATCAATCTTTAATTATAATTAAATATTTAATACATTTTTCATTTTATTATAAGAGAATTAATGATAATTTGTAGGACTAGCAATGGCCATTTATTTTAAATTACACACGAATTTATCAGCTAAGTTATCTGTTTACAGGAGGATATTGTATTACAATAAACAGTAAAAAACAAAAATCTTGTCTGATGAGAATGTTGATTCTATAATTTGATATTCATATAATTTTCACTCTTAATTTATTTTTTAAAATATTTAAATATACAAATTTATTTCTAAAAATTTTATTAGCATTTTTCCATCTTATTAAATTAAATTTCTACATTCAGTAAAAGATAGAAATTTTAAATAAAGACGAGAAACAGTCGGAAAAACAAGAGAAAGTAATGCTGAAAACATAAATACTTAATTATTAATCAAGCAATTTTTAATTTAAATATCTGATAAATTTTTGAAATTCAGTTACATTATTAATCCTAACTGGTCCTATTTAATGCCAATCATTAAACTTATTAAAGAACGATTAAAGGACAGACATATTCACATTAGAAACTTAAATACTGTATAGGTCTTATAAGACTTTATGCTATTGAAATAAAATATTTTACTTGAGATTTAACACAGATTAATTGTGAAAATATTCCCTATTGGAAGTTTTGCCAAGCATCACCATTCTCAAATTTGGCATGGATTCAACATTCTCTCGATAGATCTGAATGTTTCTATTTATCCAACATAATCATACGATGCTTCAGAATTCGGTGTTACTAGTTAATTAATGCAATTATATACAGTAGAATCTCGCTAATTCGGCTGTTATTTGCAGATAAGCGCGAGTGTCGGATTACTGAGTGTACAGGCCTAAAGGCAATTAATGACGTGATTTCGGTACTAAATTTTTTTTTTTTTTTCTGGTGGAGGCTGGCAAATAATACAAGACTGTTGTAAAGAAATAAAACCGAGTAAACAGAAAAATAATATTGTCACATGACTAGTATTTTCATAGGCGATTACATTGAAGAGGATGCCGGATAATCGGAAAGCCAGATTGTTCGGCCCGGATTATCGAGAGTCTACTGTAAAATATTCTTATCAGAGAAATTTTAAAGCTACGTATAATTCATCTTGAATGGAAGGAACGTAAATTAACCATACAATTAAGCTGTATAATAAACGTTTAATTTCATTGTTATTATTACTATTAAATAGTCTGGTATAAGCCTCATAACTTTTATATTTTTAGAATTTCTAAATATTCTTATCGTAATAAATTTAGGCTATATTTTCATAAATATTTTTTCAGTCTATACTAAAATATCTCGAATCAAATACATGATGATGCATTTAATTGTTATTTTAACAGTAAATAAACGTAGTTCAGGTTTAAATAGAATATAAAATGTTCTTTACGTGATATTTATACGGAAAAGTTAATATTTTAGTAATTATTTTAGGTTTTTTTTCCTCGTTATATAAATAACATTATGGTGTTAGTCTTAAATTTACAATTTTCCATTTATAATTTATAAGAGTTTTCAGGTTAAAACATAAAATCAGTAATCATTATAAATTCATGAATGAATCTAGCGTCATTTATCAAAATATTTAGTAAATTATAAGTAAAATAATTCTAGAATTAAAGTTTTTTCCCTAGAATTTTAGGCCTATCAATAAAGTAAACATGAATTAATTTTTCTATATTTATTTATTTTAATATTTTGTAAAATCACTCCGATTTTCTTTTTAATATTCTGCGTAATAATGGTTTATATATTATTAATTGTTTTCCAGAAAATAATATAAATCTTGTACACTTTAATACGGTTTTTAAATGAAGGCAAGATGATAAAATATGATCCATCCTTCTCCGACTCATTTAAAGCTTTGTAGCTTAAAAACTTATTTTTGTAAAGTGATAAAATTATATTAATTAAATATAAATTTGTAAAATATCATAATCTGTTTAATTGATATTAAGATTAATATTCCATTCTTAGTTGAAAATAGCATAATTTGGATTCGTCATCTTGCCCCCCGTGCGTTAACTTATCTTCTCTTTCTCCAGAGAATGAGCGTGATTCATAAGATTACAAGATAAAGGAGAAGCAATTTTAAATCAAAATTAAAATAATTATTAATAAATAATATATATAATGTAAAATAAATGAGCCAATGGGCCTACTTGTTTCATTTATTATAGATTTTACAATTCTATACTTTTTGATGTATTAATTTGTGTTCTTAATAGTCCTATTATATGTAATAATCTTTATTGCTATCATTTATTATTATTTTTTTAGTCAGAATTCCGAAAATTAATGACAGTTTAAAAAATGAAAACAGATTAAAGTAATTATTTAAATGATAATGTTAAAAATTCTTCAATTTTTTTTAATAATTTGAATAATTTTCTCATATTCTGAATACATTTTTGTCTTAATAATATATTTTAATTTTTTTAAAAATTAAAAGACAAAAAACTCTTAAAGAATTTTTAAAATCGAGAGTAGAAGATATGAAAAAACTAATGCGATATAAGTTAAGTTTCTGCTGATAACGGAGATAGTGTGATGGAATGACGTAGCCCCGAAAGGAATGTTTTGCTATTTGATAATCCAAACATGTAAGAATGATTAAATTTTATTCAAATCTCCTTCATCTAGTTATTCTACGTGTTTCCTGCCCAATCTGATTTCTATCAAACAATACTGTTTTTAAGGTCATTTACTCTAAAACATGGCTTTACTTAAAACAGCGTACAAAAACAGAGGATGGGTGTATGAATGTTTTAGTTTTGTAAGAAATCTTTCCTGTATCCATATTATAATTTATTATCAGTTACAAGCAAATAAAGAAATAATTCTAAAGCATAAAATAACACACCCATAATTTGCAGAAGGTGAAGTAAAAAGCAAAGAAATGTTTATTGAAATCTTAACAATGGAGATGACTTTTCCTTCATTATCATGCAATTTTTTACTCGACACATTTTACATGATTTTATAAGCAATTTTACAAGAAATGTACAAGAAATACTCTGACAATTATCCAAATTTCGCATCGAGCCAATGTTAAAAATTTATATAGGAAAATTAAGTTAATATGCGTTTATCTGTCCTTAAATTATGTAAGTGATGATAAATAATGTTATCATATAAATGAAAAATTCATATTTAGATAAAGCTATTTAATTAATTTATTATATTGTCTATTAATAGCTTGGTTTAAATGAGGGGGCTATCTATCTCCTATGCCTAATTTAGCTTGAATCCGGACTAACCGGAAAGGAAAAAAAGATAAAAGAAAAGACCAAATGATAAATTAAGTAGGGCTACCAATTGCTACGTTTTGTAACAGTCGATTCTCAAAATATTATACGGCACTTAAGACCACCCTATCTGTCATTTGGGAACAAAAGATGAAGCGGGCAGTACTGCAACAATAGGTATAGAAGTAAGGAGGCGCCAATCGCCCACTGAGACAGCACACAGTGCTGTTCATAACCAAACAACTACAGCAACTGACTACTAACTGTGAATGGTGTAGTCTCAATGGGTGTTGCTCTATAATCACTTAATAGGATTAACTCGGACATGGATGTCAAGTACTGTGGACAGTGCAGATTCTAGTTAGTCGGGGGCGACCCACTGGGCAAGCGGGAGGTCCACTGGACTTACAATAGTCTTACCGGACAGACTTTTTGGAAGTGATAGATAGAAGTTGCGGGAAAGTGTCAACTAGATAGATAGGTTGACCAAAGGATTGGGTACCTACTGTGCCTATCTATCACGCACCGATATCATCGCTTGGTTGATTATATTGTTCTTTAACAATCCCAGTCTTCTCGGACTTCGGATCTTCAACAAATTCCTGTCCTTGATCTGGAATGTGTCATATGAAAGGGAGTACTTCTCCGCAGTCAGAGATCGTGAAAGGATCACTACAGAATGCCAATCTGAGATAATTGAAATGGATACCAATACCAAGCGGATACAGTTCTTATTAATAAATTGTAACGCCTTTAACTGGTCGATTTCACTTAAATTCATTCATATTAATACGATAATTACAGGGAATTACAAATTCCACAGATTAGAAGAATCCATTTAAAATTATTCATTTGATAAGACAAAAATTTTCAGTTTTCAGTATAGTAAAAGTTCAGGATGGGATGAAAAATAATGTAATTAATTTGCTAATTATAAAGAAAGTTCTCGAGCAATAGGCAAACGTTAATCTTTCAAAATAAAATAATGGAAAAAGTATTGAAAGTAGCAGAAGTGAGGCTAACATAAGGTACGTACCTGAAAAGAACTAAAATATGGTGACTGACCAGTTGGGTACGGATAGTCTTGATGCATAGTATTAATATAGATAGAATCAAAACTGTGTATAGGCCCTCTCCATTAATATGTGTCACGAGTTAAGCCACCTGCATTCAAGTCAACCTACCTGTGAGTAAAGGTAGGTGTTACCCAGTCAACGAGTCCCTCCAGTGATTTATTGTAGAAACCTGCAATAATTATACGTTATTTAGCTGATTACAGGAGAGATTTGATTCAATTATAACCTAGCCAAGTGAACAAGAAGAGTGCTGTGAGTGATGACACTCAGTTACTCCCGCCTCTTCTTCTCTGAACCACACACCAAATTCTTCTAAAGTCTAGATATTAAAAGAGATGCCATGTGAAGAAATTTTTTGTTTCTAAACTCTAATAAATTTACAACAGCCAACAAATAAGAATATGAAATTTGATATAAGAGCATATCCTTTTTACCTTTTATCGTATTTATAGCATTATTCTGAATAAACGAATATTATCTCATCGATATTTATAATTAAATGCCAATTGAAGAGGGAGAAAAAGAGTAAATAAAATTTGAAAAATAAGTCTTAATATGTCATTTATTATGTCGACTTATATCGTGGTTAGAACTTTATCAGAAATTTTCAAATGAATTATGTATCGTTTCCATGTTTATACATAAATTAAGTTTATTATGTTGGATCTAAGTAAACAATAAACAGCATTGAGAGACACTAAGAAAGGATTAACTTTTTTTCACTTTTTTAATCAGTATAATAATTATAACAATCCTTATTTACGTCTCCAGCTTTTCGTGCAAAGAATTAAAGAATTTGATCTTAATTACATTCATAAACAGCAGAGTAACCAGAGGATCTCGGGGTCCCGGGGCTTCTTACTTTTATAAATAAATAACTTGAAGAAAAAATAAGTAAAGGAAAAAATATTTGAATGTGACAATCGCACTTATACTTATCAAATCTTAGGTATTGTATATACATATTTTTTCATTCACGGCGCTATTGATACGTCTACAGTGGTACAAAGGTGAATGCAGGTTTGCAGGTTCTAATTAAGCCCCTTAATACCAATTCTATTTACGCTACTGCTTATGAACCGAAGAATTTCGAACACATCTGACAACTGAAAAGTTGTGTTCGAATAATAAGAAAAACTGTAATTTATTGTGAACGATAATAACAATATATATATATTTTAATAAGAAAACATCACCAATTTGCAATTATTGTCTAAATATTTATCGTTATTCTCAATCGATTGATAAGCTTACAAAGACCTGTTAAATGTGAAATTATTTTTCTAAGATGCTGATGATTTTTTTTATATGCTTCGAGGTTCCAAATCAATAATTTGAGTTAAATTGGCACCCTGCCCATTTTACCCTAGAGCGAGGTGATTGCACTTCGCAAAACGCATATTTTTCCTCCGATCTCGCATTAGTATATGCCTAGTTTCCGAAATGATCGTACAGCTTGTATATGTTATCCAAATCACTTAGATGCAGTAAATTCCTCAAGTCCCCAAATATCTAATGATTCCATTTATAGGCTAATTTCCCTTCATTATATTCTGTTTTTTACAAAAATTTTTCACACATTCATAAAAATGGCTTCATGTAAAAAATTTACAGATGTACTCTCAATTCTTATCTGGAAATCGATTAATTCGAGTAAGCTTGAAGCCATATTAATAAATCCCTCTTGATAAAATAGTCAGGTGTAAAACTATAATAAAATAAATTTAATTAACGCGATCATATATGAATTCGTTGAAACTTTGCAACATCTTTCACTTATGATAATATTTACAAACAAGAATCAAAGGAAACATGATGTAAAATGCCCTTGGCATCAACCGGGGGCATTCTATTAAGTCAGAATAAATGTTGTTCTCTCACGCAATCTTCTATTAATTGGGAAATTTTCACGCTGAGAAAGTCATTAACCATTCCATTTCGTGTATGAAACAAAATTTATGAAAGTTTCTTAACCTCTTTTGATTTAGGTTTTCATTCTTCATTTTCAAAACAAAAATTCTCAATAAGTAATATATAAGTTAATCAAAAATCGAAAATGTTATCTGTTGTTAAACAATTTATAGGCCTGGAATGATTTTTATGTCGTAAACTGTCGAGTTATATATACATATATATATATATATATATATATATATATACATATATATTTTCCAGTGTCAAGGAAACAAAAACTGAGTCAGAGTTAGAAAAATCACGCGACACGTTTGTCGTTTGATAAATTACAGTTCTTGAAATACAGCAATAATCACACGCTCTCAAACTCTCTACAAATGAAAAATGAAAGAGAAAAATAAAATAAAATGGTAGAATAATGATACTCAAATTATTTAATGAGGAAGGAATTTTTGTGCTTTTTTTTATTATTGCTTAAAAATAAATGTAGAGTTATAGTTTTGGCTTATTAGTAAATATATTTTTATTAAAATTCGATAATGGTATGAAATTTGCAGTAATCGACTTGTTACCGAAAACATTACAATGTTTTATAAGCTTTAAAAATGTTAATTATATTTAAAATTCTAACTTCCATTATCTATCTTCATGAAAATATGCTTTCAATAAGAAATTTAATCTTTTCTTATCTATTCTCTGCGGGATACTCCGTGGCAGTTTGATCTTATTGCGGAGATAATTTAATAGAAAATAATTATGCTATTAAGTAGATATATTCAAAATAATTTGTCTAATTAAAGAGATTTTAGAAGTAAAGAATAGTTAGTTAATCGTATTTCCAAACGGGACATTATAGGACGTGCCTGCCATCCACACCCCTCCACTTACAAATCACTCTCCACTTACAAGCAGACATCTGAACTGCGCCATCTTGATTTAGATGGTGGCGGTGGCCGTGGAGATTTACAGACCAGTAAATCATTGGCTTAATCACAGTTGTTTCAGAACATGACGGACGACAGGTCTGCTTGAAGGAATGACTGCCCCTCATTAACACCCACCATGGGTGTCCCAGCTCCGTTCAAACCGGAGTGTCTCTGCTGGAATGTTGGTTTTTTATTTTCACAGGTCTTAAAGAGTGTTGAGAAACCTTCTGGTTTAGTTCCTTCATCATAATGCGCTGGAACAAGTCATCATCGAACAGTACAAATCACTCTCCAGTTCTTTTGCAAGTTAAGGTCTCTGCCATTCGTAATTGCTTACTGAAATGGACACTGTATTTGAGGGACGTTGGAAGAATAAATTTCCTTGTTAACTAGGAAATTCATTTTCGAATCTAGTTAGCTGGAACTTTCATGCAACATAAAGAATCGACGTTTGTTATTGGGATCTCTCCGTTATCAGATTGCGCTTAACAGTGGTTAATTCTGCTTCCGAAAATCAACTGTTATCTGGTTTAAAGGAAGTTATTATTATTATTATTATTATTATTGTTTTTCTTTTTTTCATAAGAAATGCTGTTAAATATCGTAGATCAAAACTCGTAAAATGTTAATTTTGCTCTTAATATTTTCCATCTTACAACAAACATATTGCTGTGTTACATGAATAAAATCGTGTCTGCGTGAGTAAATTTGGTACCTTTAAAAAAATATTTAAAAAAATTACATTTAAAATATGGTTATTGTTTTTCACGTTTGATTTGTTTAAATCTGTAATCTGGACAATCAGATAATACAAAAATAATTGAATGATATCAATTGTAGCCATACAGAAACACATTACTTTCATTAAATTTTATTGAAAAAAAATATGAGTAACTAAAAATGTTATTTTTTTCATTAAAAAAAATAGAAAACATTAAGATAAGTTAATGTATTTTTTCCCCGATTCTTGTTACTACTTAAGTAACATTTACTTTATTTTTTAAGAAGACATTTTACAGGAAAAAAAATGGCGGAAATGTAACTTTCATTCGAGACTAGTTTCGCCATCTGGCGATTGAAAAGAAAACTGTTATAAATATTATCAATTGAAAAGTTAAATGCTACAAGCGATGTCTTGAAGTGTTAGAAAGGTACAGTACATCAGAATTCAGGCGATGGGATTTCGGGTGGTAACTTTTCGATACGAGGATGATGTGAGACTTTCAACAGGTGTGGCGTGCAGAACCTGTTAATAATGACTAGCTATCGGTAGGAGGTTTCTTTAAGGTAATAAATTCAGCTAATGTTATTCCGTAATTTGAGATTCAAGGCGCGCTCGTACTGTCATATCAACACTCGGCAATGATGCAACTGATGAGTTCAATGACTGAAGATGCCCACTCGATATCCGACTTCTTTCCAGAATTAAAACGAGCTCCTTTATTGGATGAAGAGAGCGATTACGCGAGAAAGTATATTTAAAAGTTTTTTTTTTATTTAAGAAAATAATTAAATTTTTGTTTTATTTTTTTTTACATTTAAGTAGTTAATAATTAACTTTTAACGCTTTTATAACGTGATTAAATTATTTTTGTTATATGTTGTGATCGTTGTCGTTAGATGGCGTGACTTTCTCATCTCTGTTAACGGCATATCTCGTTTCGTTCGAAATTCTCGTTTTGATGATAGAAATTCTCGCCATCTGTAGATAAAAAATGATACTATTTGTTTTATTTACGAAAAATAATTATTATTGTTTAATTGAATAATTTGTGTATTTTTATTTATTCTAATTATACAATCATTTATAAATGAATTATTAAAATATTAATTTTGTTTAAAACGTTTTGTCAATAAAATTTATCATTTAATTGTTATTTTTATTTATTTTTTTTAAATTTTGCATGTTTTTCATATTCGTTTTCAATATATACTAATCCCGTATATTTTATATTTAATTTAAAATAATAATTAATGGATTAAATAATACATCAGGAAAGTATTAAATTTCGACGTGGCGCCATCTGTTAGTTATAATTTGAAGTTGACCCAAATTCTAGTAAATGTTCTCAAATTCCAAATTTAATCGAGGAATCGTATAGTTTAATGTATTTAAATTTAAAATTTACACCAAGGTTTAATTTAGAGAACATTGCTAGAATCCATTTTCTTAAAGAGAAACGTCGCGGAGAAACCTGAAACCATTAATAGTTGACAGGTCCAGACATGCATGGAATGATGTACTAATGCAGCTATCGGTGCAGCACCTGCGTACATGTCAATACAAAATCCATTTGCTTAGACAAACCAGTTGAGGGTACAAAAGATGGTGCAAACAGTATCATTTTACCCGCCATTGGGGTGGAAAGATTATAGGTACCATTAGTGCCAGATGCTAAGTAAACGTTTAAAGATGGAGTTATATAAAAGAGGGTTTAAGCAGATTTTTCTTCACTTAATATGTCGACTGTGCAGATATCAGAATCGACTTCTCAAGAGGAAAAGAGGAATTATCATAGAAGAGGAAAGCCTCCCTATTCTTACATAACTTTGATAGCCATGGCCATCAGAGATTCTCCTAGCGGAAAACTTACCTTAGCCGAAATAAATGAGTACTTGAAGACTAAATTTTCATTTTTTCAAGGAGAATATACCGGATGGAAGAACTCGATAAGACATAATCTATCTCTAAACGATTGTTTTCGCAAAATCCTCAAAGATCCTCAGAGACCTTGGGGCAAAGACAACTATTGGACTTTAAATCACACTTCGGATTTTGCAATCGAAAATGGAATTTTCTGCAGGCGTAAGGGAAGAAAGGATGGCAAAAAGAAAGAGAAAAATTATCGCAAATCCAAAACATCGAAAATGAACGACAATCCTTTTTCTATAGAGAATCTTCTCAAGCCAAAGCAGCAAGACGAATGTAAGGTGGAGGAACAGTTTACTTTTGGACAATTTTGCTCTAACGCATGTTATTTTTGTTCTACGAAAATTGCCAATCCTTCTTGACAATTATGGTGTTATTCTTCTTTCTATCCTGAAGAATTTCTTGAAACTCAGGTACGTAAAAATCTATTGAAATTCACACATTATAATATGTAAATGATAATTGCATTGAAAAATATTAATTTTCAGAATATTTATGCATCCTAATTTATGCAAATAAGCTAAAGTAACAGGAAATCTAATGTAAATTCTTGTATAAGTTCATTAAGGTATAAATCCTTATTGGCATATTTAATATTATATAAGTTTTATATTACACTTAGGCCTATATTAAACATTTCAACTTGATATAGCATTATACTTATGTTTATTACATTTTATTCATTATTTATTAGAATTATAATTTAATATTATTTTCAGATAATTCAAGACGAAGTTTCTATGGCTTCTAACTCAACAATTATTCAAGCGCCAATTTATTATTTGGTTTAAAATCAGTCATTTATAAATGTGTATGTGAGTAACACATTATAAAAATAAATAAGAATTAAAAATTCATTTTTAAAGTCTTATTGAATTGTTCTATAGTATTTTAATTATTGTTCTTTTACTTAAAAAGTATTAAAACATTTCGGCTTTTGTGATCTTGTATTGTTTCCCATTACAATTTTTATAGTCTATGAAGAGGATGGTGCTCTTTTGTAATATAATATTAAATGGTTTTTAAAGTAGATAATCTCACAATGCTTCGGTTTATCATGATTAATTTTACTCTTGACAGAATTTGAACCAAATTGATTTGTTAAATTTTAAAAATGACGCTCTTTTAAAAACGATTGCTCATTTATACAGAAACATTTTCTGCATTTAGAAAATAGGGGCCGTCCATTAACTACGTGTGCACTTTTTGAATCATTTTTAGCCCCTCCTTCCGTGTAGTGTACTGTATAATAATGTACTGTACTGTATAGTAATATACTGTACTGTACTTTAGACAAGTCCCACCCCAATTATGTATACGATAGTTCGTGGATCTCCCAACATTGAGAAAATAACTTAAAACAGTTCTGCAAATATTTTCTAGTAGTTTATTCACATGAGTAGTAAGTAGGTTTGTAAGAACAAATTCGTATGCCACTAATACCATTTAAAAAGTGTCTCGACAACCTCCCTACCCGTCCGTACGCACTTTTCGCGACTCCTCCCTCCCTTAAACTGTAAACGCAGTTAATGGATGACCCCCTTAAAAAATGAAAATGGAAACTGATGAGTTTATTCCATGTGAAATTCATGGAATAAAGTCATCAGTTTATTCCAAAATTAGTGTTATTCTAAGCATAGACCTCGGATAAAAAACGTAAGCGGACATTCTGTCATGCGATTATTTATCATTGTAAAGTGGAGAGTCAGCGATGTCTATAGTGTCTTAGACTCTTTTTGTAATGGAAAAGCGATACTTTCGGCACAGAACTGTTATTAAGTTCAGTCAGACTGTTTCCAATATTAGCACCACAGGATTTAATAAACGATTATGTACGCCACATTTATTTTCAGTTGTTAAAGCGGTAATTATGAATGGACCTTGTATTAACCTTGGGCACACAATCACCACGGCTCCTTATATATATATTATTTCTGACATTTATGTTTAAAAATATAGATTGCTTACACCTACACTTTTCCAGTAATTATATCTGTCTCTTATCAAGAGAGTCGAGATGAAAACGGGACAGACTTATTATTAAGAATCTGTTAACAGTTTTCTAGTAAAACTACTTAAAAATTCCAACGCAATGACCGGAACTAATTTCATAATTTCTACATTTAGTAACAATGAATTTTAATAGGTTATTTTCCTAGAACGGAGATTTAAAAAGACCGAATGAATGTATCTTGTGTAATAGTTTGCTTAATTTGTATCACAGTTCCTTATAACTTATTGCAAACCTTTTGTGCAACTTATTTTTGAGCATTTCTAATTTAATATTTAATTAATACATAGGGAGTAGGGGATTCAAACCTCTTTCGTGTATCGACCTCATATAAGTTACTGTATATTATACAATATTAATTAATTAATGTTATAACCTCTTACATAATTTTTAAAAGACATTCTCATACATTTATTTAAGGGCAAAAAAATGTAAATTTTATTTATGAAATTTCTATTAATGTAGCGAATTAATACACGCGAATGTTCCTTGTCCGATTTGCTTCCTATATTTGATACTAATTTACAAATATTTTATGGTTTTAATAGAAGTACACGTTTTAATAAAAGTAATAGCGATTTGTCATTTATTTTCTGCAATTATATGCTTTAAGAAGTATCCTAAACGCCGATTTTTGATGTCTAAAAATAGACTTGTATTAGGACATTCCTATTGAGAATAGAAAAATGAAAAGTTTGTGTTTTAACAGAATTGAATCACATATAAGCACTTATGAACTTCAAGTGTTTATTTATTTTGAGCCCTTTTTAAGGGGTCGGTACAAAAATTAAAGTTGACAAAGAAAGAAATAAAAAAAAGAGAGAAAATTAAAATAAGAAAAATTCACTTCCTGTGTAGATCACGTGGTGGAGGAGGAACAGATGGGATGAATTACATCACTACATTCGGATCATGCGCATTAATCGTTGTTCAGACAGAAAGAAGGTGAAGATACACGAGAAGCGACACAGTAGTAGCCTAGGTAATGGACCGCAACTTAGAGGCAGATAGCAGAACGACAACACTATTTATCCCAACCATTTCTTAAATTTATTTAAATTAAACAGAATTAAACGATCAGATAATGCTGTTTTTTTTTTTTTTTTTTAATAATCATATCGAGACTACTATATCTACAGAAAATAAATACGGGTGCTTAACTGACTAGAACTACACGAGCCCTCAAATCTAGACATATCCTCTACACCAAAGATAAAAACTTGAACTTAATCTGTACACGAATTTTATGAGGTCATGATGCATATCTGAGATCGTAAAACGGCACTGTCGATGACGTCAGAGGAGTAGCGAACGAAGTTGTGTTGGTACTTCTGTTTGCAGCATTGTGCATTATTCGATTCCCTTGCCAGGAAGGACCTGAAAAAATTTAAATTGTTTTTTAATTTATAAAATATTATACTTAAATCTTAATAAAATTATATACAAGTCACACAGTTATACACTCTCCATTCTTATAAATTACATATAAAGCCTTCTATGTGCATAAGGATAGTTTAATTTCTCTATTTTCTCACATTTGCAGGCTTTGTATGAGAATTTAAGGCCTTTATATGCATGTATAATGCTGTCTAATCAAAGATGAATTCAGTTTTAACAATATTAAATTTTACTAGAGCAATTAAAATATAATTTTTCAAACAGAACAACGTTTATAATTAATGAAGTTAACGAGTATAAATTTACGTAACGATTGCGAATTACATCATTGAAAATAGAAGAAAAATGGCGCTTTGTTTTTCTTACCGTCTTAAATTGGAAAACAGGAAAGACAGGTGTATAAAATAATTTTCTATCAACGTATTCGTCAAGTTTTATCTGCTTTTTATTGAGATCAGAACAAGATAAGTTAAAAGATGAAAGAAATCTTTCTGAAAAAAACTAAGCTAAAAAACACGTTTGACACACGATATGCTTGAAATGGGCCGTAAATTATTTTTTCCTTAACCATCTGTCTTTTGATTGAAGCAGAGGGGAATAAGTTTTTCTATCAAACAGTTCCTTACAAACTCTACCAGGGATTCTTTCAAGTAACACCGGAAATAAATTCTTTTCATTGAAATACACGCTGTTTTACTAAGGGGGAAAAAAAAGCGCATTTAAGACCAAGTAATTGTTAAATTTAGCCAATCTTTTTTCTCGCAAACACTAAAATTTCACGTGGAAGACAGAATAACCAGCGTGGCAACTATAAAATAACTTATTTTGTCGGATATTTTTGATAAATTGCGTATGAAACTTACGCCATAAATGCTGACGGTTACAACAGTAGCAGCGTACTGTTGAAGGAAAATGATACATAGAAATAGTTCAACAAAGCTTAATACAGGTAGAGAACTGAAGAGCATTGTTATCGAGTAACACGATCTTCGGTGTAGTGGCCGAGTTATTTCAGATAGTCACACCGAATATAATTCGAACAATGTGCTCTCACATCGATAACAAGTTCCACCTCCTACTGTTTTCTCAAAATGTAAAACATACCCTTAAATGTGTCGTAAGAATCCTTCAAGAAATCTTCCTTCGATTTTAAAGGATTGTAAATTCGAATATTCTATTTCGAATTTACAATTTTTTAATCACTGTAAACCATTAAAATTTTAAATTATAATTAAATTAATATATAATTAGCATATTTTAGATTTACGTTGATAAAATATTCCGCCATTTTTAATTCAATTTCATCGATTTGTAAATTAAAATAAGTTTTAAAAAATAAATTACAATATTTAAGATATTTTATATCACTTATATAAGAGATACGAGAGAGATTATTCTATAAAAACTACAAAATATTTTTTAATATGATGGAAACTCCGTGAAAATTTAGCTACAAGAAGACCACTCTAGATGTTCACTGCAAGAAAAAGTCTGGGATCTATACATCATTTTCACCTTATTATTCACCTTATAAACAAGTTAGCCTTAGCCTATATAAGTTATATATTTGTTGACGACCGTATGACAGAAGGTGTTAAAGAGAAAAACCCACCGTTCTGGGGACCCGAAATCGAATCCGGCCAGCAACTCCCTAGAATTTTTCATGGATCTCGGATGTTGGGCCTACTACTTCTCTATTGTGGGCCTGCCTAACTCACCGTGGGTTGGAAAAAAGGTCCCGTTAGTGTCCACAAAGAGTATTAAAAAACACTTTTGCTTGTTAAATAAGTTTACTAAATTTTTATAAAAAATATTAAGATCCGTTTTTTTCTCGTGTAAAAAATTAATTTATATGTAATTATATTAAAAGATTATAAGGTTTTATAGAATTGCCAATAATCTACTTCTCAATTACTAGAGCCGAGTGGATAACACCACCGAACAGCGATCGTGGGTTCGTGCCCGACCAACGGGTTAGCCGCGTGGAGTTTGCACGTGTCAAACACCTAAACAGGAACCAGTTCTCGTAGGAAGTCCTTCCTAAAAGCCATCCTTCCCTTGGGAGATCGCCCATATGTTCAGTGGCGCGTTATCTTATGGGCAAAAAGGAAAGTTGCCCGGGGCCCCACAACAGGAAGCCTCAAAGCAATCTTTTATAAGAAAATATTTTCCCCAAAAAATTCCCTGGAAGAGAAATGTCTGAAGTCAACACTGTACGTAATGTCCTCCTAATTCAAATCTGCTTGGCCCTATTAAGATATAACGCTCCACCGCACGTGTTACGTCGCCTCATCCCATCAATGGTTAGAGAACAATCAGATAAAACATTAAAAGAAAGCATTTCTTCGAATTTTTCACGTGAAATTTTAAATATTTTCTGAAAACCACAAGAGAGGAATATCTTCTACCGAAAACTAAGTTAATTATCAAATTGCTCGATAGTTAAAAATATTATTTTCGCTATTCTACATAAAGTTTTTACAGACTTTAAGTGTGACAAAATAATTGATAGACGTATAAGTGAGATGTAACAAAATTAATCGCAGTTTTCTGGCAAGAAATTATAATGTAAGGTTGGGGGCATCTATCTATTATGTTATTTGCGAAGCAATGTTGTAATTGGAGTATCCAGTTGGAGTGTGGAGTTTGGTAAAGATCACGTTACAAAATGTCAGTTGGATAGTTTCCCAGCGATAATACTTCTGCTAATAGTTCTAATAAGACTGACAGTGTTAAATCATTTGATGGATAGCTGATATCGAGAAGGGAGAAAACAATGCCAAAATGCTTCCGTGTGAAAGACTAATTAACAAATTCTATTTTTAAATAAGTAAATATTACTACTATTTTATAAAAAAAATAGTTTTTAATTAGGAAAGTCAGACCACCCAAGGGCCAAGTGTGTATTTTTGCTAGCACACTAAACAACTTTATAATGTTAAAAGTAAGCAGTTTCTTGATTATAAAAAAAGAATCAAGGGCAAGAATTCATTTATCCACTTTTAGAAGCTAGTAGAAAGTTCAAATTTAAGCCAGAATTTTTATTAAAAAATCAAAATTTCCTAGCTTCTGTCGGACGGAACGGATTGTTTAATGGAAATTTGAAATTTTTTATGGTTATAATATATTTATATTCGATTAAATTGCGGATTTCTTTTTGCTCCCGAATGATTGTTTGTAATGAATAAGAGGAAGGAACACGTCGAGAGGTAAGAACTGCCTACACAAGTGACGAAAGGTTTGCCGAATTTTAAATTGTCATCAGAAATCTTTGCCAAAAAATACTCAGATAACAATTTCCTAAATTAATTCTGGAAATTAAATCAATCCGCACTTAAATATTTAAATGCGTAAGCGTAAATTAACTTAAGTGCAAACGTCGCTCCTACTTTTAAAAAACGAGTATTTTAATGAAAATATTTATATTTCCATCTTTTTTTCCGGTATTAAACAAAGGAAAAAAAATAATTAAGATATAAAAAAAAATTATTTTTCAAAAAATAATATTTAATAAAATAAAATATGGACTCTGGAAGAGAATAAAAATATAAGAATTTTTTTTCTTAAATTCTTTGTTAGGACTAGATGTAAGTTTATATATATAAAAGCAGGCTATGAGAATTGGAAAGAAAGTAAATATTATTGGAACTAATTTGTTATGATTCAATGGGTAAAGTCCCCAAATTTCGGAGTAATAAGGGGTTGCAGCTGTGTTATTAATTTGTCATAGACTGAAAATGGAAGTCATAAAGGAAAGATGTATGGCTTAAGTCTGAAAGATATAAGCTTACAGTAGCTAGTAGTCGCTTTAAAAGTTCTCTCTCATTTCTCATACTGTCTCCGTTTTAGCTTACTCTCTTTTGCTTTACTTAAAAACCGGATGTATGTGAAACACAACACAGCTCTGGCTCCAGTGCAACATTGTATTCGAAAAAAATTTTTTCTCCACTTTTCCTTCCTCAAAACTAAATATAACCCGTCTTCGGCGTGTACTTATTGTAAATTATGTCAGGATATAACATATTTTATGGGAAATTTTAACTTATAGAAGCATAACTAAACTCGAAGCCAACGTTTTTTTTTTTTTTTCCTTTTTAAAGTCTTTTAGACAATTCATTCTGTGAAGCAAATACATTTTACTATTTGAAGTCAAATGACTTCTATGTCTTACACAATGGGATTTAAATCTTCTCGGCAACTTTGATTACTTAATTTAAACAGTTAAATATTGTTTTTACTCCCCTCTCGAGTATTTTCGAGCGATGTTTTAGAAGTTTAAAAAAAATGATTTTTGAGTAAGTTGGGATTTTGTATAAAACTCTCTCAGGTCATCGAACGATTGTCAGGAAGGTTGACAAACACCAGGATAAGAATTTCTAAGGAGGAGGTCTGGTTGATAATTTCAAAAACTTAATATGTTTAAAGTACTTCAAATATTTACAAAGTTTGCGCGTAGATGAAAGGTTTTTCCGCCTCTTCAAAATTATTTTAAATAATCGAAAAATAAAATAAACTTCGACTGAAAAAAGACGGCAAAAATATAGGAGATAATATTTCTCGTTCTATCTTTAACAAAGATTAAAATTCTCAAGAGTGAAACGGGATATAACGAAGAAAGACAATGTAGCGAAATCTATTTTAGTCGTCCATTACAGTTTAAAGTTTAGTTAGAAAGTAGAAACTGAATAATTTTGTATTCGAGTAAACAGAAGATCGCATATCGCAATTACATGACCGCCCACACAAGTATTGTCTGTCAGTATTTACCGTTGTAAATTAGACATAAGCGTGCATTTTGGCTAGAACTATCTAAGTGAAGTCTGCTTCGACTAACTTATGGATTAACTGTGAAAACATCAAATTTAGGTAATTTATTTCCTCTATATTTTAGATTTGAGTCCATTATCACCGCCATTTTAAACTGTTAACGATAAACACTATATTCATACGCTGTAATAATTCACTCTCTTATAATTTATTTAAAAGTAAGTTTAGTAGAAAATTCTCTGTTAAATTTAACAGTCGGTAAGATTATGTTTTCCGTTTTAATTAATTTTTAATGCTCTAATTATCGTTATACAGTTTATCAAATGGGCTATACGGGAGCAAAGCATTAGCTTGAAATTTAAGAAAAAATATTTCGTAGACAATAAAGCATAGAAAGACACTAAAATATAATTTAATATTGTTAATTAGCGAATTCACTGCGACATTCTTACCGCCGATATAGTCCTCTGCGTTGTATTGTCCTACAATTTCTGTCTGATATCCAGTCGCTTCTAAAGGAGCATAATTTTGCCAAGTCACATCCGAATTCTGGCTTCCAATTGGATATATATTGGATTCCGGATAATATTCTTGGACGGAATAATAATTCACATCTTCTTTCTGCTTGGAATCATAAAAAGAATGCGACTGATAACAATTCTGTGCACCGTTGACCGCTTGAACGGGTGCAGAATTGAAGTTCATTTGAGACGAAGGATAAGGTTTGAGGCATTTTCGTCGAAATCCTCGGGGTCTTCTTCGATAGGAACCTTCCTCGAATAATATTTCGCTGGAAGGATTTATAGTCCAGTAGTGTCCTTTACCCGGTCTTCCTAATCCTTTAGGTAACTTCACGAAGCATTCGTTAAGAGAAAGATTATGACGTATGGAGTTCTTCCAACCTTGGTAACTACCTCTGAAAAAGGTAAAACGCTGTTGAAGAAAGTGATAGATCTCGCTCAGAGTTAATCTCTTGTTTGGCGAATTCTGAATGGCCATCACTATCAATGCTATGTAAGAATAGGGAGGTTTCTCGTGTCTTCGAGAATTCGGCGATTTTCTCGTCTCTTCGCTTTCTGTTTCGATCTTCATTTTTCCAAATATCTAATTAATAAATTTATCTTTTTAAAAAAACATAAATTAAATAGAAAATAATTCATTTTACAGAATAAATTTAACAATTCTGCAACCTCTTCCACTCACTTCTTATGTAAATACATGTTTCTTTTTCTGAGGCTAAACTTTTATTTTTAGGCCAATTTAATGCAGACTCTACGTCTCCATTAAGTTAAATAATGGAAACGGAGTAAAAAAATAAATAATAATTAGCTTATAAATGGAATTTTCATCGTCCGAATAAACTATTAAGGATTAAATGTGTTTTATAATTAAAAACTAAAAGAAAATCGAGTTTGTACGTGTTTATTTATCCGAGAGATCAAACATCGATAAGTAGGAATAAAGTGTGTAATAATTATTGTATAAGGCACTAACCTGATCGCCATGCAGCAATTAAAGTCCAGTGAAGAGACAACTTCACTTGTCACATGTTATACTCGCCACAGCTCGTGCTTCACTCGGGTCCAATCGTTTCGTTCGGGAATTGACGTCACACTCTCGTCAACCAGTCTGTAGAAGGTGAGAAATGAATGGATTGCCTAATGGAAGGAGATTTTCACACGAAAACTCTGACCCAAATATGTCACTTTGCTACATTAAACGTTTCGATCGGTTAAAAATAACAAATCATTCCAAATATCTTTATAATTGTTATAATATATCAATGGAATTTTTGAAAAATATATAATTAAAAATTCTATTTTAATTCCATATTTATCAATTTAACCATTATAAAATTATAATTGATAATTATATATTAAGGAAATCATCTCGTTATTTAATTCAGTAGGACCAAGTAAACTTAAAGATACAATTTTATCATTAAAAATAATATTTTAAAGAAAGAAAATAAGATTTACTAAGCAAGCTCTAACTCTATTAATTTAATAAACCTGAGCTAATTTATAAGCATTTTATATCGAAACTCGAAACCCAATAAGTCATAAAGAAATTACTGTTAAAATAAACATTATTTTTATTAAAATTATTTAACGATCTTTAATTATAATACCAAGAAGAATTTTTCGAATAATCTATAGACTTTATATGATATAAAAAAATATATAAAGAGACTATTATAACTCTTAACGAAGTGTGTAGTAGATAACTCGATTACGTGAAACACTTCACTTTTATCTTCGATGACCTCACTCCAGAGACAATTTAAAAATTTATAAATAGAACAGGATCTATCGAATAGTATTTTCTAATTTATTTATTGTAAAACGAAAATATTAAACATGAATTGAGGTTACGTTAGCCTTGGATAAATTTCGTCCATCGAGAAAAACGTTTTAAGGTTTACTCGATCTCATTGATCTCTCTCTCTCGATTAATTATAATAATATATTTTTAAAAAATTCAATATTCTATATTCTCAACACTTAATTAAGCTTAAATTTTCAGTAATTGACTTGATTGTTTCTATCTTCTTAATGGTTATGCTACAGGCACGCGAGTAATAGGTTATAACAAGTTTATAACCTATCAAATTATTCTAAATTCGTATTTTTAAAAATTGTATAATAAGCTATGAAATACAGAATCTAATGAACTTAAAATCATATGTAATAAATCGTAATTATGCTTAGAAAATGGAGAAGATTAGTGTGAAATGTGAAAGCATAGGAACAATTTGCTTATATATCAAGAGTAAATTTATCAAAACAAATGATTAAATACAAGAAGGGAAATCAACAACAAATCACAACAAATTAACGATTAAATACAATATAAAACGAGCAAAATTAACTCTGCCTCAGTTAAATTATAATAAATGAAAGCGTAAATGATTTTATTTAAAGTTTGATATGCTTAACTAAATCTCTAATGCATTTCCAAAGATCTTGATCAATTATTTACAAAGCAATAGGTTGATTGCATCCGATAAACTACATATTCTTCCCTTATACTTGTTTTTTTATATTATCTGTATGTATAAATGCCCTATTTGCAATGCTTACATTCAAATTTAGCTATTCTTACACGTCCTGAAAGTAATTTTATATAGGCCTATTTGAATAAGTTTTCTTTATTGTTACTTCCATGCATCTCGCTTAACATTTATAATTAGAAAAACAATTTTCTTATGTTTGCCGGTTTTTTTTTTATATAAGATAAACTGTTAATGAATAAATCTACAGGGTGTCCTAAAAGTCTGAGTATATAGGAAAATTGATCGGTTTTTCAGCCTCATAGATTGATCGTTATGGTTCTACGAATTGGCCTCTGAGATCCCCAGGTCTTCACCCTGTTAAGTTTTATCAGTTGAAGGCTTTAGTATATCAGGAAAAGATTCAAAACATATATGACTTTAAGGAACGCTTTCAAAGTTCAGTTAGGTGTCTAACATCTGTTGCGTTAACACTAGCTTGAGTATCAAGGAACGGATTTAAGCGTGTACTGTACATAGGGCACATTTGAACTCCCCTTTTGGGGGTTTTCTCCAGTAAAAACAAGCATTTCAGGTAGTAAAAATTTTTGTAAGGTATATTTCCCTTTCTGCACTCCACTCTAAGGAATTCCGGATCCTCTATTGGATGCATTCGTACGTGTTTAGGCAGAAATGGCCAATATGTACAGGTAATTTTATAAATAAAATCATTTTTCTAATGTGTTAAATTTTTCTATGTATCGCGACTTCCGGACAAATTGGCCTCAGAAATATTAGACAAGAAATTAAATAAAGGAAGACTAAATAAAACTTTTCTATGATCGGGAGAAGGCCCTAAGATAATCTTATCATTATCTTTCTCTGCTTGCTGTATTTCGGATTAAGGAACAATATTTTAAACAGTTTATTTCACGATAAGAGAAGATTTGATAAACCTTTCTGCCTACACAATTAATTATAAATAATTTAAAGGAATTTTCTACCGAGTAAAGCTTTTAAAGAAAAAGATCTAAAATAATCATTCCTTATTGATTAAAATCATTAATTAAAATGAAATATCTCAATTTATTTCCTGTCCGTGTACATCCTTTATTTTATCACTATTTATAGCTATTTATAAAATATTTTTCATTATAAATTCTAGCTGAATTTCATGCAGATCCTATTACAGTAATTAGGTCTGAGAAAATATTTTTGTAAATTTATTTTTCTAAATACAAACGTTAGATCTACTCTTTCCTCTCTTGTTGTTTTTACGTTAGGTTATTTTGAAATTCTATATTTAAAAATGTAATATATAAATGTAAAAAATATTATTATTAATTAGAAAAGTAATTAAGTAAATATTAACAGTTAAACCTTATAACTTTTAATAGTGTATTTGTTTAAATGCTCATTGTACTAAATTTAATTTTCAGTATCATTTTATAGAGTATTTTTCGATATTTTAAACTGATTAAATATTCTATTTTAATATAAATTTTATTGCGATAAATAATTATAAAATGACTTGTAAATTTTCTTTCATAATAATAAAGAAAAATAGCCGACAGTGACCGTCCATTAATTACGTGTACAGTTTTTCAGTCACTTTGACTCTCTCCCTTCCTGTTGTGTACAATTATGTACTTTTGATAAACCTCTCCCCTTTATTTAAGTGTATACAATAGTTCGTGGACCCCTGACATTAAATAAACGACTTTAAACTCCTTAAACTGTACACATAATTAATGAAGTTTATAAACTGATGTGTAGGCTTATAAATTTAAATATCCTTGAATAAATTTAATTGAAATATAACAAATTAATAAAACAGATTTTTAATTTATATACTTTATAGATTTTACTACTTAATATTATTAATTCCTTTCTTTGAATCGTACAATTAGGCCTACTACTAATACAGTATTAATTTGTTAATTGTGTAGTTTAAACGTAATCTATGTCTATTATTTTAGGAATATTTATTAATATAAAGCCTATAATCATGCGGTATATCAAGGATGGGACTATGTGTCAAAACATGCATAGGCCTATATAACTAAAATTTAATGTTAGCCCAAACTTCAGAGGTCCTAAAATAGTGTTTAATGACTGTATTTTTTAATAAATTAAAGTCAATTATTTAAATATTTCTGGTGTGGATTTTGTGCTTTAGTTTTGATTAATTAAATTCTATAATTTTTAATTCATTTATAAGAATATTTACAGTAAAAATAGGCAAAAAGTAGTGTGATAGCTTACACGTTAAGCAATAGGCTTGTCATCTCTGTTATAGCTTATATTGCTTTTTCTAAATTAATGCAAACGTTATTAAATTATTTTTTATTCAATTTGATTCGCTATAAATTCTTTTTAAATCAGTTACTTTTTCCCTTTAAAACTGTTTAAATTGAATTAACTTACGTCACAAAGACATATTGAGATAAACTATCGATTTAAATATCGTTTTATGCCCGCTACAAGTTGTTTATTTAAAGAAAATTTTAGGAATTTGACGAATTTTAAATTTGTTTATAAACCCGAATTCATTTGGTGCAAGGAAAATTATACAAGATGAGTCAAACGAGTCAAAAAATAGATTCTGGAATTTTAAGGATAAAACATTCCGAAATATTTCCGAAATTTCTTATGCTTATTTGAAATTAAATAAGAAATTTAACAATAATTTGCACCATTCACAAGTTTAGTAAAAAATATTTTTGAATCGTCACAAACATTTTTTTATACTTAAAAAAAAAATTAAAATTTACAGCATCAAAATATAATTTTAAACGTAGGTATAGTACTGTACATAATACTATAGGTCAGATAACTGACCTATAGTGTTTGGACCACCCCGTAATGTTTTAATTTCTTTTATAATTCTCAATTTTTTTGAATTTACGTAAATAATTAAAGCCATATTTAAATTTTGACTTCTTTCTATTTAATAATTTGCATACAGTCAATGAATGTATGCTGATGTCTATTCATCAACATACATTTTAATTGGTTCGGACGTAATGAGCGTACGTACAGGTTAAATAAATATATAAAGTATTTACACGTGATTTTTAAATTTATTGATAAAAGAACACGATTGTTTATTTAGTTAGTAATGCATGAAATCAAAAACCGTACTTGTTGGTTGGGGCTACTTTATGCATCACTTTCACATTCCTAGCTATTTTTGTTTTTTAAAATAAGTGTAAATCTACTAGAATTATTTACAGAAAATTTACATAATCGCTTATCACTTTAAAAATAGCTAATTATAGTAGGCCTACATACGGCACTTAGGCCTTAATATACTAAGTACGCCTACTGTACAGTACCTTATATTAAATACTGTATATTATAATATATACAATATTTAAGGGGGCAAAGAGAACGAGGAGGCAGCTTTGCCCTCTTATTCCACTATTCGTAAAGAAAATATCGTGACGATTGATCGATTTCTGGTGCCGCCGTTTCTATTTCCTATTTTTTTTATTTTATTTTTTATTTTTGTGACGAGGAGGAAACATTGTGACAGTGTCACAACTTACCCTGTTGATCTTACGTTTATTATATGTTCTTCTTCAGAGATGGTACGTAATTACAAGAAGAAAACGAAGAGAGTAACAATCTACATGACTATAAAAAAGCGGCTAAAGAAATAGAGTTAGGAAGATGTAGTTTACCGAACTCTTCAATGTCTATAGAATGTCTCTACTTTGATCTGTAAAGAAGAAAATCAAATCAGAGATGGCTGCAAAAATAGGAGACAAGAAGCTGCTTGTGGTATTTACAAAATCTCAAGAAGAATTATGTAGTGAGAGCTTACGAGATATTTTTTAGGAATAGCCCCCGTGAGTTAAAATCGTTTGAGTTTGCGTCAGCCAATAATATTACATTTCCTAAGAACTTTAAGGAGAACAGATCTGCGAGCAAAGTTTGGTTCACTGCTTTCGAGAAACGTCACAAAAACATATTGAAAGTACAGTACTTGAGCCTACAAGCTTAAGCAGAAGCACCGGTTTCAACAGGCAAAATGTAACAACCTTTTTTTTGACAATTTAGAAAATGTGTTATTACTATGGTTTGTCAATAAACTCATTGAGTAATTTCATATCTTCTATGTTAAATTTTCAACTCAAGTTCTACAAAGAATGCTTTATACGTGATGGAACCCCCCCCCAGGAAGTGCTAATCCAAGTGGTTGGATAACAGCATCAGATTTTTGCTTTTTCTGAAACACTTTAAACGTGTTTGTTGTTCACAAACGTCTCATATACTGATGCTATTAGACTCACGTAAACTGTACCAACAATAATCCTTATTATGTTTGTCTTAATTGCCAATCTGAAACACGGGAAAAAAGTGAAGATGGTTACGCTGCAGCCAAATATGCCAACGATTAACACACATATTTTAAATTTATAAGTCTTACTCAGTTTAAATTAATAGTTATTGGGCTGCAATTTGAAAAAACTGTAGACCTATAAATTCCCACTCTTGTCCGCCTGTCTGTCTTCCTTAATCTCGAGAAAGGAGTTAGACAGATGAAAGACGAAGGTCTTTATATATGAAAACCCTAGGGGCGGAATCCCCGATTGATGTTAGATAGATGACTGGCACGACTCTATTGCTAACAGGAAAAGTTTAATATACAGGGACAAAACACTACTAATTTGAGGTGGAGAGCATATATTTTAAATTAAATATATGCTCTCCACCTGAAATTAGTAGTGACTTGCCCCTGTACATCATACTCTTTCTGTTAGCAAGCTCCTTGTACTGTATATTTATTCAATATGTACGGTTCGGTGCAAAGTTTCATACAGATAGATTCACTCGAACAAACGAACAGATAGAAAGACGGACGTGAATTCAATTTTATATTTATAGATGAAAAAGATATCGCTCAAAATAATAAATATTTAAAACTAATTCACACGTAAATGTGTAGACATGGTTTTAAGCTGTTCAATTTTGATGTTTGACGTTCTCTAACTTACATTACGGGCTGTGAAGCCGGCTTTAATGTTTACTCATTTTTGGTATGGGCCAGACTCGATCGAACAGACTTATTAGTGAGAGACGAGGAACGATATCGTGATCATGATAAATGACGTTGCTCCGGATCAAATTCCCCATGGCGGTATCCTAATGCTTTACCACGCGACCATCTGCCCGACTTATTTTTCTACAGTGTTATTTTTTAATATTAATACTATTTAATATAACATTTATTATATTAAGTTAATTTTTAACGTAGCCTAATTAATTCTGTACGTATATTAAACAAAAGGTAGTCTAAATCGTACCATGATAAAGTAAACAAGTGCACTAATACGGTCCTGCTCGTATACATATAATTAAAGTTATATGCACACGAGCAGGACCGCATACGATATATGTATATAATTGAATATGTAACATATTCCCCTATAAGTTATTAAAAGACACATATTTAAATCTTAATTAGCTTTTTTAAGCTTTTATTTTATTGTTGATCTATATGGAAGGAAGAATGAAAATCCAACCGGGACTCTCGATAACAGTTGCATAAATAAGGTTTTGTTCTGGATGATTTAAAAAGTACAATCAGAATGAAGAAAAATCAAACGTCCACCCTAATTTTTTAGCTTAAATTTTATTCTTAAAGTTTCTGGAGAGGGATCCAACATCCTCATCATCCTCCAATTACGCCCTAATGTTGACATACTTCAACATTATCCAAATGCAGGAATTTAATATATAAATTAAAAATTAGACGATTATTCACATTTCATTAAATTTTCTTTCGATCAAAATTTATAGGGCCTATATAATAATTTAATAAACCTCTCTCACAGTGAAGTCAACAGGATCATTCGACCAGGGCCTTACATTTACCAAGCCTCAAAAAAAGCTACGTACTTTATTATTATAAATTTTATTATTTAAAAAAACATAATATAAATCGTTGATTTGTTGTGAAACCGTGTTGTATTGTCTTAGAAGTGTTGAACACAAGATCGTGTTAATAACAATCACATAGCTTTTTCCACCTTTATTTAGTTGATACGGTACACGTTTCGGGTCTTGTGCCCCTCATCAGTCAACTAAAATAATATAAAAAATAGTGTATACAGCGTTTTAACATTATTTACAGGCAAATTGTATAAACATTTTAAAAACGTATTAACGTACCAGTCTTCCCCCAGTATGGCACTTGCACACGGTAAGTTTGCACATTACAAATTTTATAACCTTCTAATTCTCGGGTTTGTAATGTGCAAACTTACCGTGTGCAAGTGCCATACTGGGGGAAGACTGGTACGTTAATACGTTTTTAAAATGTTTATACAATTTGCCTGTAAATAATGTTAAAACGCTGTATACACTATTTTTTATATTATTTTAGTTGACTGATGAGGGGCACAAGGCCCGAAACGTGTACCGTATCAACTAAATAAAGGTGGAAAAAGCCATATGATTATTATTAACACGATCTTGTGTTCAACACTTATAATATAAATCCTTAAAATCTAAGACTTCCAAGTCCAACACCAAACCTTATTCAAGGAGCCCATTTAAGGTTTGGTGTTGCGTGTGTTAAATTAATTAAATTTTATATTCGAATTGTTAAGATCAACGCATTAATTTTAATAATAAAAATTAATTTAAATGTAATTAATTATTGCTCTAAAATATCTTTACAGAACTTAGAATTGTATGTTATAACTCTAAGTCAACATTTACAAATTTAAGAATGTCAGAAAGAAAAGACAAAAATATCCCCACAGAAATCCATCACAATAGCGATATCAGGGATATTTTATCAGAATAGTGACTTCTGTAGTGATATTTTATCTTCCTTTCTTTCGGGTCTATCCTTGGTATCAGTTTTATCAAGTTTCCTTTGTTCTTAACAAGTTGTCAGATGTATATTCTGACCGCTGGCTAGATAAAGAACAAATCGCTGTCAACAACAAAAACAAAAAAACTGATGAAATTATCTGTCAACCAATCGATTCTCTCCATCTCGGCTTCCTGTAAATGTTTTTGTGAACTTCCACATATAAAAACTGTGGATTTTATTATCTCGAAGCGTAGTTACTGCTATAATATGATTAAAAGTACGTACTGTACAAAAGCAGTCTTGTAGTGTACGTACAATAGTATATCCAAGGAAGGGCCTAGAGGGCCCGTGTTTCCTTATCTTTGTAAATAAATAAACGAAGAAAAAATCAAATAAGTACAAGGAAAAAGATATGAATGTGATAAACGTACTTACAGGCTATATATGTATACGTGGTATATTCAATACAATATTTCAGAGTTTATACTCTATCCACAGCATTAATAGTTATATCCAGTGGTACTGGGATGAATATAGGTTTTCACGTTCTAATTCGACCCCAATATCGGTTTTAGTTACGCTACCCTATACATATGATAAATACTAAAACACATCTTAGGCATAAGTTCTATACATTTTAAAATATAAGTTCTTTGTTGGCTTAATAAGCAAAAGAATTAGTAGAATTATTAATATAGATGTCGAAGTTATTAGTAAATCGCGAATTAATGTGACATTTTTCCAACATAAAACATACATTGTCAACTAAAAATGCTTAGAAAACACTTGTATAAATATTACATCATCACTCAAACCGCATTAAAATATTATAGGATAGTAAAATATAATAAAACTTGATTGTTTTGTAATTCAGAAAGCTGGAACTTTGTATTTAAACACAACACACACACACACACACACACATACATAAAACACAACACATCAACACAACACAGGGAGTCTACATAGGACTATATTAAAATTAGAATTTATATAAAGAGACTTTTGAAATTCAAATTGTATTTATAAATACAGTTCGAAATAACCGATTTATTTAACAATTGAACACAAAGAAATCTTTTATTATATTGTAGTTACAATTATTTCTTTATGCGATTATCTATCCACGCGACTAGTCACCATTCATTCATTCTGCAAGATCTACTAATTAAAATTTATTTATAATTTCTCTGTAAATCAATATTATTATCCGAATTCAACATAAAAATTAAATTAAACCATCAGACTGTTGTTAAATTCAAATTCGACAAATTTTCTTTTGTATCTTACCGGAATTTTTTCTGTTTTAAGGCCCTGTAAGTTGTATTCCGTGATTTTAATATAGGAATCGCCCGAATTAATTATCTTAAACGAACATTATCTCGATTTATGATACATACTTTAGGAAATAGCATGGCTCGCTTTACGACTGCCCGCTTGAGGCCTTATAAACGGGATTTAATGTTGAAAAAATGACTCTTGTTTATAGATTATTCTCTATGCATTTAAAAGGAGAATACCCGAAAATATGGCCGCCATTTAGATGGCCGTTATTGAAGGTTCGAAGGTAAATATTATTTTATTTCTTTTAAATATAATTTTAATTTAAATTATAAAAAATTATTTAAAACATTTAAATCTTTTCTAAAGAAATTCAAGCATTCAGGCCATCGATAGTAAATAAATAATTATAATGTCCTCTCCTGTTTCCTCCTCCCTCTTGAATACGTCTCTAAATATAATTATAGACGTATTATAATTTATATTATATTACAATAAAGATATTTACATGATATGAAATATTTATACACGTTACAGACTAATGTGTATGAGTGTATTACGGGGGTGTTTATGGTAAACGTCATATATTTACTTGCTTAAATTTGTAAATTGATTTATCACGTAAACACGATTTACGTTTTAAAGTAATTAAATTATTTTTTTATTAAATTTAAGTACATTTGTAGAATTCAGTTAGGCCGATATGGACACGGGATTCTACGGGCCCTAAGGTTAAAATCTCGAGGACCTCCCCATACCTTCTGACGTAATGGATTCTCGTATATTTTTTGTACACTTGAAATTACATAAATTTATTATATTTAATTTTTAAAAAAATACATAATTGCAATTTTTATTAAATTATTTTCCCGAATACATTAATATCTAGTTATGCCATTTGTTTTCTTGTTTATAATTAAAATGATAGAAATCAATTAATTAATACGGATGTAAAATGAATAGTATGAGAATTAATTAAACTTGATTTATGAAAATTAATTATGGTACATCCAATTAAATTATGTAAACCAAATTCTAGTGCAATAATAGAATGCGATAGAAACCGAGATAATGATGTGCTGCCATCTGATTGTATGAAGAATAAACAATATTAATTTTATTAATTGGCGCCATCTAGCGAAGATTTATTTTATAAACAGTATTTAATAAATTTTTAATTAAGAGTGAGAATAATTAAGAATTATATTAATTTAATTATTTTCGTTTATGAAAAATTACGCATCTTTTGCTTGATTTAACATTACTAAATAAATAAATTTTAATATATTTATATGATAATTAACATTACTAATACATTTTAAGTTTTTAACAAAGTTAAATTTAAATATAAGCGTATTTCATATATAAATAATATAGAAAATAGAGTAATATTAAATAATCGTGACATATAAAATTCATATTTATACATTTTTTTGCCATACGCGTGCTGTCATCTACCGGTCATATCTACAGTGAATTGTTTTAAAAATTAACTGTTTTTGTACATAAAACAATTTAACAATCATTAATTATTTAATTTTGCTTACCCAAACATATAATAAAATAATAAAATAAAAATATATTTATATATATAAAAAATTTAATTCTATTAAAAGCCATTAAAAAACACGAAAATTCTATTTTTAAATAACAGATGGCGTTGTGCGGTTATCCTCTATTTTCGTAATTTTCGCATCTGTATTTTATTTACAATGGAACGTGTAATGTAAAAAAATAAAAAAATAATAAAAAATAATAATAATAATAACAAAAGTTAAAAATGTATAAGAATTTTTTCGATTATTTTGAAGCCATGTCTTTTCGATGTTTTTCTTCACATGGCATTTGATGTTAGGCATTCCAATAGCGGATGGGAATTTCTTTCCTTACATATCCGTGTCAGGTAGTGAGACCTCTCCCTCGGGGAGTGTCCAGTTACGAAGGAGCAAAGTCAACACAGCGACTGACGATTCTGTCACCATTCCATCTTCCACACCTGAACTCGCCGCATTTCGACCGATTAAATTTCTCCCCCGTACAGTATAATTGTGGCACTGTTCTGTAATAGTAAACACGTGAAAATTTTAAAGAATGTACCCGAGTTGCAAATACGATAAATGATGACGTCACCGAGAGAGAGAGAGAGAGAGGGTGTTCTTGTTGCACGTGCACAAACATGGCGTAGGTTGTCACAGAACCTATTTGCCAGGTGTTCTTCCGAGATTGTTCACTTTGATTTACAGTCTTAAAAAGGAAATTTTCGTTACTGAATAAACAAACTCACAAATCAAAATTGTTTTAGAAATGTGTTTTATTTAATTACTCTTTGATTGCTATTTATTTTTATTTTAACCAATTAATTCTTGCAAACTGCGAAACATGTTTAGATTTCGATTATGTGTTTGGAACATTTTCAAATTTCTCTGGAACGTTGCGAACCTTCGATTATTCTCGTTTTGTAAGCCTTTACACGTGTTTTTAAAGGTTTTTGTGCCTTACTTTATGCATTTAGCAACTTAAGTATTAGAATAAATGTAAATTACTTTTTAAATCTAAAATTTCGCATATTTAGCTACAAAATTCTCTCTTTTCTTCCTTAAAATAAGGCTGCAATTACACTACATTTTCCTCATTAAGTAGCCTGCCTACTCCTACAGAGTTTTACGACATTTATCCCTACATTTTTTTATTTTATTTAATTTGAATATATTATTCTAAGTGTTAACACCCCCAAAATAAAGAATTTCCTTTATTTAAAAGATTGTGTGCATTTAATTTACAAGAAAAAAGGAAGTCAAAAGTCAGACGTATATTTTATTGCCTTAGCCTATAGGCTTTATTTGGAAGCACTTGTGTCTGTAAGAGGGAGACGTGTTTTTCTGACGACAGCTAAGATCTTGTGTAGAGACTTTGTCGGCTAATTTCTCACACCTGCAGGTGGCGCTGTGCAGCACGTGTGCTTTCCCTTCCCTGTTGGAGGTCCGAGGGGTTGATCAGCTAAAGTTCCTTTTGTCATTCTGTCATCGCCATACTGTGCAGAATAGTAAAGATCGTGTTGGACTGCTTTCTTTCTTTCCACTCTCATTTCTTCTCTATTTGTTTACAGAAGCGAAGAATTATTCCAATAATTGTATGGCAAATGAGAAAAGCCAAGTTAGCTCCATAGCATACTAAGTACAGTACTTTTCTGTACTGAAACTTTCAAGCATTAAACAGAGAATAAAAGATAGATTATCTTTTTTCCCACTAAATTTTCGTTGGTTCCCTAATACATACACACTACACACAATTACAATCGGCATATTACTAGTCTAGTGTGATAAAATTAACAATAATTTGTGTTTGAATTGTATGAAACAATTAAGAATTATTTATTTATTCGTTTAATGCACGGTTGAAAGGAAAACAGTAGTTACGTGAGCGTATATCAATGTGTTTAGAAGGATCAGGTAGATTATTTCCTTGTTTATATAAGAAAAATAATGATTACAATCAGGAATGTAAACTATTTTATGGTTCAATAAATTTATAAATAAACTATCAATCAGTAATTTTTCAAATATTGTCCATGTTTATGATATAAATATGGTTTTTTAGCCTGTATATCTTGAAGGTGTGTGTGTAATTTATTTATTTATAAACTTCTTTCTTCTCATTATACATTGCTTACATATAAAACATTGCTCTCATTAATGTACTGCCATTAATGAGAGCAAAAAAATAATATGAATCATTGTTTTATGTGGAAAATATTAACATATTTAAGAACTAGAGACTTTGAATTTGCTATTTAAAATTAAATTAATAAAATTATATTTTAAGTCTCATAGTTTCTAATTAATTTTTTAAATATAGAAATATATTATTAATGTTATTTATATTGAATTTAGAAACATGATCTGTACAAAAATGCAAACAATTATATACTTTTCTCTATATTCTAAGCATATTAAATCTTATTTTCTTAAATTTTAATTAAATATAATATTAAAATGAATCATTTTTGGTGATGTAAACAATATTCTCACTTCTGTTCTCAATTTCTGTTCTGTTCTCAAAGCACACATCCATGAATTTATTACATATAAATATTACTTAAATGTTAAATTTAAAATGAAAATATTTTACATTCATTTTAATTATGTTCATAAATCTTTCTCATTTTTAAACCATTTTTACTGTTTATTTTAGTTTTTCAAGCTGTGATCTGCTTCATCATCCAAAATTGCTTTTAAAAAAACCCAAAAAGAAGAAAGGAAAATGTATTTTATCATATAAATTATTATAAATGGTGAATCATTACTTAATTTTCTTACATAATATCACAGTTTAGAATAAAAATAAATGAACATTTCCTAGTATTTGCATGAAAGATTAATTATAAGAAAGAATGATGATTACACAACAAGAAATGAGAGATTTATTTAGTTTAAAAAAATAGAAAAATTAATAAAAATTCTTTTTATAAATGTTATTTTTTCATAAATTACAAAAATATTTTTAAAATTCAATTATTCAATTCTTCTTTCTTCATCTAATTCAACTTTTAATATATATAAATACATTATTCAATGTATAACAATTTAAAAAACTTCCTTTCAATAATAGAATCTCTCATGTTTCAATTGTACTTTTGAAATTATATAAAAGGATTGTTTAAATTGTATTTTATTTACATTTAAACTTATTCAGATTTCATCAGGGCTTATATAATTTAATGAAAAATCAATAGTTATTGAATTTTTCCATTCATAAAAACAAAAAAAAACAAGCCATTTTGTAATATTTAAAATAAATGTTGAGAGATGATTTATACATACTAAAATTACTTTAAATATAAATATAATAGCCTAATGTTTATATTTATTTTATTAAAATTCAAATTTCAAAATTATTGTAACAAAATCTTTTAAAAAATTTATATTTAAATATGTAACACAAATAGGATGAAAAATAAATAAATTGTATACATCTATAAGTCTTTTAATATAGGATTTAAGTGTGTATATATATATATATATATATATATATATATTAAATCATAATTAACTTATGTTTTAATGTAATTTAATCATCTATAACTAACTAAATTAGCAAAATTCATGGTAAAGAGTATTGATTTAGTCAATAGAACATTATAAAAAAAAATAATAACTTAATTATGGTAATTAAATGTGGTATCTTGTTCACCCCATTGCAATAAATGTTATATGAGTTTTGCTTCTTATATTAAAAAATAAAATAAAAAAGAAATGTTAGATCAATCTGCTCAAAATTTATTGCTATTTCTGTTGGAAAGATTACTCGGAAAATGTCATTTGCTGCAATTAATTGAAACTTCAAATCCTGCTGATGACGTCAAAGAATAGTCCTCGGGGGTCGATCGTGACTCAGCTCGCCACTCTGTCTCAACTGTAAACAGAAAAGAAAGTGGGACTTTCTTGGTTAAAAATCGATATTTGATACAGCAAAAAATAATAAAAAAAAAAGATTTTGTTTAAAAATTTCTCACTAAATTTTAAAATATCCGACAAGTTAACGTACTAATACTAATTACGATGGCATTTAGTACTCGGTGGTGAACAGTTTTATCGGGAAGATGGAAGTTTTAAGATGGAAATATTCGTTTATAAGCTATTAATTGAGTTTTAAGTGTGGGTTTTTTTTTCTTACCGGATAAGATTAATGAAGAGTGTCGTTACAGCCAAACCACTGCTACTAATTATCCTTCTAGCAAATTAGAAGAATTCATCTGGAACGTCTCCAAGACTTGTAGCTCTTTGAGGCATATTTATTATAGTAGGGCAGCGGTTAGGCCAACTTTTCCTACATTATCGTCTATCCTGTATTTATTTCACATTAGCTAATGGATATTTATTTAAAATACTCGACTTTACTCTTAATGTTAGAGTTATGTCTTACTAAATATTTATGTTATAAACATAAGTTTAAGTTTAATCGGCTTATTATGTTCACCATTAAATTAACGTAGGCCTAATTAACTGTTATTATATATATATATATATATTTCTATAAATATAAATTAAAATTATTTTTAAAATATAAAATTTTATGAGTACAATATAATTCATTTTTATTAGGTAGGATTTAATTATTCTATTTAACAACTACATTTTTTAATGCTTAATTTTAAAATTTTATCTGGAAAATTCGAGTTGTATACAGCTATTAAAGCCTAATTGCTTAGCAAATGCTAAACAATTGAAAAGGCCTATCAAATGACAAGTGTAACTTATTTCTATAGGCTTGCTTTATTAAAGAAATTAAAAATCTTCCTTAAGTATTAAAATATTCTGAAAATTTCAGTTAAAAAGTCATAGAAAATTTTATTATTATTATTATTATTATTGTAATAATAATCGTTGAATTTTCCATGTTTTAACTCAAAGTATGCTTAATCTTTCAGTTCTTGGACCGTTCAGTTGGTAGGTTTCTCGCATCAATTTTAATTTATTAAATTATAAATTTATTTATTAAATCGAAAATATGAAAAATGTTTAAATTACATTATAAAATATAGAATTTTATTAAATAAATAGGCCAATTTTCAGGTCTGTACAAATTCTATTGAAAAAAATGCAGCCTGTATGAAAAAAAGAGAGTAAAATTTGAACAAAGGCTATATGTAGCATTAAAGTTTCCCATCTAACAGTACGAAAGGGAGTATGATCTGACCCATGGGTAATAGTTTAGTTCTTGCAACTCGAAGACCACCCGCCACGTGACATGGAGGCGTTTCGTGTAATACGAATCCAAAGTGGCCAAGGTCCCAGCTGGATTGGGTGGGGCTAAGACAAAAGTCTAACAAGGATTGACAGAAGACAGTGGGAATGGATTAATACTTCGAACGGCAGCTGGATCGGACATTTGACAAGTTGAGCTTGAAAGCTTCAACGCACAAATAAATTTTCACACTTTCTTTCTTGTCTTTATCTCAGCTCTATCTTGGAAACTTCCAAATTCTATCTCATATGGAATTTAAAGTTAAGAGAAAGAACTGTCTTTGTTTTTCTTCCCGTTCTTTCTTTTATTTAAGATATTTTCTAACTAATAAAGGATATATATACTTTCTACTAAACATGGAGGTTATTAAGGTTAAAAAGCTTAGGCCTATAATACTTTTGAGCATTAGACGAGGAGTCTAATTTATCAAATTTACACGAATAAAAAAATAAAAAAAAAAAAAAAAGAGGAAGAGAAAAAGAAATAATCTAAATATAAATAATATTATCTGTAACTTTATATAAATTTTACTACTTTTTTAAGTAATATTATTTAGACTATTCGAGAGAAATTCGCTTCTTTACCTGCTAAATTACTGGACTTATTGTATTAAATTTAATGAATTTAAGTTCCAATTTCGTTAAAAAAAATTCTATAATAAACTCTAAGGTAATGTAAATTTTGAATTTTTGAAGCTACAGTATATAAAATCTTACCTAGAAATTTCTGCTTGAAGGATTTGACATTGATTACCTGAAACGGAAAAACTAAATTTTAGATTGGGAAATTTTGAAATTATAGTTATATAAAAAGAGGAAAAAATTCACAAGTAGTGTAGCGAGAAGGCTAACTAGTCGCTATTTATGTTTTGTATATAACAACGATATCTATCGGTGACAGATATGCTGATAAGTTGAACACAACAAAGTCTTTGGCGAAGGAGGTGGAGCTGCCATATTGGACGGTGTGAGGATGATAAGAGGAGAGGTCGAGCGACCTGTGTACATCCTTTACTTTGCCTCCTGTCAAATAACCCCTATTGGGTCAATCATCGTTTGACAACTGTGAGAAAGTTTTTAGAAATTGAAAAACATTCTATAAGTGCCGAAAACAACTAAAACTAAAATATGGAAGTCAAGAAAAAATGCCTAACCTTTATAAAATTGGACTTTCTTCTGAAGTATATAAACCGAAATTCCATAAATGTCATTAGTTTCTGTCTTATAAAATGTTATTTAAGATGTAAAAGGCCTCGTTTTTAATTGTATAATTAAATTATTATAAAAAAATTTCCTTTCAAAGACGAGAATTAATTTATAAAAATTTGTACTGAAATGTAATAATCAAATAGAAGAAGCCATAAACAAAGTTTCGGTTCATTCTTGGCTTCCTTCAAATATTTCTAACAACTTCTAACTGATGAATAGGCCTACGTTTTCTTTACGACAAAATAATAATAATAACAATTTATTATTTAAATTACAATTAGTATCTGCCTAAAGGTAGGTTAAAATTTATAATATATTAAACAGATTACAACTTTTTAAATTATATATTTGATTGAACGAGAATACAAAAGTTGGCAAGTGATCAACACAGAAATCATAACTCGTTCTTCGTATTTTAATTTAGTTTTCGTACATTCTATTATCATTTAATGATGCATTACTAGAAAAATTTTGTTTAAAATAAGTTAAATTTGATATAATTATCTAAAATGAGACACAATAGTTCACGTTGCCGAGAGAATTATGCAAGGATTGGCAATACAACAATGCAGTTAAGTAAGACAGGAAAGACTGAATTTGTATTAGTACTAGGAGATAGTCTACGTAAACTTACGTAAATTATTAAGTTATAATTCAAAAAAAAAGGGAGAACTTCTATTATTCGACGTTATAACCGCTCAATACAAAGACCCATCCCTCGACATAAAGCATCGTATGATTGGTTGTCAACAGACACGCCTTACAATTCGACGTTTCCATGACATTTTTACCGATTTTTACATCCTTCAAATAATCTAATTTTATATATATATATATATATATTTTTTTTTTTGCGAAATTTTAATTAAAATTCGTAAAGGTAATTTAATAAATATTATTAAGAGAAATTCGAATTAAAAATTTATATATAAGCTATACACACACATACACACAGAAGAAACTTAAAAAATATCTCTTTTCAGCCAAGCTGTGTGCATCCAAGATAAGTTGGCCTTCATCCAGTACGCTTCTAATCTATCACAGGTATGACATTTTCATCATTAATTCTCAGCAACCGATTCCAATATACTTGATAGAAGCCAGAGAAAGTGACAGGATGATTTTTTCCTCCATTTCAGCATTAACCTTTCGGGAATTTTGGCTTAACTATAAATAAACTGTATGTGGGGCACTGGGTGCCCGATTCGCTTCATTACAAACGCTATAGAACTGTAAAGATATTTTCGTCCACGCCATTCCTTCTTCCTTAACGAGCCGCACTTTTATCGGCGAATAAATTAGAATCGAGCTTAGTAAACTGACATTAACAGTTTAGAAAGGCAAAGATCGAAAGAGTAAAGTTAAATTCGTAGTATAACTCAGGTCCTAAAAATGTCTCCCTATTTGTGGAGACGTTGATGCGACTAGAACAGTTCAAACGATACGCTAATGAGTGAGTTATATAGTATTACCGTGCAGCTTAATAACCGGCCTAAATAATTATTTCTACTTTAATTTATATAAAAAAATTAACACGGCGAAGCATAAAAGAATTTAAAACTACCGACTGACACGTTATCGCAAGCCAAGTCACAGTGACAATTCCTACATTGTGGTCCCGACTATCAATGGTTTAAGTAAGTCTACGGTAGTATAATTAAAGTCTTCGGATAAAATAAGCTCGGCTGCTTTCATTTTAGGGTGTACGGCACGAAGAAATGTTATATAGGATCGTGTTAAAATGATAAATCGTATGCAAATTTTAAGCGAAACTTGCGAGTATGTTTGGAATTTTTGAACGTAATCCATCTATTTGTGTCTAATTTTCTATCCGAAACGTGTGCTTATGTAAGAAAAGTTTTTTCCATTGTAATTAGCATCGAATAAATACCAATAAACAGTAGAAAATCTGACGGTTGTGTATACAAGTAGCAGTTTGCGAATGTCAGTTCCCATACTTTGTCCAGATGGTTTGTGGATCCCCCTTTAAACAACTCGCTGCTAAATTTAGAAGGTCAATTGTCGCAAATACGTTCGACTTTTTTAAATAAAATTTGTATTTTTCTTATAAAAAATAGAGAAATATTTCTTAAAAAATAACGTAAATTTATACAGTTTTAAATAATTAAACTTTCCTTTAATTTAAAAAATATAAATAAATAAATAAATAAGAAATTGAAGTAGGCCTGTCCTATATAAAAAATGAAATATTTAATTAATTATTTGGCTCGAACTTGATTAATTAAAGATGGAAAGAATTGAAAGCTCTACCATCTTTATTTATAAAGGTTAATCTAATTGGAAATGTTAAATTTCTATAGAATATTTAGCAGAATGACACCTGCTAGCGAGGAGGGAAAAATAAAGAAAAAAAAGTGGTAAAAAAATCGCACCTACCAGGAAGTTTGAGGACCAGTGCCGACAGCTAGAACTATTTGTGACGCTGTCACATCATATATCGACTTGTCACATCTTCTTGTACCGTCATTTGGTCGGACGTCTGGGAAACGTTGTGAACGATGATTGGTCGCTGCACATGACCCAGAGCAGAGTTGGGTGGAGAGCTGCACAAGGTGGTCTACTATAGCCAGTCAAAGGAAGCGACTGTCGTTAGGCCTAGTGTTAAGCCTAAGCCGGCAGTCGAACGTTCGTTCTGGATATTCACAGCTCGTCTGAGGTGATGCCGAAAGAATTGCTGGCTGTTTATGTATAGTTGAGAGTTAAACGAGCGGTTCGAGATGCATCCTCTTTACGGAGATCATCAAAATTACTACAGATACACGGGATATTCGGCGGTTGGCATGAATAGTACGAATAACGTATTACCTGCGTATAGTCAGGCTTATAACCAGTATGGCCACAACAACCGAATTGTCAGACCGTCGCCCTGCGGACCACCTTACAACGCTCTACCAGCTCAGGGATCTCAACCTCCTGCTAAAGACATGGTAAAGCCACCTTATAGTTATATAGCACTTATCGCTATGGCTATACAGAATGCTCCGGATAAGAAAATCACCTTAAATGGCATTTATCAGTTTATTATGGATAGATTTCCATTCTATCGTGAAAATAAGCAAGGTTGGCAAAATTCGATACGTCACAATCTCAGCCTAAACGAGTGTTTTGTGAAGGTGCCAAGGGACGATAAAAAGCCAGGTAAAGGTAGTTATTGGGCTCTGGATCCCGATAGTCTTAATATGTTCGACAATGGAAGCTATTTACGTAGGAGGAGGAGATTTAAGAAAAAGGATACCAATCGAGATAAGGAAGACGAAAACAAGAAGAAAGAAGGATCGGATAACGTCAAATCTTGCCAAAGAAAGGAAAAGGTTTTTGTTAAAACAAATGGAACCTCCCATACACCTTGCAGCGTGGTTACAAAACTAGAACCCAGTGATCCTCCTACTTTAGCACCTTGCATGCAAGTGTCGACTACTGACTGCAAATACGAATGCAAGACAAGTCCGGCGGCCGCTTCTTTAGCACCCAACCTTCTCTCGACTACTACAACTAATTCAATACTCTCCACACCTATAAATGATACTAATTTAGAACCGGCAACCATTACTAATTTCACAGTAGATACGTTAGTGTCTACTAGACCGGACTCGCCCGCTTTGGGTGTCATCAACGACAGTGTATGTGGAAGCTCTTACGTACGACCGGGCAATGGTATGTATACCTGTAACCTACCTGCTTGTTCTAGTCCTTTATCTTCCTGTTCTTCATCGCCACTCGATATTAACTGTCTATACGGTGGAGAGAGACAGACGGACAACCAAACATGTCTTGCTAATGCCGTTCTGGGTCAACAGTATAACAATAGACAATCCTGGTACGCTCTTCCCCAGGAAAGTAACGGAAACCTGAACACAGATAACGTTTTTCCGTGCATCAGAGAAATGTTCGAGTCTCAACGTTTGATCTCACCTTCCTCGGCAGTAACAGTCACCTCCAGTTGTCAGATGGGAAGCGATACTTATAGGGCACAAACTTCATACTATGCTTACGATTCAAATAGATATTAAAGCTTCATTCCCCTAGAGACGTCTCTTGGGCTCCTTCGGTGGCCATTTTTGTTTAATTTAATTCATTAACAATGCCTTATTTTGCCTTTGATTCCACTTTGTTCCTGTAGCTGAACAAAATAAACTGAATTTGAGGAAACAGTTCTTCGATGTTTCTTGTGAAAAGAATAATCATCTAAGTTGATGTATCGTGTAATAATTATACATAAAAAATAAGGATAGACATGTATGGACAATCAAGATGATGGATGTGAGAGAGACGATCTTAAATTTATTATGTAAGTAAATTTTATGTGTCCTGTTAGTTTAAATCTATTCTACACAGTTTTAAAATGGAAATTGTAGTAGGTCTCGGTAGGATTTGTATGCATGAGCTGGGATAACATCATAATAATAACAACCATAATAAAAAGTTATGAATGTAAATAGGAGTACTTTGTTATATCAACTAATTGTGCATTCTTATACCTTTTACCCTTGACTGCATGTAGTTAAATTAGACTAAGGCTTGACCAATACATTAACATGTAACCTCAACTCGGAAAAATTAAGACAATAACCGAATACCAGCTGTCATCTAGTCTAATTATACTCGTTTTCATAACGTGTGTACGCTTAACAGTTCCACATACACAAAGCAATAATCATACGTTTCATGTACGAGCTTCTAATATCAAAATAACCAATTAAATCCCTCCCGTACCGAACTTTAAAATTAAATAAAAGTATTTAACAACTTTCAAATATTTATAATTTTAAAAACCTATATAAATAGCGAGAGAATTAACGATATAAACATAGATTATGTAAGGTGATTGGTTACGAAAAACAGAAACAATTGAAGAGTTTCTCGGCCATTTCGTTCGATTCCTCGCAATTTAAATAACCAGATACAGTATAATAAATGTAAACAATGGCAGGTACAACAAAACGACTGGTGTAGAATATCAATTGTATTAAATTATAGCTTATAATAGCCTAGTAATGCGATGAATTCTGTTGGTTAATATAGGTTAAGAATTCGTAAGAGTGCATTCATACTATCCTGTTTCTTATTTTAACGTTCGTAAACTAAGATAATATTACAGCATCAGTTTATTGGAATGTGATACGTTGTCTGTAATCAGAAACGTGCTAATCGACTTTGGATGTGATAACTTAAAAGTTAAATAACCGTTTGGATCGGCTTTACTACATCAGACCATTGTCAAATATTTGATCAGCAATCAACAATGTTTGCACAACTACACAACTTCTATTAAGAATTCTGATCGATTTTAATAAATAATTTACTTCTACCTTTCTTAATCATCTCTTGTAGTTGGTTAAATATGATGATGGAAGCCGTGTACATCATCTAAGATTAATTTTTATCAACTTTTAGCTTCAGTTGCATATCTATTCGCCCATTTCTTCGCTTGAAAATCTGGCAATTAAAGCAAGAATTCATTTTACTCGCATTTCTTCTGCTGAAATTTAATTGTTTAATTAATACACTACTCGCGTGTGCTTAAATTGATTTAGACTTAAGGCCTACACTCAAACGAATATTTAAGCGCTTATTTTTGCGAAAATCTGAAGTAAAAATGTTTAAAATTTAAATAATTCAAGGCTAAATTAGTTATTAATTTTTAAAAAAAATATATAATTTCTCGTTTTATTTTCTTCAAAATTAAACGTCGCATTTTTCAAACTTAATTAAATGATGAATACTTTTTTTGTACGCATCCAAAAAAACGAGAAATTCTATTTTAAGAATGCCATTCCCAAGAATATCATCGCATCAAACTTAGAAATAGCAAATTACTAACTTGTGATCCTCTCTACCCATTGCTAAAGTTGATTACGTTTGACAGATTACTCATTTCTAATTCTCGTTTTTTCTCCCTTCTAATTTATAAGGTTAATTATACGTATTTAAATAGGGGAAATAAGTACAGAAGGTAGTTTTCTCCATAAAAGTCCGTTTTATAAAGGTCAGTAATGAAAGTTTCCGGTATATAAATCTGACTGGGGTAGGGTCTTATCATCCAGATTAATAAAATAAAGCAGTTTCTTTACATTTTAAACAAATAAAACAGCTTCTAAATAAACCATTCTGTATTTTCTTTTCAATCAATCTATTTAAAGACGCTATCGAATTCTATCTACGAACTATGGAAACAAATATGTCGGCCCACCATAATTATTAGGCAATGAAGCTGTTTGGGATTAGAAAATACGAATAAAAAAGGCAGCTAAAAATGGATTTCCATGATTATTTAAGTGTCGTAAGAGCCGTTACGTATCGTTAAACTTACTGTATCCGTGTAAAATGACGCACAGATGTTAATTTTAAGGTTTCTTAGAAGGCGGTTTACGCCATTTCTAAAATACATTTTTCGAACTTCCGACGAATTCTGTGATTTGTAATAATCTTAATCGAATGATGAATTCGTCTATTCGTTGAAGAGGCTATTAATAGCTTGGGTTTCCATGTTATCGAATCAATATTATCCCTCTTTTCTTGAGAATCTTGGTGTTTGATTATCCGGATCTGCGCTTAGCAAAATCGTTTCTCTCTGGAGATTTTACAGGAAAAGATCATAGAAGGTAAAGAAGACTTCCTAACTTGTAGGAAGGTTGATCCTTAGATAAATCTTAGGATTTAGGATGTACTTTCAAGTGCAACAAGATTCTTCTTAAGGAGGATTTCGTGTTTTGGAAATGCTGCTTGCGTAGTGTTGATCTTGCGAATCTTTCTAACGCCATCCATGGCCTGATTTTCTTCCTAAATTTTTACCATTTCCAACTAGATTTTTTTTTTCTATTAATCGTGAATAATTTAATTACATTCTTAAAAAATACTTTAATCTGATTATACGATTAATTATCTAATTATACGCTACAGTTTTCTTGTCAAAATTAGATTTAACCCGACGATCCGTTCATTCCTACTGTAAGAAATGCTACAAAAATTTTATTTTAAAATTCGATTTTCTTAATAATCTAATTAAATTTTAAAATAACGTCTATTTAATTAAAATTCTATTTATAATTTGTGAAATTTTCTTTGTTTTCATAGGCCTACCCCATCGAAATCGTAGTTTCTTAGTACTTTTTAATTAAGAACTTCATAGTATCGTAGATGCTACGAGTGTGTTTCTCATCATTTCGGATCATCGATCATATAATTTCTTGTTTATTTTTAAAGACAAATAGATAAAATACATCTTTAAACATTATCTTTTAAACGCAAATTATTAAAATTACGTATTACTTGCAACTTCCGAAGTGTCAATGCTAATTTTTAGATACTTAGAGGGGGATTTTTACAATATACACGCTGTACGAAGAAGCTTTTAACCCCCTTTTCTATTAATTATTATTAGAAGGCTTACATGGGGTAACCGGAAGAACCATTCAAGCATAGCGTTAATTTAAACAATGTTTTCCTTATCTAAAACAGTATTTCCCGTATTACAGAGGATGTCTTAACAGATGTTCCCAGAAACATAACTCGTTCGAAAACTGCTGCGTAAGTATCAAGAGCAAAGGGTATAGTTTTATAAAAAAGAAATTTACAAATTTTATTATCCCATCGGTAGTAAGTTATACTATTATAAACAAGACATTCTGCCAACCATATTCTCCAACATGGAGGATTCCGGAACATCTGGATGTCCTTGTACCATTGTTTACGTTCCGCTTTCGATAATTTTGCATTAATAAAGAATCATTCAATCATTTTTCTTAAATTTATTACTAAATAAATTTAACTTTATCGCATTCGAAACCGTAAAACACACACTGCTTTCAATTTTTTTAAATTTATTATAGAAATATCATAAATTTCCTAGTGATTCGGTATGAAAACCGACTCCTTTCAACAAGATTATGATAATTTTTACAGATTTTATTAAAAATAACTTTTTCATACGCTTTAGTATAAGTTTACAATGTTATTAAACCATTTTTTAAACGAATTTAAACATGTTTTTAAGGTGAAAACCCATTTGTTTCAACAAGCTTAAGACAGGTTTTTTTGGGATAAATTTTTATATATTTTATTAAAAATGACTTTTTTTTAAACATATTTTTAAACATGTTTACGATGTTATTAATCCTTTTATAAAGAATATCAACGTGTTTTTGAGGTTAGAACACTGCGAATTCAATGTATACTGTCCCAACCGATTAATGTGCGAATGAAAAAGTAAACACGGTTCCCTCAACTGACATAAAATAAATAGAATAGAATTTCCTTACCAGACATACTGATAAACATAAGTTCCCTTTATAGAATATCGTCTATCTATAAGAATTCCCATCTGCCCTAATCTTTCTTCTTAATCTAAAAACATCAAGAGCAAAAATCGTAATACAGTTTTACAAGAACTGTTTTATTTTTTATTACTTTTCACAGGCCTAAACTTAGTTTCCTCGGCCTCTTATAATAAAGAATATAGCAATATTCTACGAGTAGAATCTAAATATATGCAATAATATCTTACGAAAATACGAAGTTTCTTCTCTTTCATAAGCCATCTCTGGGTTATTATTTACATTTTTATATCGTATTAATGTAAATGGGCAAGTATGACTTCTCGTAAACATAATTAGAAATGTTAATTTTTTTAAATATATAAGTTGAGAAATTTTAAAAGTCTTTGGATTATTAAATTTCATTGGTTAATATATCATAATTTAACACTGAATTTTCGTCATATCCTTATTGTTATTAGGATAAGAAATGGGACCAGCAAACAAGCAGTTTGCTATGGAAATTTATATAGTTTTTCTTTGGTGTAACGTAAAATAAATCATAAAGAATCAGATTGCGTACAATTTAAGTCTTAATTATAAAATATCAACGTGTCAACTTTTCTTATTTAAACTGGGCCAAACGCAATCCATCTTATCAAACAGAACAACGACACGTGATGATGTCATTCACATTAGTTGTAACTCGATATAAGGCAAACAACCAATTTGTAACACTTTGACTTGTCGATCTGCATTTCATTCCGTCCGATCCTATTACAAAATTCTTTATTTCTCATAATAGTTGCACTTATCAATCTATTATGGATTATCCTAGCTTTTTCCCCCCCTTTCTTTTTCTTTTTTAACAGTTATTTTGAAGAATTTAATTTGAAACTCTTGAGAAATCGACATCGATTCTGTCTTCCTACACGAAAATACATTCGTTCTTTTGTCTCGATGCGAACAATGGAGCCAAAATTGGAAGAAAACAGAGAAAATAACACCAAGTCAAACGCGTAACTGTTCTAAACTATAAACGGAAAAGTTCTGTTTATAGTTTAGATCTTAAGATTTAGTAGAAATTAATATATCTTGATGTCCTGCCAACGATTCAACTGTTTAAAATAAAAATCCTATACAATTATATTCAAGTTTAACAGTGGAGTAACATGGACTTGTTCTGGGAGGATGCTGCAAAAGTACAATCAAAATGAAGAAAGATTAAAGCGTGCCATAAAGAACTGTTTATTTATAAACAAGAATATAATTACAATTCGATTGAATTTGTTGTTTAAAATGATTTTTTAGCTTAGATTTTATTCCTGAAGACTGGAGGAATATGACATCATCCTCCACAAGTACGCTTTAGAATTAAGAAGCGCTTCTCGATGGACAAAATCTTTCTCCTTATCCCTTAAAAATAAACTATAAAATGTTAAAATATTAAAATCTACAGGCCCGTAGATGCTCTTAGATATACTTAAATTTGAAATTTGTTTTATTAAAATATCCAAACTGGAAATCTTTATTTAATATTGGGATTTGGCGATAAGTAATAATTCTCTCTTAACAGAGTGTAGATTGAAGAGCTTTAGAAGATTGTAAGCAAAAATTGTTATTTTCTTTTTAAATTTGGGACAAACTACGACTTTTTTAAAATATAAATAGTGATAAAAAGCTGGAGGATTATGACTGCTTCTAAATATAGAAAGGAGATTAAGCATTTGGCGCTCAACAAAAGCCTTGCTGAAGGTAGATAAGTAAAGCATCTTAAGGAAGTTAATGCTTCAATATTGTTAAAGGAAAGCCATCGTCTCTTTCCAGATGCCACTAAGCTTTTTTTAAATTTGATTAACGAGTCCGACTACAGATTAGAAATATGAGTTTTCTCTAGGACCATATAAACGCTTGGTTTTGATCTCCTGCCAAAATAGCGACTTTTAAACTTAAAAAAAAATGCTATTTAAACGTAATAAATTCGAATTTTTTACTGTTAACGGGCATCGTTATGCGTAGGCCTTAGTTATCGTGTCTTTACGTGTAAATTTACAAGGTTTTTTTTAATGTTAGAAGCATATTAAATCTCCTTAAACCAGAAACGTATTGTTTACTTCTATTCGAAGCTATAGAGAAATTATATTGCTTAAAACAACGTTTGGTTACTGAAAATCACGTAGAAATGATAGAAATAGGATAATTATTCTTTTAATTTTTGAAAATAAGTCATTTGGCAGGAGATAAATTAAACGCAATTCGAAGAAAAGAGTTTAAAGAAGGAAGAAAACAAAGAAGTTAAGAGGTGAAGAACTTAATGTATAATGCACCAAATAAATATAGTAATTCCGAATAACGAGCTGAATTCGCCATTTAGAACTAAACGAAAACAAAGCGATTCAAAGAAAGAGATGAACAGATAAGCAAATTTTGAGTAAACAGGTAGCAACAGAAACAAGAAAACGAGAAAACAAGCTGAGATACAACGAGGAAATTCGAAAATATTTCTCTCCTAATCAAAAATATGATTAATCAACAAGGTTTTTTTAAAGATTTGCCTCTTAGAATCTGTTTTCCTGAGCAGAATCGTTCTCAATTGACCTTAAACTTCGAATTGAAACTATTGCTTTATCAGGTTTAAAATTAGGCAATTTAAAACAATACAGATATGATTTGATTCTTCTATAAGTATATTAACTTTATTCGGTATTATAGATTATAATTTTCGAATTTAAATTGCTAAAAACGTCCAGTACTTTAATGTAAATGCACTTTATTCTAGGTTTCGATGAATTAAACATAGAACAGATAATCGGAAATCTCACTTTTCTTATGTGAAAAGATAATGAATAAACTATGAATACTCTATATTTCATCCTAGCAATTTAAATATTTATATAATAATATTTTATAGATGTCTATTTCGTAGAATTTAAGTGTAGGAAAACAAAGAGTAGGCCTATTCGTATAGGCCGATATCATTCAATACATCGAGTAAATCGGGTTTTAATAATTATATTATTGTTTATTTAGTTTACGAGGTTATAACAATATTAAAATAAGGTAGGGAAGTCCATTATGGCCGGCCAAGTTTGGACTATTCCAAGCCTACACTTAGGCTTTAGGTCATAACTCTATATAGGCTTTGGAACAATCCAAACTCGATAAGCCATAATGGGCACCCCTATCTTATTTTATGTCAATGAAGTCTTATGAACAGATTTGCAGCTTTCCACATAGTTTAAACTTTCGGATGCGTTAACATTAACCGTAGAAGAGGGACGGAGTTTTAACCCAAAAACCTATATATAGAAGGTGTTCCGGGAGATGCCAACCTATTTTGAACGCCACCAAATACTTATCAATAGTCTTAAGCGCGATTTTCCTCAAAGAACAGACAATGGTCTTGGGAAAGTAGCATTTGACGAAAGGCCCAGCTGCTGCCTAGGTCGGAAGAAATGATGACAGCGGCCTGTTTTAAGACCTTGGTTTATGACTTTTTCGGAAGGTTGTGATGTTAACAGACGGACTAAATTCTGACGTGTAAACAGATTTGATTACAGAAATTACTTTTTTCCCTTAATTTTTTCCAATCTTCTTATCAAAATTTCCATTGATTTCGGTCTGCTTTTCGTCTCTTCTCGTTCCAAATGTTTAATATTTATTTACTTTATGTATTGGTGAAGTACCATATTTTATCCATTTACTTCTATACACAAATTCGCACCCCCCTCCCCTCGTTCACTAACTCTCCGTCCTTTTATATTAATTATTTACAAACTCTTATTTATTTATGTCCTCATAAATATTTAAATATTTACGATTTAAATCATTCTACACAGTACTTTCTCTTTAGTCGAGGCCTATAAATTATAATCGCTTCAATGGATAATTTCATAACAATTTTTCTTATCAAAATATTTTTCATCTTATACATTGAATATAAAGTCAATGAAGCTCTACGCTAAACTTTCCAATAACTTAATTAAATTATTATTATTATAAATTAAAATTACAGTAAAAACCTGTCTAGAATGCAACCTGAATGAAACGGAAACCCGCCCAAACGGAAAGAATCCGCTAACCCGCGATTCCGGTTTACACACAGGTTTTACTGTATAATAATTTCTTTATTATAGTAACAAAATGAGATTATAGGATTTAAAAATTTTAAATTTTAATTTTCGTTAATTTATAATAAATATAAAAGCTTACATTAATTACTTTTTCATTATTATTTGGAATGTTTCTTTATAATCAAAATTTTCAATGTTTTAATGTCGTGACTTTAACAGAAAGTTACTCGATTAGGTAAAATATTTCATATTTTTCTTGATTTTTCCTCATTTCAAATGACATCTTTTCCATTTCCTCATGTTATACCATGTCTTTTATCCTTTCCTCGTCTTAAGCCAGAGCCTTTTTCCTTTCCTCATCTCGGATTGCATCTTTCTCCATCCTTTTCTCTTGTCTTCATTTTTCTCTACTTATTATTAAAGAATGTTAAATTTTCACTTTTATTTTTATTTAAAGCATAAATTAATATACATTTATAAAAAAATTAATAAATATATTATGACTCGAAGCATAATAAAATAGAGAGAATACTAGCGATTTGAATTGAATTGTATTCACATTTTTGAATCAAACTCTATTTAATGGACTAGTTATATCTAATAAATTAAATATTTTTAAAAAACTTACATTTTATTATGAAATTTATGATGACATTTTATCTTTATTTTAGTTTTAGTATTGTAAGTAAACTGGTTTTCATTTAAATTTAAATCACTAATTGCTAATATTTTCGTATAAATGATCATTTATATATAAACTATTTCACCGATATTTAACATAATTAAAGTACAGGATTAAGATATTTTAACACAGTAACCTTCTTACAACGGCCACCTCCGAACAATAGTCATTTTCTACGTTCCCGTCAGTGGCCGTTGTTAGCAAGTTTGAATGTATATTTAGAATAATTAAAAGCCAAAAATTTCTATTACATTTTAATGTTTAATATTTAAAAATTAATTTAGAAGATTTTTTTAAAAGTTTACGACGTAAATAAGCTCCAACAGTAATTTTAAAGTACACTTAAACTCGGATTTTGTTTTAACTTCTGATATGATTTGTCTGTATATTATTATTATTAACAGCTTATAATTGATTAATAAATAGAAATTTTATACCTTATACATAAAACATATTATAAAATATTAAAAAAATATATGAAACGTTCAGTAGAAGTGTCGCAAAGTACTCAGGTTCTTTGCTAGAAAGTAACGAATTTCTAACTTCTAAATTAAACATATGCTAAAATAAAAATTAAATATAATTAAATTATAGCTTCTAGAACTAAATTAACTTCTCTTTATTGTTTTTACATTAATAAAAATAATATAATTCTCTTCCATATTCTGGAATGAATCCGGCCTTGTTATAGAGGTATACTACAGTCTAATGATAATTTTATCAAATTTTATGGTAATTTGTGTGGTATTGGCTGAATTATATATTGCTAAATATGCGAGAAAGGTCTGGTAAATATTCTTCCAGTTTTCATTTGATAAACCTTAGATTTTAGGCTACGCTCCTAACCTTTTGATAGCATCCACCACTGCGCTATGGGAGGAAAGTATAGACACATTTTAAGAAATTAGATTGATAGAAATGATTATTAAGTCGATTCTAGAATAGAAAATATATCTATAACATTAAATAACCTCCGTAATATTTTAAAATGTGATAGTAAACCCATTAACGTATAAAATTTGCAGTTTTCTCAATTGTCTGTGTTCATGGCTCTATTAGGCCGTGCATCTTTATAAATTTTTGAAAAAATCAAGATTTATCGATAAAATATTGACTCGAGTTTATTCAGAATTTAAACAGAATTATTTTATGACGAGACAGAACACCCATTTCCGAAAGGGAACAGAGCTATTCATTTTATTCAAAGAAAACTTAAAAGGCTCAACACTGAGCCTTCAAAAGGGTAGGTGAATAACACGGGAGTGATTTCTCCGTTTCTAGCGAAACAAGGCCTACCTTAATGTAAGTAAGACCCCCAATTTCCTGTCAACAACAGATATATAAGAAAGGTAGTTTGTATCACATGCAATTCTCTATAGAGTTAATCCAAAACTACCAAACACGGCTAATCATATTGTCATTCTAAATTTCCTTTTTATACACAAATTATGTGGGAAACGTCATTCAGACGGTTGGTAGCTTTAAATCGAGGCCCTTCTTTAGCATTAACATTCCTGACCACTCCTCTATTGTAAATTGTTCGAGTTAAAAAAGCTGCGTGGAAAAAAGATCTCACACCTGCTGCACAAAAGGGCTGTTGGGAGCAAACCCTTGTGGTCAAGTGGAGACTGGGTCCCATGTTTGCTTTGGGTTCAATAACTGATACAATAACTCGGTTGTGGCCCCGCTAAATCTTCGTTAAACCCATACACAATAGAAATTCGGAGTGGATGGAAAATTGACACCCGGTCTAACTGTCAATTTCCAATCGCATCTATCGTTTCTTTACGCTTCTAGTGTGAAATTTGAAACAATTTAATGTTTAAAAGACCAACTACTGAGTTACATCTACCGTATATAAGATCTTCTACCGACTTTCCCAGTATGTTCGGTAGGTCTGATCCGAAATTCACTCGTTAGTTGAACACTTCCGAGCCTAAAATTTTTATGCCCGAAGCAAAAACAATTAAAATTTTATTAATTTAAACATTTATAAAACTGTATATTTATTTTATTTATTAAATTCGCTCTAAAAGTCTAGAAAACGGGACTTTTATGAGCTGTGTTTAACACATTCAAAAATCATTAGGCCTTGTAGATTTTCTACTAAAACCTTTAATACTTTTAATTAAAAAGCTTAATGAATTTTTAATTCATCAAGCTTTATTCCCGATTATTGTATTATAGAAATAATTAAAACAAGTATCGGAAGCGTAGAAACTTTTTAATTAATTCTAAGAAATTGAATTTTTAACTTAATTTCTGACTCTTTAATTAGTGTTGTTGTTTATTTTTTAAATAATTAATACAATATTATCTTTAAAATTGGCGTAAATTTTAAAGGGAATTTTAATAAAAATGAACGAAATCTCTTAATCCTTTACCTTACTCTACGATTTAATAGTTTTAAAATAAAAGTAAGGATCAAAATATCTTGCTTACATCTGTTTAAGTGCTTTTATTTGATGTATATCGAAAGGAAAATATTTTGTTTTCTTGATAAATGGAAACAAGTAATTCATTTTAAATCTTTTCTATAAACAATTTTTAAAATCTGCATATTCCATAAACAAAAAAATATACTAAAACTAAGTACAAACAACTTGTTGAACAATGGCATTTTTAATCTTTAAGATATAAATCATTTTATGTAAATAGCTCCTTCTCTGAATTATAAATATCTAAAGATAATATCGCATTATATTCGTTTTTATTGAATATTTTAAAACGTTTTTACCTTATAAACATTCTTCTTTTTATACTAAAACTGCATTTATTTAAAGTTAAGAAAAAAAATGCATTAAAGTTAATTGATTTTTAGCTATTTTTATCTCTTATAATCTTATTAAATTATTGTAATTAATTTATAGATCGAAATGATATTAAATTTTCTATATTTTCAAATAGAAAAATTAATTTTAAAACTTTGTAGGAGTTAGCTTAACCCCTGTAGTTACGTCTCTTCCTGGAGACATTATTATTTTACAGCAAAGCTGGGTGACAATTTTAATTAATTATTGTTGCATGTAATATTTTAATGAATATTGTTTACATTAAAGTTAAGTGAATTTTCAGACTAGCAGTACACATGTTTATGCAACCAGAAACATTACAACAAACTGCAGAAAATTTTGTAACTTCCAAAAGTTTATCGTAATTATAATTTATCTTTTACCTCGCTGTTTATTTACTTTTCCTAACTTTTTGAAATGTATTTTGCAACTTACTTTATTATTTTTATTATTTTTTAAATATATATTTCTATCAAATTCACTAAAATTTGGCAATCTTTCTTGAAAGAAATTGCGGATTATAAGGCAAACTTTTTTGGGTCCTTCCGCTGCAATCCGCGCGATAATGCAATGGAAGTCTGACAAGTGTTCCTTGTTCGCCGATAAGGGAGTGGTCTGAACCGTCACGTGACCAGATACCACATCCCTGCAGCGTGACGTCATCTGTCAGCAGTGGTTGCAACGTCTTACTCAGTAGTTATCAATTATGGGCTTAGCTCTAGCGGACTGGTGACAAGTCGTCCACTTCGTTAAGGTGCAGCCTATTGGTAGATTCATATGAATAAAAGTCCTTGTCTGACAATACGCCCTCTAACGGAGGTGTCTAAAAAAACACGTCAATTGTGTGAAGTGTGGCATGCACGTGGCCGACCTTTGACACCAGCATCGATCTGAACTACCAAAAGGAAAAGGCGCTTTAAAATACCATATGATGGATCGGCCATCAACTTTTCTCGTTTGTAAATCCTAGCTTTTTACTTTAACTTCCTTCTTTACATTTAAGATATTCCCTCTTATCTATAAATAGTGGGTTCAAAGGTAGGGAAACCGAAGAAAATTAAAAAGTCGTCCTCTCTTAATTCCCGTGTATAACGCTAAGCCAAAATCTCCATCTTGGAAACGAGGGGTGCTAAATCTTTCAGAAAATCTTTGTCATAAAGATCAGAAGCGAGAAATGTGGTGTTAACACGCTCCGGTAAATTTGTCATGTCGTTCGTGCTGTTATCTTAACTAGCTGTGAACTAACGTCAAGCTGACGCTCACCTTGTCCTACCCCAAACCCCATTTGGGGGAATCCACGTAAGAAGATAGCCCCCCTTCTTATCATCTACAGAATTTAATACGAAATTTTTCTTAATTAAAAAGCAAATTTTCTTTATAATAATTTATCCTAATCTATGAATAATTTATAAAGTCCCTATAATTAATCTATAAGGGAAAATCATTATAATGATAAGTCTGATTAGGAGTTTAATTAACCTAATTAACTTTCTAATATTCTTAATGAGTATTGAATTCAGCTGTAATAATGAAATTAAAGAGAATTTTAAAGTTAATTTACAGTAATTAAAAGTTTTAAAGATAAATATAAAGTTAATAAACTCGAAACGTAATGATTATTATTAAAATAATGTAAATTCTTAAAATAAAATTTTAAACAAATATACTAGAAATGTCGCAATTTTAATTATAAAATGTCTATTAAAATTAATTAAGTGATTAATTATTACATTTAAATTATAGAAGATTTCTTTACTTTTTTTTTAATAATTTATATTATAAAAAGTAAAGAAAATTGCAGAAAAATAAATTATATTTCTAAAAGATTAGGCTCTTCAGTGGGGCATTTGGCCCAGACGCAGAGAGGTCTCAAAAATTTAATCTTTTATTAAAAAATTATACATATTTAAAGGTTTTTTTTAAAAGAAAAATCTTCAATTGATTTCTATTCATATTTCTTTATGGCTTTCGGGAAAGGTCTCGTCTTTTTGTGTCGGTACACGATGATAAATTACGAATAAAATAATATTTAGAATGTTTTTTTTTATTTATTTAAAAAGAGAAAAAGTCTACAAACGTTCATTAACTTAACAGAAATTCTTTCTTTAGAATTGGAGAAAACGTTTCTGGAAAGGATCATTATCGAGAAAGGACGTGATAAATTGAATGCAGATTGTAATTGTTAGTCGGTGACAGTAGAAAAAGCTATTGTTTCTGTGTCTGTCGACAAGTTTACTACTTCCTGCTAACATTGTGAGTGGTTTAACTTAGCCACGTCGTGAGTAAGGGGGTAAAGCATGCCAATCTATAAATGTCCACTTCACCTGTGTCTCGCTTGTATATTCGACTATTTTGGGGTAAGACCCGGGAGAGGAAATTTCTGACGTTCTAACATCATTTTTGCCAAAAAGCAAGGTCATTTTTCGTTTATAAGAGAAACAATTAAAAATAGTTGGAAACTCGCTTGATATTCAAGGTGTTTACGACTTACTCATAACTAACTATATATAACTTTTTAATGTTTGTAGCTGAGTCCAATCGTCGTTTCTTGTTTTCGGCTAAGCAAGCTATTTAGTGGTCTGAAACATCTGTTGCCTCTTTTAATTGCTTGTTGGAGAATTTCGTGTAGGAAACAATGAGTAAAGCTGTTTAAAACCGCTGTAATCGTAAATTACTTCCACTTTAAACACACCCAATTTTTTCGGATTCTTAAAATATAAATAATTCTAATCAGATTTAATTTTTCTTTCTTTCAGACATATTACTTTAATTCCGCTTAACTTTTAAATGCAGAAATCACTCCCCCAATCGCTAGTCACGTCTTTAAAATGCCCGAAAATCTGACAGTTTTTTAGAGAATTCTTAAAAATCTATAATCTTACAGGCTTTTCTATACACCCCTCCTCTTTTTTTTAGATTGGAAGTATTAAAAAATGTACAAATTAATACAGTTTAGCCTCCTTTATATTAGGCCACACAGATTGTAGAATTTTACCGAGATACTCCTTACAAAATATATAAAAAAAGAAGCCTCCATAGTTAAAAGTTGTACAGTAAACCGATTTTGAAGTTTACAGTAAATGCCGAAGATGAAGTGACAGAGTATTTCGTCGACGCCCCAGGACAGACAGAAAAAGTCAATTTGTCACGAGCTCCAGCCCGGTCTAAAGTTAGAAAACTAATCTCGTCTTAGGCATTTATCAAATAACTTATATATATACATATATATATTCATTATAAAAAATAAATCGAATTAAAAAACAAACTCATTGGCATAAACAACTGCCCGAGACGCCATCTTGTTTTCCTGTATTATAATTATTATTTAGAAATTGATTTATATGAGTACGAGACTGGTTTAAGCTAAATCGAGAGACTAGAACGGTAGCTAATGTTTCCATTTTGAATTACGACGATGTTAAAACATGGTTTGCAACAGTATATAAAGTTATTTACTCGGGTTTGTAATGGAATGACATAATCCAGCACCGTGCAAGAGATCTATCACTGACACCAGATGTGCTGACTGTACGGGAGCTCCAATGCGACATTCTGGACAGAAATGACGGATGACTATGTGAATGCAATCGTATTTCACTGTCTACTGACGTTATTCTGTTATACACATACTAAATTTTTAATAGTATTACTAACCTATATACAATGTATTATAACTAATTCCTTTGTTTCTTCTCCTTTTCAGTGTTATAAAGACATCTGGAGAATTAGACGACGTTTGGACATATTGTAGACTTTCCAAGAAAATTTTTGCCATTCCAATTATTTTTCAAACAAAATTAGCTTTAAAATGCCGTAAATTTCGTGTCTTTGTGCCAGTGACGTGTTAACTACTACCACATCATTAATGTAAAATGTTCTGTGTAGTATCATTATTGGAAATAAAAAATATCATATATTTCAATCTGGTATGCCCTTTGGTTTTAATTTTATGATACACTTGTGAGAATTAACGAATATTTAAACAGGAAAAAAAGAAAGTTATGAATGTTTTAACCATTCGCGCGTAGAAAAAAACGAAGAAGGGAGGGAGGAAATCTAAGATTTCTTGGCACGTCGTTTGGACAAGATCCCGAGAAAACAACCTCGTAGACGATTTGTTATGGCTTGTTACTTTAGGTCTCCCGCCTCGTCACAGAATTCCAGCGAAGACAGGAGGTATTACGCGTAGATATGTTAGCGAATTGCCTCACTCCATCATCGAGCTGTTTCTAGAGAGAGAAAAACTCTTCCATCCTCTTGTAAGAGGCTCTACATTTTCTACAAATTTCGAGACGATTCTAGACATAAATTACTCTATAAAACGCTTTATTTTTCGCCATTAAACAAGTTTTACTCTAAACTATGCTATTAAAATCGTACTAGAAGAGTTAAATTATACGAAAATCTACACCGAAAAGTCCAGTTTAACTACGTTTCTATGGAAAGAAATCATAAAAAAAAAAAAAAACAGTTTCCGTATGAAATTAATCTGGATAAAAAATAATACTTAATATTAATTTAAAAAGAATGTAAAAAAAAGAATTAATTTTATTAATAGCCGCTCTTTTTTTATTAAAAATATTAATTCTTTAAAAGTTTCGGGCAACACAAACATCTCCAATTAGATATTAAAGGGGGAAAAATAAATTTAAGTATTTTTCAACTCTTAAGAAATTAATCTCTTCGAGCCAAAAATAAATTAGTAAAATTAATTTTAAGAATTTCAATTAAAGACTTTTTGCGGTTTAAAACTTCATTACGTGGTTAATCCCCTTTAAAAAAGAATTTCTCTGAAGATGTCAATGCATCCGCGTGCGTGTGAGCGCGCCTTGGGAAACTTTAATTAAAACTGTTAATTAAAGATGATAATTAGTCGATCCCCTGTAACACATGCGAAATTTAATTAGGTGACAACCTTTAAACCTTATTAACGCTTAGCTAATTGCATGTGCCACAGTCATCTGTCGCCATCTGGTGCGTACTTTGCACAATTCCCTTCTTGTTTGTTTGGACAGATTAATAATATTCTACGCCAATTTACCCGAAAATTTCGCTTTTATCGAATAAAAAAATAAAAATAAAATAGAATAACACTTTAAAATATTATAAATTTATTTTTTTAAAGTGTTAAGTTTATTTATTTATTTTTCCCCCCTTGTGTAGATTGTAAAGTTGCGTAATGGTTACGTAAAGCGCGAGAAAATTTGGCACTCGATGAAATTTATATTCTCTGTTTGAAGCCGTAACGTTTATAGCGATTAATATCAAATTTATGTATTAATAAACAAAATTTAAGTAGTGTAATAAGATGTATAACAAGAAGCTGAGGGTGACAGAAAGGATATTGTCCATATGGCACGGAGACATACCTAAGAGAAATTATAACATCGTAAGTCTTCCCTACTCGACTGGAAACAAAAGTAAAGTCTTTGTAATGAAGTAACATTATATCTAAATGCCAATAGGCCCCAAATTACCTTTTTTGGGATTTCTCGGTGACAGCCCCACGCTGTGAAAATCTGATCGCTGCCTGCTTACTCTCAAACTTTCCAAAGATTTTTCCACTTCGTTCCTTATCTGCCATCTTAAACCCTGCTAATTGATCCAATACTTTCAAATGATTATTTTTATTCTTAATGAATCTAATCATTTATTTATTTTAATTAAAACAGTAACAGATTTATCAACCGTTTAAAATATATAATTCGTTTCTCGAAAGTCGTCCAGATTTATGGAAAAAAAAAAAACCCGAAAAAACTTTTCACTCGTAGGCCTATCGGAATTAGTACAAATTCTGTAATGTATCCGAAAAATACTCATTAAGTATGGGTTAATATTCACATAAACCTGTTATATTCGGTTACTGGCATAGGCCCCCCTCTTTACGAATTTTACAGGCTCCTTGTACAGGCCTAATGAAATGAATTACGCTTTTTTAAACCTTGATGTTATAAACTATTTATATACTGTATTTTATATAAAATGTTCTAAAAATTCGCGTGATGCTTAGTCTTGTAATAATGAGCCAAGCAGAATATATGACGAATAGGCCTACTGTTTTCAGATTTAAATATGGGTTTATTTAAAGAAAACGAATTAAAAATTAATGTAGAGATTCGACACGTTAAAGAAATTAATTGAGATATTTAAATAGCAAAATATTGTATTAAGAGGCGGAAGAGTGTTTCAGGAGGGAAAACGGGACACTTCCCTCTTGGAATCGAGTAAAAATATCTACAAATTAAATAATAATTTATTAATGTAATTATTTGTCACCAAGTTTTCCTCCCAGGAAAATATTCTGCAGACACCCCCATTATAGACAATTGAAACGTGCTAGCAAATTTAATAGTAGCCGATCAATATTTCCATACTATATAAATATATGGAAACGTCGGTAAAATCAATTGATAAACTCATCTAAACTAGACATGTATCAAAATAATTAATTAAAATAAATATATATTTTATTTTTGAGTATAATATTTTGCATTCGATACTTAACTGCTTTAAAATAAATTTCATCTTTAATACAACAGATGGAGACACCGATTTAAAAATAAAATAATAAAAAAATAAATAATATAATGAATTCACGAATGAATAATAAATACATAACAGAAGAACTTGTGTTTATTTATACATCGATTTATATTATAGAAAGAAACTTGATAGCTTAAATATAATCAATCAATATAGTATTTTACTATAGTATATAGTTTAAAATAACATTTTGAGTAAATTATATTATTATTTTTTTTTTACAAATTGGAAAGTTTTTAATGATTGCAATTTGTTAAAAAATCAAAAAAATATATCTTAAAATTATAGAAAAACCTAACAATATGCTAGAGACATTTTAATTAAGAAGCTTACTATTGTGTAATCGTGTACTAGGATCTTACCTTCATTTATTCTGTTAATTTCTCGTATTTATCTTTAATATTTAAAAGCGTAACAAGGAGAAAACAATTGGAAAAATAACAGAATAATATATATACAGTAGGCCTATACAAATTAATAAAAATATGCTTAAAATGGAATCGGTGTTAAGAAACGTTTTTCTCTATGATAAATGTTTTCTTGGCTTGAATTTTGGTAATATTTAATGAAATTCTAAGAGATCTAAAAGTTACCTTCCGCTGTAGTAAGCTTATAAACCTATTTTATGTTGACTTTATATTTTCCCGGATCCTTTTTCATTTGAATTTTTTCGCTTATTCGAATCTTTATAAATCGTTCATACCACTATAAAATAGTTATATATTTTACCTAATCTCGATATTTCTTTCTATTGATTGTTTATAATAAAAACTTCAAAATTCGAAGCAAATTTGAGAAGCCTGATCACGTGTGAGAAAGATACTCTTACAGAATATTAAACAGATTTATTTTGTTTATTTTTCGGCGTAAAAAAAGCTTCCATCTTTTATCCTTTCATTTGAATAATTCTCAAAGTAGGGAAGAACTTTTCTTCTTCCAATTCTTTTTTTTTTTTTTTTTTTTTTTTTTACTTAGAAAAGAAAATTATGAAGAAGAGTTGGTTACAATTTTCTTGTTTTGCAGTGATAACAACATCTCACTCTACGCTAAACATTAAATGGCTGCTGTAAAAATTGATTTATTATCCGTAATTCGATCTCTCGGTCGGAAAAAAGAGATGATAAAAAAAAAATGCGGACTATTATCTCAATGTGTATACTAAGGTTTTTGTTTTCCAGAAAAAACAAGCGCTCGCCATCTTGGAAATGTCTGTAGGCAGGAACAATGCTTTACTGTCTCCTAATTCTTCAATCTTTCTATAATAAAACAGAATTATTGTCATTCTATCCTAGAAGAAATTCATTCATCATCTGCTAATTCTTGTTTTAGTATATCGAACATTTTTTCCTATGTGAGCCCACCATATAGATCTTAACGGGCTAGCGGCTGTTTTTTTTTTGTTTTCAAATTATAAGATCTCATCTTAGTAACTAAATATAATTATGATGTATATAAAATTCTTAATATTCTAAAATAATTTTTATTTTAAACGAATTAAGATTAATAATAATAATAAAATTGATTTTAATATAATACAGTAATTATTTGTATTGTTTTATCTTTTTAAAACTAGAGGGCGACATTAAACGATTTTTCTTAATTTTAACCTTGAAGCGTAAAATACGTTCAACGGAATTTTAACTTTGGCTCCATCTGGCGAATAGAATTTAAACAATTTTATTTAAAAACCGAATTTATTTTTGTTATTTGTTCTTTTGTATAAAATTTATTTTATAAAATTATTTATGATTCGGAAATAGGAAGGAAAAAATATAAATTAAACAGTCTCTCCCTTGAATAATGTTTCACATATTTAATTAGGATACAAAGAATGATGATAGTCTCTTAATTATCCAATAAAAAATCTGGAAATTATGTATAAAAATTAATGTTTACATTATTTATTTAAAGTTATTATTTTGTCAATTGAATTCTATAAAAATACTGTATATATAGATTATTTAATTTATAAAGTTGAGATTTTGATTATTTAATTTTAAAGCGATAATGTAACACGACACAATTACAAATCGTATATTATTTATGTAAACAGTAAGTAAATGAATAATAACAAAGTAAATATCAATCTAGAATATTTTTAAATTATTCGCTTCATTTTTTATAGCAATTTGATTCGAGAGAAATAAATCAAGAAACGCACGAATGACTTTACTTGCAAAATATTTTTCTTTAATAATAAAAAGTAAATATAAAAGATAAATTCGAATAAATATATTCAAAATCTTTGACCGAAGCTTTGTTTCCATCAAACAATTAAAAATTCTCATTAATTTTTAAAGTCCTTTACGGCTAATTCGTGTAAAGTTATGAATTAATTACTCAATATAATGAAGTATGAATGGGGTATAGTATTTATACAATATATCGAACGTATAATACTATAGTGACGTAAGAGTAGGATATATTGAGATATGACTATTATACCGAAGCGTAGAGCGGTGTAGTGAGACACGAATAATAAAATTATTCATGTCTTATTATTTAAATTTTCGAAATTAAATGAAGATTTATTTTATTTTAATAATTTGGCATAAGATATTTAAACATTTTCAGTTTATATTATTCATATTAAATAATTTTAAATGTAAACAATTGACATTAAATTGATATTGTTTATAAATTTTAAATGTTTTTTTTTTATTCATATTTATTTGATTTTAAATTAGATTTTGTCAAATTATATAACTCTAAAAGCAAAATATTATCATTAATAATCGTAAGTTTATAATATTTAAATACAGTTGACTTTGATTCCGATTACAATTAAGATTATTAAAAAATGTTTTCTTTAATTATTATACAAGTTAGGAAATATTTTTACTATTGTGTTTATTTGATATAGTAATATATTTTTTAATAAACAAACGATATTGTCAAATTTCGATCGGGCTATAATATGGCTAATTAATTATAGATATTCAGTAATTTGGACTAAAGGTAAGCGGTAAGCCGCCATCTTGTGTTAAACTTAAAGGACTAAAAAATGCCGGATTTTATAATATCGTTATTATTAATTAGCCATATTATAGCACGACTAAAATCTGGCGGCATTATTATTTATTAATACTGTATATGTCGGATTTTGTTTATATGTAACAATATTATTTTGTTAGCGTAAATACTACTTCACAGTTTATAACTAATGATATATTAATGGAACGCTACTAAAATAAGAATAGGTTAGTGTTTATTCGGAACACAAGCCGATGTAGGTTTGTATAAAAATAATCCATTATGATAAGGAAATGATCTTCAGCTTCATTTCCCGTCTTGTACGCGTTAAATCGAATTATCCGTGTATTTTTTTCTACTCAAATGTTTTTCACATTTATTTATATCAAACTTTTCATTCATTTTCTCTTTTTTTTTAAACATTTTTTTATTTCTTTAAAAATTATTTCCCTAAATAATTTAAGTAAATTTCTCTTACTAAAGTTTGTTCCGAATATAAACGGCTGGAGATTCTCATTCCATATTTGTTTACAATTAACTGATAAAGTATTACAACAGGAAATTTTTATTGTTTTTTTCCCCTAATATCTCTCTATATATATCCCGCTATCGATGTGATTTCATATCTAAAAAGAGGATTTTGTTTGTATTAATTTACCCGTGTTCACTGTGTGCATACGTCGAACAATTAAACCGCTCCGAACAAAATTGGTTTACATTTGCATTTATAAATAATGTAAAATATTAAAAATTACTTTCGGAATATTCAAGATTAATTAATAATAAATAAATAATTTGTTAATTATTAAATGGTTTATAAATTAACATGCCATCCTCTCGATACCTATGAACATAAGGGAAGGATTTGAATGTATTCACATGAATTTTACACTACGTAAAACCAAGATGTAGGTAATTGGAACGAGATTGGTTAAATTTTAAGATCATTTTTGAATTTTATAAGCTATTAAATATCTTCCGATAAACATAATCTGTCGATAAGAATCATAAAAAATTTGTTTATAAAATATAAGATCGTATATGATTCACATGATTCGATTTGATAAAGCTTGGCAAACCCAATATTTATATTTGGAATATCTTTACGGAGAGATAAGATGCAAAGCTAATTTTGTTTTCACAATAATAGCGCGTTTCTAAAGCGACGGAAATTGTAAGCGTTTCGCTTACAATTTTGATTTTTACAGCGTTAGTATTTGTATTAATGGCAAATTTTTAGCAGGCAAATATTATAATTATTTTTATATATAAATTCCCGGTATCTTTAAATAAATTCCGAATCGTGGGATGTAATAAAAGCTCGTGAGAACTGTACAGAACAGTAGCTAATAATCTTGCACGTGTGTTCTCTTATAATGTTGTCATAACAGTGGACTTTAGATAAATTATCAACGACAGATATTAACATAAAGCAGTAATTTATTCTTTAAATACTAGAGAAAAAATAATTAATGCTTTTCATTATTTATTTAAGCAAAATTCATAACAAGTATGTTTATTTATAAATTCTTGACCGTTACCCTCGGGTATATATTCGTTTAATGTTTATTTTAAGTGACCACATTGAGTTCTGCGCCTAGAAGTAACGTAATCCTTCGCCGTGTTGGCCTTCAAAATATAAGCAGATGGCTTAAATTGTAAACAAGTTTGTTATAAATACAAGCGATAACTCATAATATCACATTTATTCTCATCCTGTTAGATTTACTGATAAGTTTAACATCAATAAATATACTTTTATTTTGTTTAGATTCGGTCATTTAATTTAGCTAGCTTTAGTTCTTCGAAATGAAAATTAAAAGAAATGAATATTTTTGCTTAGATCGAGTTTATTTTATGTTTAAAAAAAGTAATCAAAATATTGAATTTTTGTGTACCTAAATCATAACAACAAAGAAGGTTACAGAATCCTAATATTTATTTATCACATTCACGTACAATACAAAACACAACTAACATACAAGTAACTATTGAAAAAACCGTATTTACAGCGTTATAAAACGTCACTTTGTGAATTATGGACAGTTGACTGAAAGAATAAACACAGGATGATATTTACTTTAAAAGAATCGAGTCTGGAAACCCGTTTGCTACTTTGTAAAAATCACCTATGTAAAAGTTCGGAAGTGGAACTTGTATACCAAACAGGTGCGGATGTTAAATTCCAGGTGGGCCAACTGCAATACTGAAATTTGCCCGGAGGTATTCTGAGGTGATAGGGAACTAGTTCGAATCCCAACAAACCTCGAGCGGGTTGAACGTTCTGTAGTGGAGGCAAGTCGACCGGATGCTTGGCCTTCTCGTCACGATCCTTATCACTACCTATCAGTCTTTCGATGGTGAAAGAGGTACCTTTAGTGTGGCACGAATTCTGCCGATTCAAATCCGATCTTTCCGAATTTTTCTCGTTGCTAATGTCGTCATTATTGTTTCTATGAAGTTTACAAGTAGTACCTTTTATGCGCTTCTTCCTCCTCCTAAAATTACCATTTTCGAACATTTCTTCAGAATTCGGATCCAAAGTCCAGTAGTTACCTTTACCTGGTTTTCCTTTCTCTCTAGGTACTTTCAGAAAACAGTCATTCAGACTTAAATTGTGACGTATAGAATTCTGCCACCCCTGCTTATTATCGTGATAATATGGAAAGCGATCCATGATAAATTTATAAATGCCGTTCAGTGTGATTTTATGATCGGGTGCGTGCCTGATAGCCATGGCTATCAGAGCTATGTAGGAGAAGGGTGGTTTCTGAGCCGTTTTGTCACTCTGTACTCTATTCTCCAAGCTTCTATTGTTAGTTACTTCGTAACTACTAATCTGTCTATATCTAATTTTCTCGGGATAAGTTCCGAAATTTATATTTGTCGGGTACATAACTGGAGTAGGAGTTAAGTGACCGTAATAATCATTACCGGTTGATGACATCATCGAAACAAATGCATGTAGATCTTACACTAGTTAGCACTACACAACAAACGAAGTTGTTCGACTCTCTACTTGATAAAAATTACGAAAATCTGTCCACAGTACTTACAGGTAGATATCCCTTGTCGACATTCAAGAAATTGACTTGGGCATTAATGTATTGTTTCACAAACGGCAAAGGAGTGTTCGTACTCGACACCGAAGACAAAGTCAGTCGACTGTTATTCCACAAGTTTTCAAGTAGTCTTTGAAATTGCGACGCTACACGGAATGTCTAGACCACAGTATTTACTGCTTCCACCAGTCTCCTGTCGTCTCACAGTATCTACAGAAACAAACCAAGCAATATTAAAGGCTCGACTAAGCAGATATAGGTCCTGGCTTGCATTATATACAATACAATTTTTATTGAATGTTAATGTTTTTGATTGTTTTTTAACATCAACACGTCGCAAATTATGCTGGATCCAAAGCCTCTCTTAGCTTCTACGAAATGTCAATTAAATACTGCGTTGTCATGACGACCAATCCTTCGTCCAATCACGTCCTTTGAGTTTATTTATAAATGAACCGAAGCTGATTATCTGGTTAGGCCCACCCAAGACGTCCAAGTTTGTTTTTACAATCCCTGTTAGTTTTTTCTTTTTCTTTCTTTTTTTTTGAGTGTGGAGAAGACCACCCCATAGTCCCAAATGAATGGAAAATACCGAGTTTTTAAAATATTTAGATTGAAATTTCTTCAAAATATTATCGTAGACATTTAAAAATAATTAAATATACTTCCAAACCTTTTCGTAAGTAAAACACGTGCAATTCTTTTGTACTTAAAATTGAAACTAAGCCAAAAACTTCCAGAAATTAATTTTACTTTCTGTCAATGCCCCAATTATTTTAGCACATTGATGCTAAAAAGTCCTTTGTTTTTCTTCGAGCTTCGGCATCTGTCTATTAATTACAAATAAAGCGTAGGAGATTTTCGGAGTCAAAGTTCAAACTTTTGTTTAAAATAAGCTTGTAACTTCATAAATATTCCAACCCTCTAATTCTTAATTAAATATTCATGTTTTTAATGGCTTTAGATCCAACAAAGGTTTCATACCGCCTCGAATAATATTTAAATTTAAGCATTAATTTAACAATTACTTAATTAAAAAAGTAATTAAACGTTTATAAAATTGAGTTACGTTGTAGCAGGATTAAAAGTAAAAAAACAAATTGAAACTCACCACAAGTGGGAGGAGAGAGGGAGACGTCCCGACGAAGTCGAAGCTCAAAACAAAACTAATTGTTGACATTAACTCAACGGGGTGTGTTATGGCAAACTAAATAAGATACTGTAAATATAACACACAACTGATAAAACTGTTGATTCTATAAGATATATGTTCAACCTAACCAATTATTTAAGAGAGAGAGCCTCGCCTTTCCCACTGCATCTTATAAAACAACTCTCTTCGAAAGAAAAAAAAAGCTACCTTTAATACCCACACCATTTAAAACTTCCGAGTGTAGGTGTTAAATTTCTCACCAGTAAAAAAAAATTCTAGTGTAATTTATCGGAGCGATCGCCATCTTTATATTTACGGTTACACCCGAGTGATTAATATATTTGTTATTTTCATATCTATACTTATCGATAAAGGTAACAATGTATTTTGATAATTGATTTCCTGTCTTTAAACATTCTTATCTTATCATTTAATTTGCAAAGGGCCTATTAGCATTATATCAAATTTACATAATATTCCACTTCATATAGGCTAGTCTTCACCATACTCAACAAAGTAGAAAATATATTATAAACTTTACACTATCTTCTCTTATAATTTTTATATTTTACTCTATATTAATTATATAAAATATTGGATACAACCGCATAAGTTCACTCTATTAAATAATATACGAATTGTATAGATTAAATTTAAAAAATTATAACATTTATTACATTCTAATGATAAATATTATAATAATGGTAGATAAAAGTGTCTAATTTCATATTATCGCTTACAAATATTATATTAAGGCGAAGAATAATCTAGAAGGCCAAGGTCAACTAGACTGAAACGACAACCTTAATATCTTGATCATGCATTCGTCATGCACATGTCACTGGTACAAACACTACAGACATACTTTACTCCACCCTCGACTCTATCTATATCGATAACTGCTTATGATTATTTTTATAAAAATATTTATAAATATTTTAATAACTTTTTTTAAAAATAGAAATCACATGTTTAATGATAGGGCCTATGTATAGTTTGTTATATTTATATTTCATAAACATCAATCAAGCTCACTAAATAAATTAGTATAGTATAAATTATATATATATATATATATACATACATACACAAGGCCTATTTTATGCTTGTTTTGTATGTAAAAACAGTAAATTAAAGTAATTTAAGATTTTCAGTACTGTACAGAATGCCAATAACTGTAAGAAATTGTAAACAGATTAACATTTTTTAATTATTTAAAGCCATTCTAGAAAACTAAACATTAAAAAAATTATCTCAGTAAGAATAAAATACAATAATATCTAAGTTCAAGAGATATGGCATGTTTGTTTAGCACTCGATGGTTGTTGCAATGTAGCAAAGTCCAATCAGAAGCAAACTGTTACACTCAATTAGAAAACTCTGCAGCGTGGGATTTTAAAATTTAAATAAATAAGAGAGGGGGGAAAAAATTGATAATTACAAACGTCCAAACAGTCTTTTAACATTTCCATTAACGTCGTGTGTATTGTCTGTTGTGCTGTGGGAGCCAATGTTAATGGAACCTCTCTAAGAGGACATTTCTCACACACAACCACTTTATCATAATTCTACACTTCAGATGGTGTCTGTCAAAACAAAAACCATTTTCTAAAACGAGATAGACAGACAGTTTAATCTTAGCTATTTATATCATCAACGGCGGCGGCATTTTGTTTATTGTCAATCACGCCTATGTCATATTTTTTTTAACATTGTTTTCTTTTACATAAACTTAATGGTATTGTATCATCGACAGCTTTCCTTGATGAATGTCTCGAGGTTAAAAAGTTCGTGTGAAAGTAGTGGCTAAGTGTCGGGAGTTTAAGAGGGAAAGACCCGTTTGACATTTCCAAAAATTCTGACTTCGGGTTTAAATTTCGAATAAAATATATACGAACCTCAAACACCTCTAAGAGCACGAAAAACCGAGAAAAAGGGCACGCGAACGTTCAAAAGGCGAAACTGTATAAACGATAGCAACCCGTTTAACACGGACAAACCTTCGTTATAACCTCTAAATAGATAACCTTTATAAAATTCTCCAAACATCTTTTTTTAGTTTTAAAACCGTTAAGTCTAATCAAATAGATCACCGTTATCTCGAAAAAATCGTTTGTTGATAAAAGATAAAAGGCCTGCTTTGTTTTTAATTATTAAAATAGTTTTTCCCTCCTTTTATTCTATAAAATAGAATTTTATAACAGTCGCTAGAGAAAGTTTAGTATTTGTTTATACAGATTCATTACAGAGTTAAAAACTTGCCTCTCCACATGTTTACGTTTCGACAAGATCTTTTAAGCTATCAGTTAACGATAAAAACGCCTACAGTTATAAAAGATATTTATTTTTCTCGAGTCGATTTTAAAATAATAATTTATCGTATTTTATATCTTTTTATTCCGAATGTATTTAAAATAAAAGTAACCATCATCACCGCGCCATTATTTCCAAAGCCAACTAAGGCTTGATGTTAGTTTCTTGCAGGATACATTCGTATCTAGAATTATTCTAGAAAATAAACAAAAAATACATTCTCCAGAATAATTTTCGCTTAAAAAAAAGAAAAAAGATCCTTGATTCTAGCAATCAATTTTAAAACAAATTTGCTGATTTAACAGAAAAGGAAGTTATAGTTGAATGTTGACATAAGAGTCAGGCTAATCTACGCTGCATGACATTAATTTCGATAATACCATTTGCCATTTTTGTTTACATTAGATAACAGTAGATCTTTCCCAATTGAAAACAACCTGTTTATGATGAAAAATACTGAAGATATAAAGGGGGCAAGGGATAGGCTCTAATAATCGCCCTTTGATACTTTAAAATGCCAGTTGTTTAGGTATAGGGATTATTAGAATCGAAAGAATATTACACAAGATAATTTTGTTGTTTAAAAATATACTAAGATTATTGTAATAAAATTATTAAACAGATTTAATAAAAAAAAACTAATACTGCATATCAGTTTTAATTGTGTTTTATTACACCAAATAATTTACTAGACTTGTAAATTGTTATATTTCGTATTAAGCTGAAGCGCCAAATTATGTACATTTAGGGAAGAAAAATACGGTTGTAATCTATCAAATTTCGATTTTTACAACTTTTTCTTATAAAATGCTTTTAAATCACGTTTTAACTTGGTCAAAATACAATAAAACATAAAAAAAAGTTTGTCTATCTTAAAGATAACATTACACAAAATACACTGTAATTCATTCTAGTCTGGAGTTCGTCAATTTTCCTGACTTTGATAAATTGTCATTCTGTCATCGTTCCTGTCCTAATCCTGTTCTAAGTAACCCAAAAAATAAACTATAAAAACAAAAACAAAAACCCGAGAAAGACGACGAAGGAAAATTCGACCCGATTAATAATTTGAATGTAAGAACTTTTAAAAAAGATGGCGGATCTTCCTTCTCGTATTTGTTTGTAATTCGCGAACAAGATCATAAATAAAAGTCACAAAATTTTATAATTCTTTAAATCATATCATTTTTATTACTTTGTTGATTAGAACCGTGCATCTCTTATCGTGTTTCGTTGTTTAATCTTTTAAGAATCGCCAATAAAAAGACGTCTCCGTGTTGATCTTATTAAATGTTTGTTTTTCTTGTGTGTAATCGAAATAAAATTTTGTAATAAATCTCGCTCATCGTGTTAAATATTTTAAATTCAAGGTCTTCTTTAAAAGTGACTAATTATAGATGCCCTTTACAAGACTTCTCGGTTGTACGTGTTGTTTACAAAATGCACACTTGTACGCGTTGTCCGGCCGATGAAACGTTTCGGACAGAGGTTACTAGAGTTGAATGTAAACAGTTGTATATCAAGTAGTATTGATATGTTGTTCGGTCCTTGGTTGTGTGGGAAATCGGTCATAAAACTGAAACCTTCTAAACTTTGCTTTGAACAGCCAGTAGGTCAGTTTTAGAAATGGAAGTAAAACGTTGACCAGACATTCAGACGTCCCTTTCGCGACAATTATTAATATAAAATCAAGTTAAACAACTGAAAAATTTCCTTCAGTTTACATTAGATTAAAATGTTAGAAACATCAGAAAGGTACGAAAAACATTTAGCCTACGTATGAAGATTAATGTGAAAAAGAAAACAATCCTCATACCGGTACATATGATGTCCATTATACCTTCTTAAGCCTTTTTTCGAATTTCCGGTACTAAGTACTAACATTAACGACCACTTAACTAACGTTTTCGATCGCCTCCGCGATCTTCGTCAGGTTTTATTCGACGGTTTTCGAGATAGAATGCAATAGAATTCTTTCAAAGTTAAAACGATCGAACCTCTCACCGCGTGCCATAATTGCGAACGATCTAACTTGTTTTTAATGCCTATAATATAATCCTAAAAAATGACTGCGTACATCCGTACATGAATAGTACATTACTCTGATATGCTACCATTGCGGGTGTACTTCGGAGACATATCTCCACGCATATGATAAAACGTTTCCATCTTTGAAATTAATGCATTTCCCTGATTTAGACGCCTTGTAAATCTCAAGGGTCTCCAAGGCCCTGATGCGGTCCGTGTCGAATGGTGTTTTAATGTGAAAATTTTAATGTGAAAATTTAAAAAATAGTGTATAAAATTAGATAGAAAACAATAATATCTACTTATAATCAAATTACCTATAAGCATTCATTAGATAAAGTATACATTAAAACACTGTTCGTCGGAGAAATAAAATTTATATCTCGTAGAGTAACTCAATTGAAGCGAATCAATTAGAAATCAATTAGCATTTCTCGTGTTTTATTTAAGATTTTAAACATTTGTTAGTCGTTAATTATACTTTTGAGATTATTCTTCTAATGCCAACGCTTCATTTTTTTTAAACATGTAAAGTTTCGAACACACATGATAGAAGGTCAATGTCCTTGATGGATATCCGTTAAGAGAGAGGAGGACGGGACTTGGGTGGTCTTACCAACATTGTTTATTTATCCATTGAATGACGGTGGGATAGGACGCCATCCAATGTCCCCAGACACAGCTCTTCACTCACAATAGCTTATTTATATTTCCCCTAACCACCGTTGGGCGGTGTTTTGTCGTTCAAAGAATCGAGTACTTCGAGCACCACATGGGACAACATTGATATCAAGAATGTGCTTTGCCGTTTAAAACCTTTAAAGTACGTTAATTCGAAGACAAAAATCTTCGTAATTTCGTTGATAGAGTCAAATAAAATAAAAATGAATTTTTATTCATTTATTTTACATTTTAATTCAAACACACAATTCGCATCTTAAAAACGAGTTCGTAGGTAAAAATGGCTTAAAGTTTTATTAAAAGTTACACCTTTTACATTAGTTTTTCTATTTGTCCGAATATTTTCCAAAATATTACGCTTATTTACTTCGTATGTTAACTCCTGTAAAGTCTGTTTTCCCTAGTTACAGTTTAGTGCAGCAGACAAAAAACACAAGATGAAAATGATGCTAATACGTTAAATTTACAAAGCTTTTATTCACCAACGTGATTTATTACACCCCCAAAAACCTCTTCGTGCAAAAAATTAGACTGTATGATGGATCGAAGGTAACTGGCCGTATCAGTTCTTACGATGAATGGAATGTAAAACATAAATAAACGATCGTCTCAAGCTGCTGGATTCTTTCTCATCAGAGCTATATCTGCGTCCACCATTTCTTGTACCAGTTCCTGTGGGGATTTAGAAAGGAAAAAAATGAGCATTACAATTCAGTGGTTGCGGTTACCAGATTAAGATTCGCACAATTTCGTGAGTTAATCCGGATAGAAAAATTGATTTAAATCCCCGGCACAAACCTCGAATTTTATCCTAGGGGACCAACCGAACTTCTTCTTCGCTTTTGTGGCGTCGCCTAGGAGGAAGTCCTGCGGGAACAACAAAATTAGTGTCACGTCGTACAAATATATATAAACACAACCGAGATTTCTAACGCAGCCACTCTAACGGCGCCACTGTCTCCCGGATCGCCCCTTCTCCTCTAGTTTTCGCACCCTCCCCGTAACCAAAATATTGGCAGCTCGCCTGACATGATGGACAGCTCCAGAATTGGCAGAACGGGAACCACAATGACCCTCCAGTTGTTATTCTTTCCTCCGGTCGGCCCATCTAATTGAATGGACCTTTAATCAAATCCTGCAGCAGGCTCACTGCCACAACAACCCGTGCCTTCGGGGCTACTACATCCTTTAGCCAGGTGGTCGATTCCAACATCTGATTGGTATGCAAAATTCTACTTCTAAATCTCTTGTTCGAGTGCGCCACGAGGGGGAAGAGAACGGGAGGAGAACAGCAAGAAAAAAAAATCTAATAACTTATCTGACAATTGCAGATTATTTTCCTGATAGGCTACAACAATAATTCTTTATAAAATAAGCATTTCTGCTTTCGTATTCTTTTAAAAAATACACAAATTAATACCTGTAAACAAGTTTTTCTCTTGTTAAATTTAAATTTAATTAAATGCATTTTAAGCCTTAAGATTTTGTATAAAGTAATTAACATATGGTAATACTCTTAAAAGTTATCAAAGTTATAAATTACATTATTATATACATTATACATAATTAATAAATCAAAAAATATCCAAAGTACAGATAATTTTTTCTCATTCACTCATCACATACAATATCAATAAACCATGTTTGATTATAAAGAACAAATCAGCAAATGATTAATGTGTTTATACAAAAATTTAGCATATTTACAAATTATATAAAATGATAAATAGGTGTGGATATTATATAAATAAATATTTATATTGGAAATTCTGTTATTTAGTTAAATACTGTTCATTTTGAAATATTCAATTTTTTAAACATTATTAAATATGTATCAAGATTATTTATTAAATTCTTATCACTTTTTATTACTTACAAATAAAGAAAACTGATACTTTGATTCATTTTGAAATATTAACTCTATTTATAGATCTAATTAATTTTTCTAGCATAATGCTATAAATAAATTCAGAATTTAATAAAGAGCTTTTGTTAACATTGAAGTTTAATCATTTACTGAGATGGATTTATTTAATTATACATTAAATAAATTTTCTGTATTGACAATCTCAGTTCGGTAATCACCACCATTTTTTACACACACACACAAGGTTAAATATGTTCTAAATTATTATGAAAACACCAATAAAAAAAAGTTGATATAATTAAAAATTATAAAATTTCTGTCATTATTTTATATCTTTTTTTTAATGAGTAAACATTTTATTTTCTTTTAAACAAAATAAAACAAATTATACATCCTATAACTAAACTAAACAACAATATATAATCTAAATATTATATATAATAGTTTGTTATTTTTTTATCTTATTATTTTGATTCATTGAAACAAATTTAAATAATTTGAAACAACTTTTTAATCAATCAAAATCTCATTTAGTTTTAAAATAATCCTCAAATTTTATTTTTCTTATTAAAAAATGTTCAATTAACTTTTAATTTTATTTTAAAATTTCATAAATTCTAAGTTCAAGAAACCTAATTTAGCAAAATGTATAATTTGATAACTGCTAAATTATTATTATTAATAATTTTAATTTAAAATCAGAAATTAAAAAAAACTCAAAAATTCTGAATGTTATTAACTAAAATTACTAAATAATTCATTGGTTACATTGTTATATAAATAATTCAACTAATTATATATAAGTATACTTCATTGATAAATATTTATTAAAAATGTTTGTATAGATTTAAAAATATTTAATTAATAATTGCATAAACAAAAAGTATCAAAAAACACAAATATTGAGAAAAAGTTCAAGATTTTTTTTCTAAATTAAAAAAAATATAAACATTCTTACTTGTTTATATTTTCAGGTGATCCATTATTTAAAAAAGAAATAAACTGTGTTTAATTTAGTCTTTTGTGTTTATAAATAACTACTTTTTTCCAAATTTTATTTATAATTATTAAGATATTTATTATTAATGTTTTAAAAGATGTATTCAATTGACATCAAACTAACTCTTAAAAACAATTTACATTCAATTTTAAAAATAAAATAAATTAATTGTTTGTTTTCCAAGTCATATCTATCTTTATAAATCATCTTCAATTTCTATGCAAGACCATTTACAAAATAAAAAAAAAATTTGATTTTTATTTTATCAAAAGCTATTTATTTATAAACTGACAAAAATCATTATTTCTAAAGGCCCATTTTTAGTAACCCAGTTTATTTTATTTTTATGTTTTCAATAAAATAAATAAACTTTTAAAAATACTAAATATAAAAATAGAAATTTTTCTTAATGTAACTCTTAAGATAAATAATTTTCTAAGGAATGAAATATGACTGGAACATCCACTTTCTTCTTTATTATATTTGGATACAGTTTAAGAGAATTCTTTCATTAAATAATTTTTAAATAAAAGTTTTTATTTATAGACTTTTTCATAAAAAAAAGGAATAATAATAATACCAGAGAGATAACTTTGATGAAGAGAAAGAAATATTTTATTAGGATTAAGAAACACCTTTGAGGAAGCAGAATGTAAAGAGCTGAAGGAGGACATGTACAAAAAAAATTTTTTTTTCCAGTATAAAAATTTTAAACATAAAACATGAGAAGATATGTAGCATAAGCATTAAATTACATTGTGTTGAGAAAATGCAACTCACCCATTGCAGATCAAATACAAGTGAATATAAAGTATACAATTAATAATAATTTTTAGATTTTTATAATGTCTTCAAATTGCACAATGCTTAGTATTTACATCTCTTTGAAATGATAATAAAATAATAACAATGAAATGTATAAACCAAATTTATAAATTATTTTATTAACAACTTTTAAGGACATGATTACAAACTGCAAGTAAAATATTTAAATCCTTTTTTAATGCATTAAATTGTCTGTATGGTTAAGTCTAATATTTTATTAAAATGTATTCTCAATCTACAATTTACGTTAAATAAATTTTTCTATTATACAGAATGGCTCAGTCAGTTAACTAAAACATTTTAAGTCTGTTTAAAGAATAGTTCTTTCTTAATATAATCTTAACTATATATTGGTTAATTTAATATATCGTATTGTATTTCGATATTTCGAAATAAGTGATGTAAAAAAAATAACAGTTTTCGTCGTAACTTTCTTTAAATTCGTCATTTAAAGATAATCTTGCATGCTCCTAATTAATAATTAAATTATGCAATTAAAACATTAAAAAAATAGAAACAATATTTAATGTTTTACAAAATTTAATTTATTATTGTAGATTAAAAACTTTTAAAAATATAACATGATGAAAAAGAAAACAGATACCTAGTGAATGACTTATTATTTTTTTACTGTTGTTTGTTTATTTTAAACTCAAAAATACATTGGTATATTTTTATTAGGAATTTCTCAAAAAAAGAAAAAAGAAAAAAGAAAAAAAATTAATGTATTTTCTTGCATTGAAAATTTTTATCCTGTTATTACTGTTTAAAGTTTATATTTAATTTAAATAGTATTAACGAATGAATTAAGTATATAATATGGTTCTTCATTTTTACTTGTAAGACTTATATGTATATAATGTATTTCTCACATAAAAATTTTACATTTACTTTACAGTTTAAGATTTTGAATCCAATATCTTTCACAACATAGATTTTTTTTCACTCACTTTCCCTTTTATCTTCTATATTTTTGAATGTATTTGTAGGTCTTTCCTTTGAGAAAAGTTGAGTGTGGCTTCCTGAAAGAAAGGACTTACAAACAGGTTCAAAATCATAAGATAAATAAAAAAAATCTATTTTTTACATATAGTTTCTTGAATCACTTAAAAGAATGTTGATCACAGAATCATATTTTCCTTCAAGAATATACAAATAAATTATAAAAAAAATTTACATTAAACTTATGTTAAATAAAAAAATTTTCCTAAGAAAGTTATATAACAGCATTAAAATGCGTATTTTTAAAAATATGTTTATTAAAAAAATAAAGAACAAAACTCAGTTGGAGAGAAACATTATAAAACAAATTGAAAAAAATATTACTCCAGCAAATGTTTTAATTAAACATTTTCTCTTTCTTTATAAGTCATATTCAGATTAAACAGAATACTAACTATCAAATATTAAATATTAGATAGTGAATAAGTATTCAATACTTGCTAAAGAACAAGATTTTTAGTCAGTCATTCTTGTAAAAAAGGAAGTATTTAATATATTTATTGGTAATAATTTCTAAAATAAATGTTTGGCTAATTATCATTATATATACAAGATGGTCCAAGTAAAGTGTTACTCCATTATTCAATTGATTAATAATAGTTTTTTGTTAGTATTCAAGTTAGGAAAGGTGCTATTATCAGCTAAAGAATCATCTAACCTCTCTTGGTGGGAGTTGAATCAACTGTGAAATTTTAAATGAAACATTATCAAGATGTAAAAATATTTGGATTCTATGCTTAAAAAATAGCAACGTTTAATCTGGAGATTTTTCTTAAATCACACTTTCTAAAAAAAGCATCATGTAAATTGGAATGTAACAATTAACACAGAAATAAATTTGAAAAAAGTTATGAAATTTTCTTTATTTAAATAGCATACCATTTAAATTTCACATTAATTTAGTCTAATTACATAATTTCTTAGGTTCTATTTGAAATTTTGCAGTTAATCTCACTGTATGGGATCATATGAGACTCTCCAGCTTTTTCTATCACCTTCTTTTCTAATAAAAAGCTAAACAACCTCATGTAATGACATAGATGAAAAATTTTTAATCATCAATTAAATCATTCCATTTCACATATACAGAAAAATACTAATGGAAAAAGTCTCAGTAAGAGAAGGTAAACAACTAGTTAGGTAAATTAAATACTTCGAGCGGACATCACGCCAACTATTTTACTAATATAGAGAAATATTCACATGAAGAAGCGTGTGAATATTTCTCTATATTCACCGCCTCTTCATGTGAATATTCCTCTATATTGGTAAACAACTATTTTTTCTCTTGGGGAAAAAAAGTTTTTTGTCTACAACAGGACAACCCATGAATCTGTCTGATCAATGAAATTGTGGCATTCTGTAGTATTATAACTACTGAACATCACATTGGGAGCAAGTACAGAACATGTACCCAGAGGTTTGTTTCAAGGGTTATTTTACATTATTAATTTGATTTCAAGATCAAGTTTTCAAACTGATAACTAGCTCTTATGAGCTACATTTTCTGTCCAAAGACTCCTTCCTTGACCTTCTAAAATTAAATGTAAATTGTCTTTTTAAAAATTTTCTATAATGCCAAGGGACAATACCAATTTTCTCTGAGCAATACCATATATTTCCACAAGAGATAAGAACTGATGAGGGGTATGACACCGGAAATGCATTTTCTTGTAACTAAAATCAATGAAGTCTAAATTCGTTCCTGTTGTATCCAATGTTTCCTGTATGATAAGTTCATAAAAAAGCAATATTCTAAGCTTTGAATTTTGAAACTGAAGGTTTTGTTTATTCAAAATACTCTCAAGTTCACATTACCATCTTTTCTAGTTTGTCATTGTGTTCGTTTCCTTTTTGCACTGTCTGTCTAGATGTTTAGTAGTATTAAGATTTGCAATTGCGTTCAGTTTTATTAGCATTAAGTAGATATAAGTCTTCCTTCTAACAGCCACTTTGCACTAACTTCTACACTTAGCTATTCATGGTGGCACTCAATTATTGGTGTTTGCTACACTCAGGTTTTCTTTTAGACCTTTTGGTGGACTACGGCCTTGCAACATAAAAACTGAACACCAACATCAAACATAGAGGGTACTGTAGTCATATGTACACCATTCAGAGGGATCCTAGTTCAAACAATTACTTAATATTGTTTTTTGAGAATCCTAAGATTAATTCGAAATAAGGGTTTGAAAAATTTAAAAATATTTTATAATTAAATGCACTTTTATTATGTTATATTCATATTAAACAGAAAAAACTAATGGATAATATAACATTTAATTTTTATATATTAAAATTTTCATAAAATATTAATTAGCAACTGAAATAAAATCTCTACCCATAATTAATCTTATCAACATTATTAAAAAAAATTACTAAGAACATTAAATATTAGCTTTAACCAGTGGATATAACTAAAATTGAAATTCAATCATAGAAACAAAATTAATTAAACAAATAAAGAAAGTTTAAAGCTTATCAAATATTAAAAAGAAAAACAAATTTCAAATGTAAATAAGACTAAATACAAGTATTCTACTTCTGATTATTCAAAACTTTACTTTATACTAATAAATATTATAAAAATTATTTTAAATTTATTTTTAGAATTTCATTTGAAGCATTACGAACAAAGTTCAAAAGGCAAACATTAATTTATCTTACTTAAATTAATGGTGAGTCATTAACCTGAGAAAATTAATTAAATATTGTAATAAAAAACTAAGTCCTATTTTAATACTGTATATTGTTCAATTTATATAAGAATAAATTATTTACAATAAATTTTTGTTGACATTAATTTCTGTAGCCTGTTCTGACATCAAATTCTGTATCTTAAGGGTTGATGTTAACCAATAGTTGACCTTAATGAATATAATTATATAATTTTATTCTTAAAGAAAATTACACTGCATAGATATGGTAATATTTCATTATATGTATACACTAAATGTAATATTTCATTGTAATAATAATAATAATAAGTGAAAGGGGAAGAGGCCTTACTCGGAGGTATAGCCCTACAAGAAGAGAGGAGGGAAGGAGGAGCCAGAAGGTGGGAAAGGAGAGGTGGGGGGATTAGGAAAGGAAATAGAGGAGGGAAGAGGAGGATGAGGGTGCCTGCTGGGAACCGCCTGTTAAGACGTAGAAAGGCAAAATTACAAAATACAATTACAGTACCTAAGAATTAATAGGTGGGATAACAGAACAATAATGAAGGCGCCTTGGTATGGCTTACAATACAATTGCAAACATAGGGTGGTGCCGGTGAGAGTAATGAGGAGGGAGAAACACCCTATTGGAGATACCAATTAAGTCCTTGAAGTGTGGCCCTTTGAAGGTTGCCAACCATGTGTCCTGATGCTATGGAGTCTGGCTGTGGTTATCCGATGAGATAGCTGGCATGTTGGATTGAGTAGCAGTTGGGAGATGATAGCCTGATAAATTTAGGTTGTTAACAAATTTGACGAAATTGGTGTATATGTCCTTGTCCTCCAGGAATACACTAAGGTGGCAAGGCCAGTTGTGCCCTTTATGGGTTATCAGTTCTCTGAGTTGTTGGCGATGCTGAATGAACTTGGTGCAGGTAAAAATTAGATGAAAAGGGTCGTCCCTCTCCTTTACAAGACAGTCACAAAGTCCATTTCCCTTCTTAAGGAAACGATGAAGGTAGCACTTAAAATTGCCATGGGCGGTGAGAATCTGCGTAATAGAATGAGTCGTTCTCAGGAAAGTGAGGCGGGAGCTACTGTTGACGTCCGGGAGGAAGTTGTGGGTATTCCGTCCAGTGTGGCTACTGTCCCAGTCATTTTGCCACCTTGACATAGTGATGGCGGTGAGTTCCTTCCTGAGGAAGGAGATGGGAACGGAAGTGTAGGAGTACTTGGAGGCTACTTTATGAGCCTTCTTTGCCAAATTGTCCACAGTTTCGTTGCCGATGTTGCCGGAGTGACCCTTGACCCAGTAAAAGGTAGTGAGAGTCACACCAGCAAGGGCACATAATGTGTCCAGACAATTACTTATGATTGGGAGTTTACGGTTTCCTTTTTTGATCTGATGCAGTGCAGTTTTGCTGTCACTTATTATGTTGATCCTTTTCCCAGTGAACTGCCGGATATTGTTGTGGATATATTGGAGAGACTTCCAAATCGCTAAAGACTCTGCTTGATTCACAGAGCAATTCTCGTACAGTTTGTAAGCAGCATTCCAAAAAAGTTTCCCTTGGGGATCCACCAAGTGAGCAGCTGCACCGACAGCACCTGGGGCCTTGGAGCCATCCGTGTAGAAACCGAGTCCCTTCAAGGGCAGTGGTGGATATTGGACAAAGTCGTAGGTAATGTTGTTTGCCGGGTGGACAGAAGTTTGGTCCTTTTTGATGTCAAGGCCACAATTTGCTATTTCGTCGATCAGGGGGTGTATTGTGTCCAGAAGATTGTGATGTTTGATCATCTTGTGGATGGTATCAGGGTTAACGTTGGATGAGAGCTTGCCCATATATTTCATTGTAAGACTACAATTTTTTTTTATTTAAAGAATCATAGAAAAATGCCAAAGTCAGATACATATGATGCATCAGATACATATAACAAGAAAGATTTTCAAGTATAAAAGTCACTAAATTATTAGGTCATTAAAAAAATCTGTTACGAATAATTAACATTTTTTCTTAAGTACAGTTTTGTCAATGTATTTGATTACAGTGTGTAATTTAGTAATGTAAATAAATGTGTATTCAGAATTTTCTTGAGTTTAAATATATCAATGAAGACAATCAATAACAAAAGACTCATTTGAAGTAAGAATTGTTGTACCATCTCACCTTTAGTCACAACCCTCATTGTCATTTTCTTGATACTTATCACATATATATACTTATTAATTGAAATTTTGACATTTAAAACAAATGTACAATAAAAAAACATTACTTTCATATTTTTGTTATCAGATAAAACTTTTTAAACTTCCTAGAAAAAATATCTTGAAATTTTGAATACAAAAATGCTAAATCTGTATTTTGTCGAAACTTTATAAAAGTAACAATATGAATTCTGATAGGTAAGTGGAAAGGAAGTTGACATTGATAATTAAAGTTTAATGTCAGATTTCTCTTAAGCAAAGATCAGCATACACTAAAATACAAGATTTCTGCTGGGATGTGAAAAACTTGTAAAATTACTATCAGTTAACATCACACTAAAATGATATTAAATACAGTACATTTTTGCTAGTATGTTTATTAAAAATAATAAACCATATTTGAAATATGTTATAGCTTACAATAAACATCTTAAGAATTGTTTTGTAAATGTTACAAAACAATTTATTTATATTAATTTAAAATTTTAACAATTTGATTAAGGCTTCAAATTATAATTTTATATTGTTGAATGTGTTTAAAAGAAAAAAATTACTTATAAATGATTTTAACATTTATGTATGACATTTTTTTATTTTTGATTTATGACCAATCACATTTAAAATCAGCAAAACTTTACAAAACAAAACAGCAACATAATCAAGATAAATATCTTATATCATTAAATGTAATTTATTTTACTATTTTAGAATCAAATTTCCAAAAACTTCACTTCCATTAATATATAAATGGTAATGTATTATACAATAAACTCACACAAAAAACCAAGAACGGTGCGTTATCACATATAATTACGATTTTCACAAACGTTTTCGAGCATAAAAGTTCTTCATCAGGTGAAAAATGGACAACTTATAAAAACGTTCGATGGAACAGATTTTTGAAAGAGCCACGCGCAAGATTCGAAATGTTACTCGTGCGGATGTCGTCACCGCTGTGCATGGGCGGAAGTGGAAACTTTCTTGTAATGTCATCCGTCATATATGAGCATTTGCCATGCAACGGATAACGATAACTCCTCTTTGCTGTTAATACATTTTTTATCCCGGGCAGTTTTGTGTATGTGTACTGCCTCCATCCATCTCAAATGGTGTATAAGGGGTGTGGTGTGGATGATCCTGGCCTCGTCAAACCTTGGCTGAATATCCGGTTCCGTGGCGTAACGTGCCAAAGCGGTTGTACATCTTTGGTAACGGATGTCTGCTTTATGCTCTTTAATTCTCGCTACTAGCGATCTTTTAGTGGAGCCGATGTACCATAAGTCTTCGTCACGCCTGTGGTCTTTCAGCGGGATGGCATACACTCCAGGTAGCTTGTCTTGGTTGGGGGGATCTTTGGCATTCCGTAGCAGCTGATATATATTCGGGCATCTTTTATAGGTGATGCTGACTTGTTTCTTCTTGACAACCTCCAAATATAGCTTCCTTAAATACGGATTGTAGGTGAGCGGAATGTTGTCTTTATGCTCTGTTGTTACTTGCTCATGCTGCGTTGACAGTTGGTAATTCCCCCATTTTTTGGTTAATTTACTTATAATGTTGTAGTACCCATGGCTTTGAGCAATACTGCGTAACGTGTTAATCTCTTTTTGCAGAGCGTGTCTTGTTGAGGAATGGGTGTACGCCCGTTTGACTAAGGTGTTGAATGCTGCTAGTTTGTACGGTATGGGGTCACAAGAGCCTATGGGGATGTACAATTGGTCTGCAAGCAGTTTCCTGTACACTTCTGTGAGGATGGAGGTTCCTTTAACCATGATACTAACATCAAGAAAATGAACATGCGTGTCATTCGCCTGTTCCAGGCCCAGAGTTACGCCGTAGCTGTTGTTATTAAATGAGTCGACGAATGCTGCTATGTCCGGCTTGCTCTTCCACAAGATGAGTATGTCATCCACGTATCTCTTATAGAGCTGTATGTTGTGGAGGTGGTTAGGAAGGATTTTCTCTTCGAGTTGCCATATTACCAGCTCGCACAAATCTCCTGCTACCGGGCTCCCCATTGGTACACCCCTTCCTTGTTTGTAGACCGTACCTCTAAATTGAAAGAATGAGTTGTAGCATAACAGGTGGGCCATCTCTAATATTTGCTGGTGGAAGTTAGCATCAGTGACTATTTTAAATAGTAGATCTCGGATGGCACAAAATGCTGGTGGTAGAAGGATCGACGGATATAATGACTTAAAGTCGAGCACCGTAATAAATTGCGGGGGGGTGTCAATCTGCTTGAGGAGCTCTATGAGGCATTGACTATTGGTTACGGTGAACTGGTAGTCTTCTAAGTGTGGAGCGATCAGACGGTGCGTGAATTCCTCTAATTTATGTGTTGGTGCTCTTACTTTATCAACTACCAGGCGAATCTGTTGGTCTTGTTTATGTGTTTTGGCGAAACCGAATAGCCTGGGTGTGTCAGGCGAGTCCATTACAATGTTCTTAATTGCCAACCTCTTAGCCAATTTAGTGTTGGAGAACCTCTTCAGCCTTGCATGTAGCTTTTCTACTGTGTTAGTATCTACCTTTTCACACTGGGTAAGATTGATGTACTCCATTAATAACTGGTTATAAGTATGCTGTTTCATCAGTACCATAGTTTTCGCCTTGTCGGCCCTGACGAGCGTGATCCCATTGTTCTTCATCCATCTTCTGGCTCGTGTTACTTTCGTTTGTAATCGCTTTGAGTCCAGCGTGGTTTTAGCACTTAAAATCTTGTTTACTGCCATCCATCTGTAGTATTCTTTAGTCCTATTCGGAAGGCCTTGCAGTAGGGATTCTAAATCTGGAACGAAGCCTAAGCTCTCAGTTGGAGGTGGTGGTGCGAACTTCGGACTGTACTGTAAAACCTCAACTACAAACTCCAGGAGTTGGATATCATCCCACAAGACAAAGGGGAAGGTAGGGTGTCCCTTACGTTTTGGTGTTTGGAATCTCAGTATCCATTGGAGCTTTTTGTGGTATCGCTCTTTATGTTTACCATTTATACGATCATAATACGGAACAAGCTTGGCGTTTTCATGTGCCAAAACACTGGGATGCCTGCTGAATAATTCCATTTCGATATTCACCAGTTCTTTTAAAATGGAATAGACCCTTTTCCGTGTGGCCCGAATAGCCCTATTTAGGCACATTTGCTTCACTTTATTAAGGAGAGGCTCACTTCCTGGTGGGAGTCGAATTCTATAAAACGACATCGGGAGTACTCCCAAATCTTTACACTCTTTCAAAAAATCGAACTTTGCCCTAGCTTTAACTAGCCTTACGAGCGATCTATAATAAGGAGTAGCCGGCATCGCTACTAAATTTACTCATCAATCGCACCCCGCGCTGAATAAACAATAAACTCACACAAAAAACCAAGAACGGTGCGTTATCACATATAATTACGATTTTCACAAACATATTTAATTAACTGAAATATTAAATGATCATTTGATGTGCAGGGTCATCATATTGTGGCATGCACACAGTAACTCAGTGTTTCCCAACCTTTTTTGTGCTATTCCCCTAAAATTCTTTCTGTAAAAAGCCTTTCTAAAATTCTTATGCCCCCAACATATATGTTGAACTCTTTTGGAAGGTCTCTTGTTGTCATGTTCATTGAAGTTTTTTCTTGCACTTAATTGCCACACTGATTTATCGTAACCAAGATAAAACCCAATCTTTTCATCAAAGTCTATTGGACTTTCCATGCAACCTGGAACACCACAACTCACGTCTGCCCATCTTGACGTCTGGGCAAAAATGTTTTTCTCCTCTTTCACCGGCCTCAGGGCCTCATTCATCTCTTTGTTCTCAGTGGTTCCCAGAATTGTTAATCCCACCCCAAGGGAAAAGGGTGGGATTAAGGGTGGTATAAAGGAAAGTTCTAGAAGGAAAGGGAAACAAAGAACAAAGAAAATTAAAACTAACTTAAATCAATATTTACAATAAATATGGCGTACGGCGACTATACGGTTAACTTAAACTCTGGACAAGTTTCAAATTGCCCCCCCTGTGGGACGTGGGCCCCATGTTGGGAAACACTGCAGTAACTGATTACAATATAAGGCTTATGCATAGCTTTCAGAACTATATCCTTATTGCCATTATTTTTGTATTTTTGATTTATTACCAATTTGACTTACATCAAAAGTCCTGAAATAAAACTGCATAAAATGAGAATTATCTGTATACAAAATTTTAAGAATTATCATGATAATTACAAATTTTTATTTGGAATATATATAATTATTAGTAATACATTTATGTAAATAATGAAGTGTTAATTTTTAAAATTATTTTGAATAATTTTTGCTTTCCTGGCTCATATATAATAGAGGAAAAGTATGATAGTTAGTCAAAAAATGATCCCCTCAGATTTTTACATTTTTGGACTCAGGGCACCTTAAAATGTCAAGAAACGCAAAAAAATTCAGGGGCTTTATCTGTATGTATGAATGCTAGTGTCTGTGGGAAAGCATGATTTTGTTCACCTTCTTTGAAGCTTAATAATTAATCTTTGCAGGAAAGTTTGTTTATTAGGAGAATTGATGCTATTAAATTTTGGCAATTAAAGGTTGAGGGGGTGGGGAGGTAAAGGGGATCATGTGTGTCTCAAGTAGGGTCAGACTTAATGATGAATTTACTTGTTATTTGCATTTACAATTTTTTTATAAAATCCATCCCTATCCTCAAAATTAAGCTTATTGCCATTTTATAATAGTTAAAAATATAAAAAGTTTTTAAATAAAATATCATAACAGATGGCACCACCAAATATTGCCAGGAAAGTTAAGCAATTCCTTGCTGGATTTTTTACTATAGCTTTGCTTTATTAAGAAAGCTTTACAAAGAATAGACCTAAAGAGTGGATCATTTAGAGGCTATAACTATGTTAATTATAATTATTAATATTAACAAAAGATGTCAGCCTAATCACCTATCCTTATGTAGATTTATATAAATAATTATTACTAACTAGCCTAAGCACCCAGTATTGATCAGAGAACCATAGTAAGATGCAGTAATTGAATAAAATTTATTATAACTAGATAATGACATGTAATGTATATTGTACAGAAGTATCTCCAGTGATAACACAAACTCTCATTGAATGGTTTCAACACTACTTGTAAATAGTCTCCAATAAAGTCTCTAGAATATAATGTATAAAACACAATATAATCAGACTCAAATTGTTAGCCAAACTTACACCTAAACTATCAGAGTACTTTTTGGGCTATACTATCTACTATCTGGATTATAACATCAGAGTGGCATCGGTATTGATCTGTATGTGTATATATATGGGAGGGAGATCAGGTCAATGATAATGAGTAAGAAAAATTTCTCTGTGGATTTTGAGTTGATATGAAAAGTAAGATATACTTCTTGTGTACAAGACTTTTATCTACTTATGTATTATGAAAAAATATATTGGAAGGAGGACAATTTGCCAGTATAATTGCCAGTAATATTGGGGAGGACATGTCTCTTGTGGACTGACACCCATGCATGAATTGGGATTCAAGTTCTGTTCCAGATTAATCTTCCTTCCAGTTTTCTAATTATCTAATTCAAAATTAACTCCTAATTATTGATTTTTATACAAGAATAAAATGAATATAAAAAGTAATCTGGCAATTTAGGCTTAAATTTGGTTTGAAATGATAAATAAACAGTAAATTCATTGGAATAGAAGCAGCCAGTGGCAGAACAAAATAATGGAATTAATCCATCCAGCCTCTACGTAACAAAAATGCAGCCTTTATTTGCTTAATTTTTGTAAAAATAACTTGAATTTTTGATATAATTTTTCTGAACTGAATAGAACAATGGCAACAAATAAGAATCATTCATTCAGTTCTAGAAAATAGTTTCAATTGTGACAGCTACACCACAAAGCTCTATAGAAATGAGATCCATAAATATATTAGATTAGCATAGTTGTAGCACATAAATAATCTAGTTTTTAGATACTTCATTAACTGAATATTGGGTTGTGATTATGTTTTTTAATAAAATTACAGCTGAAAATATGTCATAATGAGAAAGAGAATAGGAATGAATGATATAATATATTTAACTATAAATTGCAGCCAAACTATTCCAGTAAAAAATAAATAAAAAATCAGAATAATTTGATAGGGTCAAGTGATCTTAAAATTCCAATTCAACAATTAAATAGAATCTAAATTTCTCTGCTAAATCTTTTTTTTCTGATTCATTTTCTGCTAACAAACAGAGAAAATCAGAAAGCAGGGTCTTTTAAACGTTCTTAATGCTTATAATAATTTCTTGTTCTATTAACTTTGTCATATATTGGGAATTCCATTGTTTAAATTTTTAGGCTGATTGCTTAATGTTTAACTCCTTAATAATGCAATGACATTGATTTTTTACATTAAAAAATATTAAAAATATTCAGAATGTAAAGCATATTTTGTACACCAATATTTCTATTTTCAATTCAACTTTCATATAAAATATGTAATAATAGTATTGATAATGACTAATTCAAATTCTGTCTATTGTACAAAAAAAAAAAAATAGAGCTAAAATTTTGAAGTGTTTTTTGCATACAATAAACAATCCTTAAAGAAAAACTGTTTAAGGCATTTTTCAAACATCAAGATATAATTCTTTAATAGGTAAAGATAAAAAACGATTATGTCTTTAGATATTATGAATAGATATGTCTCCATTCAATTATATAAAAGTATTTAAATTTACATGTAGATATAATATCTTTTTATTTGAAAAAGAAACTTATCTTAAAATGTACAAATTATCATAGCAAATTTGTTTTCAGAAGAAATGTTTGAACATTCTACCAATAGCATCAAAAATTTCCCAAAAAAAATGCACCAACCAAATAAGTAAAGACAAAATTACAGCATGTAGTGCATTCAGAGAGATTATTGCACAATTTTATTACTAAGCACATGCTTGTTGACAAGTCATAGAACAATCTGTGGAGGGGATGGGAATTGTATTTAGCAGAAAAATAGTAGTAAAGTTCAGTGTAATGAGAAGTCCCAAGTCTAAGGTTCCTCTCTCCACTTCAAATATGTACACAGTATAATTTCTGAATAGCAGACACTGTCAGGATTGAGAAGTTTGTCTGCTATTTAGAGGTGCCCACTATCTGAAGGTATATGCTAGTGATTATAATGTATCTTAACCTGGTGATCATATAGTAAAGAATACGATGGATTACAAAAACATCAAATTTGCATTAGGAATGTGAATATATCAAATAGTATATATAGCATATATAATTAAAATATATATACAATATATTATTTATTTTTTCAGCTGTGCAAATCTCATTAAAATTTGAGTTACAAAGGTGATTTGCTATCCACTTCAATAGGTGGAAAATATATTCAGAATTGTTACATTTATATCATCATTTATGATCTAAGCAACTAATACAAGGATTTGTCTGCTTTGTAGTTATCAAGTAGATGTAACTTTTCGAACATTTTCACTTTCTTCGGTAACCGATTTATTAAAAATTACACTTTAGCTACCACAAAGCTGTTAAAACGGTTACGACAACAGTATTTGTTTGATGAAAGTTCAAAGATTGTGTTATGAAGACAATTTGCAAATCACTTTAAAGTGAGGGAAGATATTCAGTTTTCTTGCATTTACAATGTCATTTATGATCTTAAGTTTTTTTTTCATTACTACTATACTATAGTTCTTGTCGAATGAAATGAATATTCAAGTATTTAAATTGATTCTTTGTTTTCATTTTAAAATATTTTGTACATAATAACTTGGGAAAAGTTTATAGTTTTTTGATATCCCCTAATTTAAGCATAAGCATAATTCTAACAATAAGACAAAAGTTTAATAACATTACTATGTATAACAATAAATAGTGATTGACAACTTAACCAGATTAAACTTCTCTAACAGATAAAGAATATTGTTTGACTTTTTATAACCTGCCCTCCTCCCCTATTCCTATTTTAAGCCAGTATTTACCGTATTTACTTGCACATAAGATGAGGTTTTTATCCATTTTTTTACTGCTTCAAAAACCTAGGTTGTCCTATACGTGTGAGCAAAGGATTCTTTTCATTTTTGTATAACTTTTGTAACAGTGGAACCTTGCTTAACAAGCACCTCGCATAATGAGTGTTTTGCATAAAGAGCAAATCAAATTTTTAAAAAATTGACTTGCATAACGAGTGACGCGGAGAGGGAAAGTCCCAGATTGTGGGCATGCTCCATCATGCTATTATTTGTGATTTTTTTGTTTTCTGCAAATCAAATTCGCATTCCAGGGTGGTTCATTCCATGCTAAAAGAAATGATGATGATGATTCATGCTCCTTAACAATGTATATTGTATAATTTTCTTTGAATAAACATTACACGTAAAACACCATTTTCAGCTACTTTCATTAGGCCCACTTAAGAATGGTGCTTCAGGAACTAATATCAAAATTTTTTGTTTTACTAAATAAGACACACATGGAAAACATGTTGAATGAGGCATACAATAAATCAGTAATGAAAAAAACTGGAGTGAACAAATGGCAATAAGTGTTTTTGAACAGAGAAAAAACACTTATTGTCAGAGAAAAATGAAGCTTTTCTGAATTTGACTGCAATGGCCACCTGCACCAAGTGGAGAAGTATGGCTTCCAGAAGTGCTTTGAGATGTGCGAGCACTGGCAAAAGTGTATTGTTTCACAGGAACAATATTTTGAAGGACATAGTTAAATCTTCTTAGATGTAACCAAACTGATTACATTTAAAGAGATTTAAACGTATCTTTCAAACTATTTTTTGCCAGCACAAACTACTGGCAAAAATATCTTAAAGCAAATCTGGAAGAAATCATTCTCTTCCATTTGGTACAGGATGGCCATTGCAGACTGAATGTTTTTACAAAGGAAAATATTTCTGAAAACTTTTTGATGTTCTGGTATAACAGAAATTCAAAATTTACAAAGATAAGAAGTTTATTTATTGCATATACAAAAGGAAATGTCACAAGACAATTGATATCCTTCCCAAAAATAACACCCATAACAAAAGATTAAAATACAAACAACAAAGAATAAAATAAAAATCAATAGACATGATAAAAAAAAATTCATAAAAAAAATGTTATTCACTTCAAAAGATTTCAAAGACCATTTCAGGTTTTCATCCTATAACAATTTTAATTAACACAATCAGAAAACAAGACATTTAATTTGTTCTTATGAGAAACAATTTAATCCATAGTATGATAAATAGGCTTGCCTATATTAAATTGAATTATTTCAAGATTTTCAACAGTGTTGGAATATTTTTTGATTGTATTGAATTATATTAAAAGAATATGAAACTTAATAGTTCCATAATTTGAATTTTATAAATTTTAATTTAAAGAAAATTCTAATATACTATCAAATACTTTTTAATCAGATTTTCCATCCGAAAATGAATAATATTTACCTTTTGTGTATATAAGATGATGATGAAATGGTATATGTATGCATGCACACAAATACAATTTTAAAAACATTTATTTTTATAATTTATTATAATAGTATATATTTTTCTACTTATTTAACAAAAACAATACAACAAATCTGAAAGTACTGTATATGTTGCATTGCAGGAAATGGAATTATGTAGATTATTAGTCCTAATCTTACTCATATTAATATATGGAATGCAGAATTATTATTTTTGATAAAAACATTCTGTAATATATTTTATTAAAAAAGCATTTCTTTGTTTTTATGTTATTTGATTAAATTATTAAAATATTTGTAATTTATTGAATATACACATTTATTAAAAAATTATCATTTTTTTATTGTTAAAAAAAATTTAGGCCCTACTTTAACAAAATAAAACTTATTAATTTAATAAAAAGTTTAAAAGATATAGAAACAATGTATTATTATATACTAACCACTTCAGCTGGACGGAAATATTTTGGGTTAACACGCACTCTTACAAGGCCTGAATCTTTTTCTTTTCCAATTTCATTCAATCCTGATCCTTCCCATCTGAAAAAACAAGATAAAGTGTAATAATTTTTAAAATAAATTAAAATTTTAAAATTATATTTTAATAAAATAAAAATTATTTTTTCAATTGAAAAAAATCTCACATTTTTTATTCACTTGGATAGGTGAATAAAAAATGAATGAATGTGTTATAAAGGGTAAGTTATTTTTCATTTGAATTACAAAATAACTAATAAATTTATAAAATTAAATGTAATTTTATCTTCTAAAAAATTTGATGTCTTTTTAAAATGCCAATAAAATCTGATATTATGTAATGTAAATAAAAATATATAAAATTTTCAGTAAATTAGAATTAATAAAATATTATAATTAAGAACAATATAGGCAGACCAGTAGCTACAGGAGAATATTTCAGGGCCTTGCACCCTCAAATATTTTCTGTATATCAGTCTGTCAAAGAATGTTAGACCAATTTGTTTATTTATTTATTTAAATTAAAATTTTAAAAATCTTATGTCTGTATTCACTTTTAATTTTGTGATACTACATAGAATGTACTATACACTTGATCCAAGCACCCCCTAATGTTCCCAGGTATCACTTACAGAAAAAATTCTGTCTATAAGATTGAAATTGAAAGTGTCCTTGATTTTCATTTCTTTTAAAAAAATATTGCCATTATCATCCAAAGCATTCAAGAGAAAGCATATGTGGCTGTATGGTTTGCAGAAAGCAGATCTGTTATTAGCATTCAAAAGATAATTTAGATATGCCTTTCAGAAAAATACAACTAAATCTAAGTTTCTAAAAATATCTTAAATCATCTTTCTATAAACAAGCAGTGTTGAGTCCATACCATGGCTTCCTCATTCACTCAAAATTGCTGTATGTCAAACATTGCTACTTCATATACTTAGATCACAGAAGAATTGAAACTACCACTGGAGATAAAGAGGAGTAGATATGGATTGAAATTGATTGTTGTCTAGATATTCTTCCTGCCATCAAAGAAGCACACACAGAAGTCTATTGATTTTTTTTTCTAAACTATTTGAGTTTTTCACATTAATAAAAGTGACATAAAATTTCTGCAACTTGCATTTTCTTTTATGAGACAATTAAAATTAGGGACATTCAAGCACTGTCCAATTCTCAGGGAGAGCCTTCATCAGAGAATTACAAGGATCTAATAATATAAGCCATTGATCGCATGCCAGTTTATCTGTAACGGAATATCTAGAACGACCACTAGGGGCGACCCTAGCTATTATTTAAATTAATAATAAATTCAGTTTTTCATGTAACAATATTAAAACAACAATAAATGTGTTTTTGACTGCGTTTTAGTAGGATATGCCATGAGAATGCGCATTAAGAAGGGATTTTTTAAAATTCCCCCAAGAGGGAGAGAGTTAAGGATTACCCTGAAGAACTCGGCTTCTACTGTATGCGGTTTTTTTGCATTTTTGACTGCGTTTTAGTAGGGTACGCCATGAGAAATTCAGTATATTATTGTTTTTATTTGTAATATGAATTTATTATACCACGGAATGACACCGCTACTACTAAAACACCCACTAGGGGGCATCCTAGTTGTTAAATAAAATGTGTATTGTCTTCCAGATGAATGTTAATCGGATCTGTACAAGTCTGTAACAGTTGAACTTCTTTCCAAATGTGCTCAAAATTACCACTTAAAATCTTTGACAGTTGCTTGACTTGTGAAATGTCTCTCTGATGTTCAGCTATGCAAATGGTTGACATTCTGGTTGTGACTCCTATATAAGATATGTTAGTACCACCAGTACTACTTAACTGGAATTTTACATAGTCTGGAGTTTTATCCAATCAGATCGGAAATTCATAAAATTCATATGTTAAGTAGTGCTGATGGTGCTAATACATCTTATATAGGAACCACAATGATAATGCTGACCATACAATATCTGAACATCAAAAGAACATTTCACAAATAAAGCAAGTATTGGAGTTAATTAGGAAGGTTTACGTGGCACTTTTGAACTCATTAGGAATAAAGTGCAACTCTTACAGACTTGCACATATCCCAGAATAACTTTTGTGAGGGATATCAATGTTTGTGGAATCCATATTTCACTATTTTCAATTGTCTGCAAAAATATTTTAACAAATTTAATGTAAAATTAATACTGTTTTTTTTTTGTTTCATATATTATTAACAATCATGATACCATCAATTCATTAAATAATTAAACTTTAATTCATTGAATGCAATGTAGAAAAATCATAAAAATCAAATACAAGTCACTTCTACAACACAGTTTGAAGATTGGGATATCCCCCATACAACATGGTTTCTGGTTTCACTCTTAACACAGTTTGAGAATTTGAATAAACCTTTATAGAAAATTTAATAACTTTTAAGTGCAAACTCCATTATTTGACATTTCGTTTTTATTCAAGTAAGCATGCATGGCATCTCAAATTTGCCCATGAATTTTAGAATAATGAAATTTTCAACTGGTTTTGTGCATTTCATTAGGTTTACTTCAATGAAAACTGATAATGCAATATGTTTCTTCCTTTTCCTAGATTTCCTATCAGGTGTCATCATCATTGCTTTCAGATTTTAGCCCTTAAGACTGTCACTGTGTTTTATTTTTATACATTAATCTGTGTATTTAGTAAAGTTTATTTAAACATTTTAGACATAAAAACTTATTTCTTCTAGCTGGAACTTTTGTATAAATAGATACTGAACTGATATTTCTGCACATTTCCAGCAGTTTCCATATTAACAAAAAGCAAATGTTTTCGGCCTCATTCAGGAGTCAGCATCAGGCTTTTCTTCAAACATTTTATAGCCAAACTTCACAATAAATTAAGTGTTTGGATGTTAATGACATTGGTTAATGATTAATGATGTAATTGAAAAAAATAGACAGTTTAGTTATTTTAGAGCTTGTTCCAGAACATTTTTCTTTCAAAAAGTGTTCCAAATTGAAAAATATAAAATCTTTGATAAAAATCCTGATGCTGGCTCCTGAATGAGGCTGAAAACATGCAAAAAGGTCAGTTTAGTATCTATTTAAACATTTTAGGTAGGTATTATTAAACTATTTTTTAACCATAGGTTACTAATCATTTGTAAAAATGATGAATGAAATACAGTGGTATCTCAGTACTTGAACTATTCCCAACTCAAACAATTCAGTAAAAAACTTTATTAAAGCTTACTCTTGTTTCTTATTCAAACACAAATAAACACTGAAAAATAAATTTCTCAGTCCTCAACTAAACTAATGTGAACATCTAGAATAAATTTTCAATTAACAATATATTTTTACTTTTTATTTTGTCATACATTAAAGATTTTTATGGTAAAAATAATGAAGACATTACTGATATTTCTGATCAAGATCGACAAAAGAAGCTCCGAAGACAACAATAATTTGTAGAAAGAAAACCTCCTCCTCATTTAGCTAAAATTAATATTAGCATGTAATACAGTACTTTTAATTGTAACTGTTAGTTAATTATTGATTGCTTTAATAAACATATTTCTCTTAGTAACAAAAAAACAATAGTCGACTTTTGTTAACTTCTGAAACCAAACCCTATGTTTTGCATTAGTTCTATATTTTGTATAGCATGAATTCACGTAACCCAGCACTTCTTTGGAACGTAACTACCATGTTATATGATGAATACATGTATTTATTTTCTAAATAATAAATATTAATATACTTAATAGTAAGTAAAATAGCAAACACTGCCTTTCAAAAACAAGCAAACAAGCAAACCAAGGCTAGATTGGTTCCTCACATCTGTTGAGGGATTGCAGTAGCCATGCTTGGGCCAGCGCTGCTTTCACCACTAGTAACAAAGAAGACTGTGGCATATTTTTCGAACGTGAGCATCTGCCTAACCCACGCACGCAGACCTCGTTAACCCAGGAGATGTCCGAGCTGGTATCAAACTTAGATCTGGTTACTACCATGATACATATTTCCACAGAATGTGGGTGTGGTCACTCTTAGCTTCATTTCTTCCCATAGATCTTACTGGCATGGGTGTCCCTACCAGGAGCTTGTGCTCCAGCCTGCATTGATTGCCCTATGGATCTGTAAAATTACTGGGCTCTCCCACCACAACCAGGTGGTGACCATGGGAGAGTTGTTATGATTATGATTATTATTATATTCAAATATTAATAAATCGAAATGATGTTTTCACTATACCTATATTAATATCTCTTTTAATCAATTTATCTCTAAGAATTTATGACCAAAATAAATTCTAGCTGAAATGGAAATAATTACAAAAATTATTGGATAATTTAAGTTCACATAGTTTGGAAGATGTCTACCATAGAGTTTAGATAAAATGTACTCTGGCTGATACATAAATTTTAAATTTGAATGCAACCTACAAATATTCCTACAAATATTTGTAAATTTTTTAAATCATCATTAATATTAATAATAGATACCAATATGGCTATTTATCAACTAAATTCAATAATCATTCTTAATAAACTTATTAACTAAAATTAATTTAAAAAAACTGATTTTCTAATTAAATATTCCAACAATTATAAATACTGTACAATTGAGAAAAAAACATTCACCCCAAATTTTGCCCTTAGCAAGAGATAATTTTTCCAATAATTCAAAATTTCTCACACTATTTCTTTTCCAATATGTTGAAAAGCAGCTTCAACAAATTCTCTGACACTGTGAGATTCTCCAGTTGCAATAACAAAGTCGTCAGGTTCCTCTTCTTGTAGCATCAACCACATTGCCTATTAAAAACAGTAAATTAAAAGTTAATAGTAGATTTAAAACATTCAATGATTCACTTAAGATATGAATCAAACTTACTTCAACATAGTCCCTAGCATGACCCCAATCTCGTCGAGAATCCAAGTTTCCTAATTCAAAGTATTCTTGTTCTCCAAGATAAATTTTAGCCACTGATCGAGTTATTTTACGAGTTACAAATGTTTCACCTAGGAAAAAACATTAAAAGATTGTTATTTTCAATTTATTCTTCATAAATACAGATTCATTATATTCAAAATTATAGATTTTAATACGTTAATATTAATAAAAATAAACTTTAATCAAATAAATTTTAAAAGTATCATATGCAGGATCTATAAAGAACAGTGCGTGCACAGTTTCAAGATAGACATGCCCCAGTACACACAGCAAGATCACCTTGACTCCATTTTTATGCAAGATGGAACACCACCTCATATCAAACTAGGTGTAAAAGATCTTTTGCAGCAGCAATATTTCACTGAATGCAAAGTGATAAGTTGCCATTTTCCACAGCATGTCCATCTCATTCTCCAGATATTCACCCGTGATCTTAGTTGTAAAAGTGTCATGTATCAGGCAAGGTTCCTAACTTGATTATTTTAAATTATTTTATTTTTGGTTATAAAAGACAATAAAATTGAATGTTAACATTACAGATCAGTTGCAGAATACACTGTTTACCATTTACAAATTCTAATCAACAATAATGGAGGCCATATTGAGGAATTTTTGTTGTAGCACTAATGTTATTACTGTATCATAGTCTGTTTGAAGTTTAACATAAAGTGCATGTAATAAAAAGTCTCCCATGTCAAGTCTCTTTAAATTTGTTTTCTCAAGACGAACATGCATAAACACCCGTTTACATTTGCAAACCCATAAAGTAATCTTCCTCAAAGCACACACGTCATGGCTTAACTCATCTCACAGAATCACAATTACTTTTGGTGGTGAGTTTTGAAACTTTTTATTTACGAGGATTGCTTTCACATGTATTTTAATTATGATTATCCTGTATAATAATAATAATAATTGGAAACTTTGTTAAAATTACAAGAACAGTTTAAACAGTATCTTAATATATTCAGAACACAATAATTAGTTATAAATGATGAGATGAAATATTTGTTATATTTATACTTATTTATGTTTTAACTAAATACAGTACAACCTGTCTATGGCAACCACCCACGGTTCCTTCAAAAATTGGTCTTTTAGACAGGTGGTGCTATAATACCATATTTCTGTACGTATTTTGCACACTTTTTAGCCATTTCTACTAAGCAAAACTTGAGGTGAGCAAAAACAAGCAAATTTTTTCAATGATAGAGCTATATTGGTATTTTATTCTTATTGGATAACTCGATTTACAGAGTCATCATGATTTTATAAGACAGATTTAATACCAATATTTTAAAGATTAATATAATACTCGCATTTTCTCGATTATAATGCACACTTTCTTTTTTCCAACTTAATTAATTCAACTTGGTTCTTTTCATTTGCTCTTCAGTTATGTGTATTACGTCATCGATATACAAGCGCATCGTATCTCTCCGTCAGTTTAGTTTTCGTTAGTTTATTATTATTTTAACTTTAAAAATACTGTGTTTTTTTTAAATATTTAATATTTTCTTAAGTACAATAAGAAAAATTATTATTTAGTAGTAAAACGATTTTATTTTTTCTTCTCATAATACAATTTCATTACATTCTGCAATTGTCCAATGACAATCACAGAATAGAAAAAGGAAGGTTGCCTGTAAAACTGATTTTTGCATTAATGCTTTTATTGTTTTTTGAATATTTTGCGTACGAAAATTACTTGGATATTATTTTTCTAAAAATATCGTAGAAATAAGGTAGATTGATACAGAAACTATTTATTGCACATGTAGTGTATATGAACTTCAAAAAAATAAAATAGATTTTATCAAATGATGAGATCAGCCGATTAATTGTATCGTGTACAATATTTTATACCCCTAAGGAAAATACTGTAGGTCTACGGTAAAATAAATGTTGTTTTCTCACAGTTAAACTTCGCTGCTAATTGCCGTTGTGATAAACCATTTTCACTTTCTCTGATAACTTTAACCCGATCTTCTAATGACAGCACTTTGCATTTCTTTCGTTTTTTGGACAATTTCGAACAAACAGAAATGAATTTCCTTTGTTGCTAGACTTAATTCATTAACACCTGCACCTAATTTCAAGGGTGGGAGAAGTGCCTGAGGTAGGTTTGAACAAAAGTTTAGATTAATTCATTATATTAGGAGGAGGAAACGTCGTTGAGATGGGTTTGAACAATAGTTTAGACCAGATATATTTGCAGAAGTGGTCGCTTATTACAGTTGCGTATGTTGTTTTGGACCAAAAATCGATGCCCACGGTCACGTTACACAGGTGGTCATTTAATACAGGTAACTTATACAAAGACTATGTATAAACTATTCAGTGCCAGAAATTTTTGCCGGTGTTGACAGGTGCCCATTGAATGCAGGTGGTTGCCTATGCAGTTTTCACTGTATATTTCTATGATTATTTCATTTCAACTTTGCATTAAAACTGTTCTATTTTATTGTTCTACAATTTGAAGAAATCTCCTTGTAAAATTTAAGTATTCATTTAATTTTTTATTTACAACTCCTCTAATGTGTTATAATTTAAGGTTAGAATATCTAGGGACTAAAAATCATATAAACAGTTATAAAATCACTAATTTATTTTTAGTGTTTAGATGTCCTAGTCTTAGTTATAACCTTAATAAACAAACTTTTTTCAAAGAATTCAAAATGTTTTATTCAATTGAGTTCTTTTAAAAAGTAAAATGATGGGAATAGTTCTCAAAACTTTAACTGAAGAAGAATATAAATTTTTTTGCAGAAAAGCTTTTGTTTTAAGAAAGTATTCATTTAATTAAATTTCTATTTTTCAAAGCATGTTTTTGTTTTTTGATTATATAAAAATATCATTATATATATTTGCCTAAACATAATAATTGATATTGTGAATATCTTATGTTTCAATTTAGCAAACTGTAATTAACTCAAAAATAGTCAATTCAAATAAATTACATGTTATAACATCCATTTATGTCCTTTCATAAAAACAGTTATATAGTAATTCTTCTAATTCTAACTTAAAAATTGATGAAATATAAAACAATAGCTAATAAAACTTCAAAATATGTATTAAATACCTCTTCTTGGACTTTCATGATTAAATAAGATTCCATTTACAGCAAACATATTATATGCTTCTCTGTAGTTTATCACAATCCAAAAACCATATAATTTGGCTACACCTAAAAAATAATATATTATACTACTTTAAATATTAATTAAGAAAATTCTCATATTATTATTCTATTACAGGTTACAATATAATAATTATATTACAGAAAATTGTAAGTTTTGTATTAAGCTTCATCTATTTTGTTTCATCATTTCAAATCATTTTGTTTTATGATGTTTAATTTGATGCAACACAATGCATACATATAATTACGTTTATAAAAATATAGGAAATACATTAAATATTTGCTGAAGTTTGTTCATTAATGTTAGTTATAAAGTTTCGTATATATAAATTATAAACTCAGACAGTTAAAAACAAACTATAATATTTTAAGTATAAAATATGTTAATTTTAAAAACTGATTTTTGGATTTTTTTTCATTATATTATAGATGATTACAATTGGAAAATCTAACAACTTTCTAAATTATACAGCTTGTTTTACTCAAAATTTAAATTTATGAAATAACTTCAATTTTTATCTCCAATTGATTCTGATCGTTTTAAAAATGTGTTTCTATCTAACATTTCTTTTACAAAGCATTGATAAATTTTTGAATAATTATGTAAAACAAACTATTCTGTTTATCAGAATTGTTTAAGTTTTAAAATAAAAAGTAAGTGCAATTTGTTAAATTTGCTGTTTTACATCCCAACCAAATCAAAAATTAATTTTAATTTGATTTTGTACCATGCATTAATAATGTATATAATGTAAATTTTGCTTTGATTTTATATATATATAATCTCAGCTCAAGGAAAAGATTTCAGAGAAAAATTATTTGATTATTTTGTTAACAAGCCATTCTAACCCAGCTCCTATTTTAACTAAATATAAAAAACACCTTACTAGTGGGGATATTTAAATTTCTTTACTAAACGTTTTTCAGCTCTATTCATGAGCCCTTGTCAGGTAAATTGAATTTGAATTTAAATGGTCGATGTTATGTTTTCCAAATTTGAATACAATTCAACTGACAAGAGCTCATAAATAGAGCTGAAAAACGTTTAGTAAAGAAATTTAAATATCCCCACTGGTAAGGTGTTTTTTATATTTAATTATTATTGTTATTGATAATTGTTATTGTTAATAATACATCTAATAAAACCAAAATTGCTAAGTTTAATGACAAAAAAAATTCTTACCATAAGGTGAACGAGGATAAAATGGTGTAGTTTCTTTCTGTGGAACTTCTTGTACTTTCCCAAATAATTCACTTGTAGAAGCTTGATAAAATTTTACACTCTTTTCTAAATTACAAGTTCTTATAGCATCTAAGAGACGTAATGTTCCTAAGGCATCAACATTTGCAGTGTATTCACTAAGATCAAAGGATACCTTTAGAATTAAAATAAAATGTTTTTCATTTAAATTCAAAATAAGTTACATTATTCTAATGAAAAAGATTCATAATTAACTCAGTACTTCTAAAAGTAATTATTATATTTAGTATTTATCAAAAAGCACATTTAACACAATACATATAAATAAAAATAAGAAATTAAATTAGTTTAATTAACAAAATATTAGTTACTGATCAATTTAAAGTTGTTTACTTTAGTATAGTCTAATTCAAACTAGTTATTTAATAAAGCATATTTTATTAAAGAATTATAAGAGAAATAGTAGTTAATTGTAATAACTAATCATAATTATATGTTTGTCATTATTATTATTTATTATTTGTGAAATCATTAAATAGATAAACTAGAAATAAATATAGTAAATTATTAATCATTCTTATTGCCTAAAAAGCAATAAACTTATTAATTTCTCACTTTATTGAAATAAAAATGCTTCATTTTTGAACTGTAAATTTTAAAGCATGGGATCACCCACCACAAAATGTAAGAAAACAAATTGGAAGTGAAGAAAATGTCTCAAGTGAGTCAATGAAACAATTGATCTTGTCTTATATAAATGCCAAAAAGGAGATTAATGTCCAAGAAGGAATTCAACTTTTGTTGAAATTGCAAGCCTCTTCAAATACTGAATTACAAACACTTTTGGACTGTTTAGATAGAATGTAAGCATGGATTGAGAATATAGGTATAGCACTGGTAGACGTTGAATCTGGGCTATCTGTCCTTGAAACTGATAGAAAAAAAAGTTTATTTTAAAGATGACAAATCAAACACAAAAATTATAATTTGTGATAATCTGCATGAAAAGTAATGAAATTAGAAGATTTTGAAAGAAGGAATAATATTGTGATCTCAAGCATAGAGGACAATGATAAATCAGATGATTGTTCAAGTTAAGGTTCAAAAACTTTCTAATGATGAATTAAAGGGTACAGATGTCAATATTAAACATACTTTTAGAATTGGAAAATTTAAACCTAATACAAAAAGACCGATTGTTTGATTTTGAAGATAAATTAAAGGTTTATAAAAATATTAGTAATTTAAAAGGCTTAAATATATTCATTAATGGTGACTATTCGATGAGTACCAGAACTGTCAGAAACAAATTAAGACTGTATGAAAAGAAATGCATTTAAAAGAAGCTAAAAATGTCAAACTACAATACAATAGTTGATAAGACATTTGCTCGTAATTACAAAGATGAGATTTTCCAGACAGACAGAGAACAGTCTTTTTTAGGAATACAATTTATAATGAAAAATAGCATATGAACAACAAGAATAACTAATATTATGTTCTGTATTTGGCTAAAAATGATAATATGAAACTTCTCTTTGCAGGTTTACATAATAAACACAGTTTCCCTAATTTCTGGAATGTGATATACAAAATGGATATATTCTGTCTGGTGGAAACATGGCATACATCTTTGGTAGTTGAATCAATGTTCTCTGATGACTATAAAATTTATCATCAGGTATATCATAGCCATGAGAGACCAGAAAGCCCCTTAGAGGCTTAATTGTCAGGATCAGACTAAATACAGTATCTACAGTTAAACTGATTTTACAACTAGATACTGATAAGTTAATCAATATCCAGTTAATAGTGTCCAATATTCTTCCTGACAATAATTATGATGTTGATTTCAAGAATACTTTGTTGCTTATAGAAAACTACTTGCTGCATGGAACTAACTTGATTTTATGCACAGATTTTAACACTAGAATGAGACACCCTTATTATTTGTCATTTATTACCAGTGATCAACATATTGCCATCAGAGTTTTGAAGGATTCTACTGTTAATAATAAAGAAAAACTTCTCTATCATTTTTGTGAAAATAACAGTCATGTGTGTTTAAATGGCTCATTGCTAGGAAATAATGATGATAATTTTACTTACCATGCAACTAAGGGAGGCAGAATAATTGATTTTGTCATAGTATCACAAGAAATATATTCTCATATTGTAAATGGTCTGTGTGTTTTATCAGAGATCACTGATCACTCAACTGTTTTTCTTTCAATGATTCCTTTATTGACATCAAGGGTTTCTAATAGACAATATGCTGGTAAATGTGCAGTATGGAAGGATAAATTTAAATCTTCATTTGCTGTTAAATTGGATAATGTTTTATTAGATGAATATGGAGGAAGTCTCACATCCGATGATCTGGTGGAATGTAAAGCTAAGGTGGTAATCTCTCTAGATTTAATTTATGACATTAAATCTGTAACTTGTAAAAGACATACAACAAATGCATGATATGATAGCGAGTGTTACTCCATGAGAAAAAAATCTATGGAAATTGTTTAAGAGAAAAAATTAAATATGGATGAATGTTACGTTTCATATAAAAATTATTTAAAAGAATATAAATTATTATGTCAAAAGAAAAACAGTCTTGTTTTTGAAACACAAATAGCAGATTGGTGACATCCAATAAATATTTTTGGCAAATAATTAATAGTTTTAAACTTAAATTGGATAATTCAAGAATTCCTTTGAAAAAATGATTCAATTATTATGCTACTAAATTCTCTAAAGAACATTGTTTACTTATTAATGAAGAACAATTGTCGTTGATGTGTATAAAGTGTTTCCAATAGAAACAGAATGTTTTACAGATTTTACACTGAAAGAGCTAAAAGAAGCTATTAACCATTTTAAATCTGGTATCTTACTTTGAATTGATTTTATTAGAACAGAATAAAGTGTTTTTCAGAAAACTTCCTTCTTATAACATTGGAAGTTTCAAACTCTATTAAAAGAAATTCTACTTTCTTAGAAAAATAGATTGAATCTTTGATTATTCCAATATATAAAAAAGGCTATGTGTATGACCCCAAAAATTATCAACCTATATCTTGGTTCCTGTAAGTGGTAAACTATTTACGTCTTTATTAAATAAAACATTAGAAGATTGGATTATTAAATATGATATTTTGTGTCAGGAGCAAGCAGGTTTCTGACCTGACTGATCTTACCAGGATCAAATATTTGTATTAAATGCACTGGTGCAATTGAAATTGAAAAAAAAAAAGAGAGGAAAACTTATGCTGTTTTTGTAAACTTTAGATCTGCTTTTGATACCATTAATGAAAGTTTTATGGTTTCTATTAGAAAGAATGGGTAGGAATAAACAGTTTCTTAGCTTTATAATTGATATATACTCTAAAGCCACTGTAAGAGTAAAGATTTTAGCCAAAAACGACTGATTCATTTGATATTGGAGTTTTGTAGGGTGAGATTCTGAATCCACTACTTTTTAATTTATATGTTAATGGTTTGATAGTGTGACTTGCTAAATCTGACCTACCTGGGATTTCTCTCTCTGATCAAGTTGAGGAACATGTACTAATGTATGGTGACGACAATGTAATCCTTGTTGATACTCCACAAATGTTACTAAAGAAAATCACAATTCTAGAGAATTTCCGTTTAACTATAAATGTCTCAAAAACAAAAGTGTTGGTGTTCATGAAGAGTGGTAGACTATCACCCAGAGAGAGATGGTCTTTTAATAATCAGCCTCTATACAAGTCATTTTGAATTACATATATCCAGGAGTATTATTTTCGTCTTCTGGACAGTTTTTAAAGGTTAAAAATTATAGTATATGTAAGGCTAAAATGGCACTTGGTTCTATGTAGCCTATTCTTTCAAAAGCTAAAATTAATTCTGTTCATATTTATGTAAAATTATTTCACTCAATGATTTCATCTGTATTACTAACACTGCTCCTGTATGGGCAATTACTTATTATGATAAAATGGAAATTGTTCTTGCTTTATATCTTTGAAGAACTTTTATATTATACCATAAAATTCCAGCTTACGTGTTGCAATTGGCACTTGTGTTTCTAGAATATTGGTTTTAATAATAAAAGCAGAGTTTCTTTTTGGGTTAGACTGTTAAAATTATATGATAACAGTTATGTTAAAGTAGCATATAACAAACTCTATAAATTAGGTTCAAAAATGGACAGTTATACATATAATTGGATGATGGCACTGTAAAATCTGTTAGATTGACATGGCTGCTCATTTCTATGGTTGTCTCAAGATCCTCACTTAATCGAAAGTTATCAAACATTAATTATAAAAATGCATTGTGAACAGAGCATACAAGATGATTGGTCTTTGAAAAGAACAAGCATTTTCACTTATATTGTATTTTTAAAACAACTTTTGTGTGAGGATTATTTGTTTATGGACATAAATTATCATATAAAATGATTAATCCTACAGCTGAGATGTGATCAAAATTATACTTTGACATATAACAATAGTCTGACAATAGACCCTGAGAGAATTTGCAGAAACTGTAGTATGCAAATGTATGAAACTGGGAATGTATTCTTTCATTGTATCAAATTTTAAACAAATAGAAAAAAAATATTTGACAAGATTTAAATCCTTGAAAGATATAATTAATTTATTGCATTTTGTAAAAAATGATTATTTTTTGTATTTTATTTTGTGTTTTCCTGTACTAAGCTATTTAATTAATTGGTTAAATTTTACTAATTTCAGATTTACATAATATGTATAAAAATGATTATAACTGTGTTTTATTGTGTAGTACTAATTTATTATATTAATTTGTTAAATTGTACTAACTTCAGTTTTTATGTAATCCTTTAACCCCCTTGTAATGAACTAAGATTCATACAATAAAGAATTGAATTGAAAAATAATTACTTTTTACAGTTTTCGACAAACAGTAAAACGAGAGACTAATAAATGTTCCATTTTGAATAGAATTGATATTTTTCTCCAAGTAAGCAAAGATGAATTTGATCTCTAATTGTATACAAGAAACTTATTAATATCACTCATCTTTAACAAAATACTTACACAATTCACATAACTTTATTTGTCAGTGATAATTGGTAACAAACTTTCAATTGCAGAGCAATTCAAACATCTGGTTTTAGTGGACCATTCTATTGTATTCAGAAAATATGGGTTAAATAGAGATGCCCACCTCTTTAAATGAATGTGATCCCATGCAAACACATGCGAGTTTACATATCAAAGAGTGCATACAGTAATTTAAAAAATAATTTAGAATATATTAATTTCTTTTTGTAAATAAATTTTATTTTAAATTTTGATTACCTATTAAAGCCTTAACTACCTGCATTATACAACCTTGACCCTGACCCTAAAAATTTTTAATAATAATTTTTGATAAAGCAAACTAACTACTGTTTCCATAGCAGTTCATATAATATTAATGCAAGTTGACTGTGTGAGATCCGGAATTTTTATAGATGAAATTTTAAAATTATTTCCCTTCCTATTGTCTAAAGAATTTGAGAAAAAAATGTAGTGCAAGTTTTTTGAAAGTTTTTTTGGGTGCTGTAAACATCCTCCAAAAAAACACTATTGAATAGTTTTTGATTGGATGTTACCCCGATTGTCAGCAATCAGATGGGAAAGTTGACACACAGGTGTCAGAAAATGCATTGTCATCATCAACATAAACGATCATGTGATGCCTTTCCCAGGACAGGACAATTGAATAAAAGCTCAAGTCCCTGGAAGCTCAGGGCAATCGTCACAGGAAGTTATTCTTGGTACAAGTGTCTCCCATCCTGGTCCTGTCCGTGAAGAAACAGTAGAAAACATAGGACTGTTCCAGCTTCCATGTTCCTGAACGATTGTCACATGCAGCTATCTGGCAGTAAATAGAGGTATAATTTAGGGCCGAAACCTTTATAAACTCTCTCTCCCACTCTAGAGGTTAGGCACACAGCATAGCGATTAGGTTGATTGCCGATTTCTATAAGTTTATATGTTAACAGCATTTAGTCATTTAATTCTTTATGTATACTCTTGTATATTAGATTAAGTATATAATAAACTCCTTATTTGTTTGTTAAACCTGTGAACCTGTCTATCATTGCTTGCACTGACACCTGTCGACTTTCTCACCTCCCTTGCCACTTGATACATCCCATCCAACTGACCAGGAGATCAAATCTCACCGATCCGTGCCAGTAAGTGGTTACTAGGGCACCTCCCTATAGCCCTCGGCTTATCTCACAACTGTATTTGGAATAGTGTAATAATAATAATTCTATTAATATAATTTAGCATAAGAATCACTAATACCTTCATAAAACTGATCACATTTATATCATTGATATTTTTATATATAAATTTTAAAAATCATATATACCTTTACATGACTCTGTGCTGCAAGATTGTAAATTTCAGATGGTTGAATTTGATTAACTAGTTTGACTAGACAGGTGCTGTCTGTTAAATCACCATAATGTAGCTTCATTGCTATAATTAAACAAACATTTAAATAAAACACAGCAAAAAATAATCATCAGAAAATCTATAATGAACTATAAAAATATAAAAAATTTATTATAAAAGTTGTTAAAAAAGAAAATATGTATTCAATAGTTTCAATAAGGAAAACCATTAAATTACTTAATATAATTAGTAATACTGAAATGAAAATTTAATAATTATTTAATAATGTATATCAAATTAATAATTTAAAAAATAAATTTACACTATGGTATTTATAGTATATAAGTATCAAATGTGCATTTGAAATGTTTAATTTTTACACAGAAAATATCAAATAGACACACCTGTACACAAGTGTGTCTATTTGATAATAGACACACCTGTTTAATATATCTAATAATTTATTACTTAAAATTAAGAATATATTTTCCATTGTTATATCTTATATATCTTTCATTAATCATTTTTAAAACATAAAAACTAGATATTTTTAAGTATAAATACTAATTTTTAAATTATTTATACTTTATATGTAATAATTATTTATATCTATATGTAAGTGTATCTAGATATATCTAGTATTAAGTATTTTAGATTATTATATATGTATGTTTAGTTTTTTCTGGATATTGCCTCAGCTATAAAATTTATTAATGATTCTGCCATAAAATTGTTAATTAATATTTAACCGGGTGTCCCCAGAACAGTTTGCTGTTCTGGGGACACCTGGTGATCTGATGGACCTAGTTTCAAATCCAAATAAAACCTGAAATTTTCTGGGATGGTGTGGTGTGATCAAGATATATAAGGCTTTATTCATCATCATAAAAATGCCCCATTGTGAATCCATGATGAAAAGAGACTTAGTACCAACAGGGCAGAAAGTGTTAATAACAAAGCAAAACAAATTTCTACAGAAATATGTACAACACAGTATTTTCCATAGTATCATATTCTAAGAAAAACTTAATAGTATCTGGTTATTTAAGTTAAAGTTTTAATTTACACAAACAGATAAATTTTATTAAAGAAAATGAAAAAAAAAAAAAAAAAAAAAAATCACTTGAAGATCTAGATTTTACTTAGAATTTCAAAATATTATAATTTTGGAAAAGTTACCTTTATTTTATGATTCAATCTAAAGGCTATTATAAAGATTAAATTTAAATAAAATCTTTATGGAATCAGTTTTATAATCTAAACCATATACATAAAAAATAAAAATTATTATTATTAATTTTTAAGGGCATTTATTATTATTAAATGAAAAGTATAATTAATTTTAAAACTTTTTAAATTTTTGTATCAGTAATAATATACCAGCTTACAGAAATCAAGAGTTAATAAATTTAGAAGTCTGTAATCAATGCATTATCTTATTAGATTCAGTTTTATATAAAAAATTGATTATAATATCTTCATTCAAGATTGCTCAGATTGTCACTTAAAATTGTAGATGAATTTGAATTGAATTCCACTGTTACAATGTTTATTAAAATAAAAAGTAAATATAAATTTTCTGTTCATATACATTTCTTCAACATAAATTATTTATCATAAGTAATAAACAATTGGCAGACATAATAAGTCTCTATTTTACATTACCTTAAAATATCACATTACTGAATTATAAACATAAATTCAAAACAGTCTGAAATAGAATTTTCCTTCTATTTTTCAATTTATATTACTTTAAGTTATAGAATTTAATTATAATACATAATATAATAAAGTTTATAACATTTAAAAAAAATGAATACAGAATTTGCTTTAACTAAATTTTAGAGAATATTAAAATAATATAATATTTTCTAAAACTTGTTATATATATATATATTAAACATGATTCTTGATTTGTTTTTTTATTTTACTATGTAATTTTTAACCCTTTTCCACTTTCTACATATGATCATCAGTTTTCTTATTATTTTAATAACCTGACATGCAATAAATAAATATTTCATGTAGAATAACACATTAAATGTTACCTACAAAAAAGTTTTCAATTAGATAAATCCAAAACCTCTGTATTTAATATGTAGCTAATGTAATTATTATGTAGCTAATGATTATATATAAAATGATAACTTTCAACTTTTGAAGTTGTACTTTATATAAAATGCAAATTTATAACAGAATTTCTGAAATATTAATAAACATCTAATTATATTAGATTACAACTGAAAAGAATATCATTCTGCACATCCCATCTTTTGTTTTCTAAAAACAAGTAAATCATAACATTTAAGATAAAAGTATAATTAAATTCAAAAGAAAAGATCTATCATTTATTTGTGAAATTAATCCACCTGAATAGAGTACTGTAATTTGTTGTATTCATATTTGTAAAGTATTAAGTAAATCATGTAAACTGTATTATTAAAAATAATATGTCTTTTATAATTATTACATTTACGTTTTATTGACAAGGCTATGTCTTGTTCATAAAATCATGGTGCCATCAACAGCTCCATACCTTAGAGGTACGAAGGAGTACGTCAGGAGTTGCAATTTGGCAGAGAGTATTAGGTGCCCAAATCATGCATGCGCGCACACACAAAAAAAAAAAAAAATTAGACTTGTAGGTACTCGGGAGACAGAGAACAGAGTCAAAATAAAATACAAAATGGTGAAACGCTTTATACAAACAGGCACTAGTGTGAGATTTGTGCATGCATTGCTCGTTGGGAAGTTGGAAATGCAAACGTTGTGAAATCGAATTTTGACAAACGAATTATTGAAAAAAACCCATTTACTTGTCCCGTGTTATTCCCAACATATCTCTGGTCACGACCTGCTGACCTTGACCGGTTGACCCGAGATATCTCATTTCAGCATTGGAACGTTTTTGAAACTAGATGGTGTTAGTTGTTATAATTTTATATTAAAACTAATTTCCGAAATATAATTTTTTTTTAATATAAAATTATAACGACTAACACCATATACCAAATATATATATATTTTGTTTGTGCAAAATAAAAAAATATTTTCAGATGATACAATCAATAGCCACAATTATTATTTTTGAAAATGAGAAATTTTTGTTAGGCATGGACAAAAATTCAACCTGGGGTGAGATGCAACAGAGAAATTTCGACATTGGATAGATTAATTTCACTGAAAATACCTTGTGGTCATGGCCATGGCTGGCGAAGTTTGAATGATCATGTCAAAAACTAGCAATACTAAGGAAGATTGGAGAATGAGAACAAGACCCACTGTGAGCATCAAAGTGATCCTGCTTACTGTAGCCAAGAACAGGCCCGTGACAACGCAACCCGTTGTAACCACAGCAGCAATGAAGCCCACCGTAATCTATGCCAGGACTCAGAGTACTGGTGTCAACTTTTCCTCATTGGAGAGTGCTCATTTTTCTCTTTTCCTTAGAAAACAGTGCACAGTCAAGCCCCAAGTCTCCGAGACATAGTCTTGTCCCAAAAATGGCTTTGGCGTTTTACTTGTTTATACTAAATTTTAATTAATTATCTAACTTTAATTTTCTGAAAATCTAGAAACAACTGAATAAAATCTTAAGAGAATTTTATAAATCCCTGACCTCAATGGCTAGAACTTTCTATATATTAACAGGACTTATTATACTGGAAAATTATGGATGCAGATATTTAGTTTTACAGATCAAAAATAATGTTCTTTATTTAGTTCACCTGTGAACTAAATAAAGAACATTATACCAGGTGAACTAAATAAAGAACATTATTTTTGATCTGTAAAACTAAATATCTGCATCCATAATTTTCCAGTATAATAAGTCCTGTTAATATATAGAAAGTACTAGTATACAAAATAAATTTTAAATAGAGTTAAAAAGGACACAAAGGCATAATAATCAATGGCTAGAAGTCTGTCATTGCACAACAATCTCTGTATTATGTAACTATTGCTAACAGAACAGCAGACTTTCTGAAAATTTTCAAAATGAAAAATATTTATCACATTATTAAATATAATTACTTTATTTTCAAAATCAAACAAAAACATTAAAGTCAAATGCATATTTTCTACTTAAGTATATCATCTATTAATACTTACAACCAGCAGTATGGGTTAATGGATCCCGATAAAGATGCTGAATACGACCAGTATTAAATGAACTGGATCTTCTTATTATCCCATGCACTTCATATCCTTTTGCTAATAAAAATTCTGCTAAATAAGAACCATCCTAAAGGAAATTTTTTTAAACAAAAAAAAAAAAAAAAGAAAGGTTTGATGAAATTAATTACCAAAACTATATATTTAGCTACACATTATATTACACATACACTGTAAAATTTTTCATAAAGATTATTGTTTATATTTTCTTAAGTACACAATTTTTAAAATGAATAAAAAAACTATTATTATTAATACAATGAAAATTGCATTATTTTAGCTGAATATAAAATTTATATTTCAAATAAAATATTTATGTCAAAATTAGTTTTGTAATATGCATGTAGATGATAATATATACAAGCAATATATTTTATTTTATTTAAATATTGACATAAAAATAAAATACTTAAATCTGATGATATTGCATAATTGTTTTAATTTGGAAAACAGCACAAAAATAAAAATTCTATGACTTTACATATTTCTTTAAGTAAATTGAACATAACAAATGATACTTTATATTTTTAATAACATATTGAATAACGTAACATTCAATTTATGATAAAATTATAATATACCCAATTGTTAAATAAGAATTTTGATATTAATTTTGGTTTGATATTACTTTATATTATATATTTCAAATATATTAAGTAACACAAATAACAAACTTTTTTCTTAAATAAATCACTTTAAAAATATATCCTCAACATATACAGTATTTTATTAAATTTATGAATTTCTACATTTAGGAATCATTCAATAAATTAAACATCAAATTAACTCTACAATATTCAACACTCCTCTCCTAACTTTAAATTTTCTGATTCAAGTTACATCATATTAAAATAGTATTTACGAAAATTATATTTTTATAAGTTTTGTCGAAATTGTACCATAATAAAAATATTCAACTTTTTATTTGTTTAAATACACATTTTATTTTTTATCTGTTTCTTTTATTTAAAATTTTTTCTGCTAACTTTTTCAACTGATTAATAAATATAAACACTGTATATGAATACTTTTAAACACTAAAATTTGAAAATGTAAATAGCAAAATTAAAATGAAATATTAATTGAAAAATAAACAGAGATTTAAGAGTAAATACAATTATAATTTTAATAGTTATTTTTATACATTGAATATATATTTTTATCATAGTTTTGTAAGCAATTTTTTTCGGTAAAAGTTTATCTAGGTAGTCCTTACGACACGAAGGTCAGTTTTTAAAATGTATTGGTCTACTGCTTATTCTACATGCTTAATTTAATATTTTAAAACTATTTTAATATTTAATTCAGTTTCCAAAAGTAACATTTTAAATATAAATTTGGAAATAGAGAAATAGATTTTTTTTTTAAATTTATATATACCAAATACATGTAAATAAATGTATTTTCTATATTATTTAGCTTAAAAAATTGAGAAATTTTCAGTTTCCACTTTCTCCTGTGATTCAGAAATATTAATTGTAAACATTATAATTTCATAAAATGTAATATTCTACATACGTTAAAATTTAAAAAATATCTAATTAATTTCATTTAAACATTTTTTCACAGCACTTTTTGCTATGAAAAAAAAAATGCTATTTTGGGAGTTATCTTACTACACTTGTAATTTAACTCTATACAATAAAATGACAATAAACAACTTGTCATTTACATCATTTATAATTAATTTTAGAAACTGGTGATGCATTTAATATGTCTACAAGTTAAAAATTCAATGCTTATTATATTAATGATACTATCAAATTATTTTTTCTTACTTGGCCAGTAATGCCTGTGATGAGGGCGACTTTCCTCCTATCATCACTATTTACGTTACACGCCATCTTCCTTCCGTTTGGAATGATGACTAGAGAACACACGTTACAAAACACGTTATCCGCAAACTGCCGTTACGATCGTATGCACTAGCGCCATCTTTAAAGATTTCGTAATAAATTTTCGGCGAAAATAAAAATGCTTTTTAAAAGCTAATTATTAATGAATATATTTTAAGCTGAGTTTATTTTAGTTTATAAGTTGCAATGTACAGAAATTCAGAAGTTTATTCGAAATATTAAATTAAAGGCGCCTGCGTTTTGTCTAATTAACATAATTATACTGTACTTTTACGTCAATTTGACGTCATTTTCGCATTTTATCCTAGGAAAGTTGTAAGAATGACGTCAAATTTACGTAGCAGCTATTCGGACAAAACGAATGCAAAATAACGATATAGAGGTTCGTTAATTCAGCACCCGATAATACAGAATGTTCGGTACTCCGGCACGTTCTAAAAAACATCGTAGTCGATATGTACAAATATTGGGGGAACGTGCCAACGACAACGAGTAAGAATGATTTCGCATTGTCGAGTTTTGAATGGGTATACAAAATAAGGTTTATATGTTGTGTACAGTTTCTGGGATTGTTCGCCCGGCCTAAATCGCGGATACCCCAGAGCGGTAGTCTGACGTCAGAACAGCATGAGTCTTCCGTTCGCCGAAACACATCTAAAATGTTACGCTCTATTTCATTATGCGTCACAATAATAATAATATGTGAAAAATTGCAAAACGTTTGCTTCGTTCTACTTTATACATAAAACAATAGCAAATTGATTGTGAAATGATAGTTAAATTTATTTTTCTTTTTGAGAGAATTGAAAATGGTTTAAGCTACTGTATATAGTATATAGCCAATCTCGTTTTACACGCGATTACGTTTTCTCTGAGTTATGCGTTCGAGGAAAATATTTCTCTTTCTCGAATAAGCGAAAAATTTGATATGCGAGAAAAGAAACAGGATTTAAAAAATTATCATCTAAAAAGCGAATAGTAAAATTTAACTATGGGGCTAAAAAAAGATATTTTCTCTAACAGTATTCACCACTCGCTATCTATAATGTACTGTACAGTACACACCCTCTTTATCTATCATCACGAAATCAATATAATTATTACCGTTACTATTAATTCTTACATTAATTCCTGGAGCATATTGTTTTGTAAGCCGGTACAAATATCTTACCCTATAACATATTTACAATTTTATATTCAGTTAAGATACAATATATTCTATAATTCATTAGATAAGATAATAAGTGACTATTTTCATCATAACATGATACACAATGCATGTTCTTACACGGTTGAACATATTTATAATATTGATTTTTCAATACTACACTAGAATAGTTATGGGAATTTTTTAGAGCATTCTATATTGATATAGTACATGCACATGTTAATTAAATAGCTCTCTTGTGGTATATTCCAAAATATTTCTCAAGTAACACCAATTTAATTCTCTGTTAAGATATATGAAAATATATTATATGCATTTATTATTAATTGTCTACTCGGACACAACTTATTATTAGGACTTTACACTGGTGCTTTGGATATTGATACAAAGATGAGATCTGAATGAGATCTGAATTACTACAGGTGATATAATAAAGAAATTTTGTTTTTTCTGATTCAGATCTCATCTTTGTATCAATATCCAAAGCACCAGTGTAAAGTCCTAATAATAAGTTGTGTCCGAGTAGACAATAATAATAAATTAGAATTAAGGACTGTAAAGCAACTATATTCAATATATTTATGTGCTTTATTCTTTGCCATGTTGTTGAGTTTGAGTATCAGAAACTTAATTCATGCATTTTATTTTTGAAGCCATATATAAATAGAGTGACAGTTTACAAATTTATGGCTGACTTTAAATAAAATTGAATTAAATCAATTATAATTGTAACTTTTCAATATTTATAATTTCACAAGATGTCCATATTATTTTATTGCTTCTGTAATTTTGGTAATAAAATTTTTAATATAATCTTTAATCATCATAAACTGTACAAGTAAAAATTCTAGATATATATATATATAACTCTCTGCCCTGTGGGCTCTAAGAGGGCCTCTTTTAGCAAGCCCATTACAGGTTTGGCCAGGTATAGATGTTATATTGATTAAATATTATAATAATAATATTTAATCAATGACTAACACATTATTTTTGTGTAGAGAGAATTTAGATATTGTATTTATTTATTATATTACTCAAATTCAATGAATTCTAATAAATGTTCTCAGAGTATTTAATTTTAGTTGAAAACATTTATTAAATAAACAATTTTCTCACATCAAACCTTGGGTGATGTAGTAAGAATGTAATTCTCAGAGTATGCCAATAAATATATTTTAATTTAGCAACATAGAACTTTTGGCATCTTCATATATTAATAAAAAATTATTATAGTTAAATTCTGTTCCTTAAATATAGTATTGATCTTTACTATGTAAGTGAATACTTTATAATTACTAATTGTCTTTATATTATGAAATAAACATAACTAATGTACATTAAAATTAATATAAATTATTTTTTTGTTGAAAGATATATGTTCTGCTTTTAATTGTTTCTAGAGATAAAGAAGAAAAACACACCCATTTCAGCACAGAAGATTTAGGAAAAGAGTATTTAGTATATTTAAATCATTCTATGCCTTTGGCATTCAGATCCATTATTTTTTACTGTATTCTGGTTAAAAAAAAAAAAAGAAGGTAAAATTAGAATGAGCACTGTTATTTATCAGTGAGAATTGAAAAGAAATCCTTTACAGTTACGGCTATTAAAATAAACTCTTCATTGACTGCATTATATAAATAAACAACTCATACAGCCTTTTAAACCAGAGCTGTTTTTATTACTATTCAAACTTTTTCAGTCATCTTTAATAAATGAGAAATAATTAAAGATGACTGAAAACATTTGAATAGTAATAAAAACGGCTGTGGTTTAAAAGGTTGTATGAGTTAGCTATTAAAATAGTCTTTGTGAATATATGCAAAAGCTGCTTAGTATTGTTTAATTAAACAATAATTTTATTTGAGATGGGCTAGGTAGAGTATATCAAATAGCTGAATGAAGGCTGTTTGGAGTATTTACTTTTCTATGGGAAATTGCAAGTTCACTTGTAAGATGCAGGGCAATTTTTTGAGCCTTTTTTAAAAAAAGTTGCATCTTATATGCCATAAAATATGGTATATTTAAAATTAATCCTGGAAGCAGAATGTTGATATTATAATCTATAGCATACTAGTATATTACATGTAATGATAAGATTAGGGAGAGAAAATGGAACATTATAAAACAGGTGTGTTATCATTTATCTATTTTTTTTTTTTATAAAGAGCTGATAATGTGAGCTCTTAACTTTTCAATGTCTAAATGGAAAAAGTGCCTAATTTGCAAACAACACTATTTAAAAACATAAGCAAGCAAATATATGTTTATTTATCCCTAACTCTCTTATATTAAAATTTAATTACATTATTGAATAATGATAATAAAATAAAAATTATCAACAGGTTTCTATTCTTTTTTTATGATAAATTTTTAAAACTTTTCCATTTGTTTTTTTTGCATTAAAGTACAAAACAATTATATAATTTATTTTTTAATCAATTAATATATTTTTAAGGAATTGAATTATTAGTATTAAATATATTTATTACTTTCATTGCTAAAAAGTGAGAAATATTATATAAGTGGGAGAATATGAAGAAATTAGATTTATCAAATGTAATTTTTATTCTGTAGACTTAAGTATTAAAGTTACTAGCAGCTTTTTTTTTAAATCTCAAAATTTTAGTGTGTTAATTCCTTGAGAAGTATCAAAATTTGATGAGGAAATTTTGGCACAGTTGTCACAAAGAGGACGAGAAGAAACATGTTTGGGATCCTCAGTATCCACAGACTATAAAAGAGAGGGGCACAAGCCATAAAAAAGGGCATTGTAGATTATTCAAGAAATTTCAAACTATGATTCAATGTCAGATTAGTGCTCCTACAAGGTGACATTGGTTGCACTTGGGGCTAATTGTCTTTGAAAACAAGTTGTGTGGTTTTGGTCGACATATCAAACAAAACTATATAAAAATAATTTAACGGGACTGTATTGATAGCTACAATAAAGGAAACTGAAAACACTTTAATAGAGCCAGCCAATTTATTACTTAGGTTCTGAGAGAAACTACATGTATTCCATGTGCTCACTATGCTGAACTCCTACCAACTCACTGTTCTTCACTCATGTTTCCAGCTCAACTTATCATCACTTGCCAGTGTTGCCAGACTGGCAGATGAGTTCTTTACCCCATTTTTGCTTAATACCCAACAGGGACAATAGATAAATAATGTTCATTAGTTTTTTTAAAAATAGCAGAAGAGGCTAGAAATCATGAATTTTCTGTTGTTTGTTGATCATTGAATTTTGGGACCCCCTTAGGGATTACAAAAAGAGCAAACCAGATGAAAAAGGAGGTATACGCCACTGTTGGGATTTGTAGTGACAGCCTTGAGATCACCCATCCTCAACAAATTTTGATCCCATAATAGAATCACCACTATGGAGTCAAGATTTATTAGGAGTCTTATAATAGTTATAAGCCTATTTTGCTAATTTCAATATAAACATTACCAAACAGTCCAATTAAATCTAGTTTTAGATACTGTATTTTACGGACTATAAGAGACACCCTAATTTTTAAGCAATTTTTTTAAAAAATAACATTTTTACCATTTTTATTATTAGATTGCAAAGCCAGACTAAAAAAAATTCTTAGTTTATAAAATCAAACTGACCTTTAAAATCCCTGAAAATTGTCATCTGAACTTTCTTCTTCCTCTTCGTTGTCCTCTTCATATATAAGATGGTCTTCACTGCCATAGAGAGCATTACTTATGCTGCACTTCTTGAAAGATTTAACAATAATGTCTTCTCTCACTCTAGACCACGACTGTTTTATCCACTGACACACTTGTTTGATTTTAAATCAAACACTGGACATTTTTATATTAATTTCGAGTATAAGACGCACCTGAATTTTGGAGGCAATTTTTCGAAGAAAAAAGTGCATCTTATAGTCCGTAAAATATGGTATTTGGTAATCTTTACAGACTCAGTCTTAATCATACCATTATCAATGGGTAAACATTGTTTTATAATAAATTTATATATATGAAAAATTGATTAGTTAAATTATTTACACATTAAATTTTATATAGATGGTGTACAATAAATAATAATACTATAACTGCTTCTCAAAGAATTATTGTACAGCTTTGATGTTGGAGCACTTGATGCAGCAAATCCTAACACATTTATATTTTAAACTATTTTTTTATTTCTGTAAATAATTACAGAAATGAAGAAATAGTTATGCTACCTTTAATATATTTTGTAATTTATTTTATATTGGTCTTTATATTCAGTAATAAAAAAATATTGAAGGCTTTTGATGATTTACAATATGCATGAATCAAAATATATTAATGTTTCATTTATTATTTTTATAATAGTTAATTTTTTCACCATCTCATTATCAGAAGCACGAGAAAAGTTTAAATTGTGATTAAAATATTTTTTAATTTCAAAATATTCTCAAAAATCTTTTATTTTCATCTTATATACAAAAGCAGAATTATAAACTTCAAATGGGGCTTGTCTGATGAATCATTTCATTTGATTAATTCGTCAGAGATACTAATAATTCAAAACTATAATATAGTTTAAGTGTAGCTTTGAATTACCATTACTGTAAACAGGGGCAGATCTATGTAGGAACTAATAGGGCTTAAGCCCTGGACTCCCAAAAATTGAATTATGATCATAAATTTTCAATAATTTTTTATTAATGATGAGCACTTATCAATATAAGTTTGTCATTCAACACCATTTCATATATAAATATATTTCAAGTCTGATTTTGATGTTATTAAAAATGAATTTTAAACGCCAATTTAAAGATTCTTAATCTAACAAAAATAGGGCCCCAATGGTCTTCAATAAGACCAAGGCCCTGAAAAACCTAGATCCGTCCATGACTGTAAATGTATATAAAAAGTTGCTTATTCTAGTCCATTCTTAAATTACCTTAAAATTGGATTAGTTTTTTTTGTGATAGACAAATATATTTGGACTATATAACAGAACTCAATTTACCCATTAAATAAATAGGTATCAGAATCAGCCATTTACAAGGGTGAAAAACAAAGCATTGATCCAAATTACTTAATTACTTACCAAATTATGAGAATCCACACTAGATCACATTTTTCCACAATCAGTTTTCATCATTGATTGTGGAAAAATACCTTATTGCAAACCATTCAACTAATATTGAAATAAAATGGTAACAATTTTCATGCATTTTATTATTATTAATACAATGACCAAAAAAAATTTTATATAGATGGTGTACAATAAATAATAATACTGTAACTGCTTCTCAAAGAATTATTGTACAGCTTTGATGTTGGAGCACTTGATGCAGCAAATCCTAAAATAATATATCAATGATATCAATTTTAAATATGCTTATACCACATTAATGAATTAGAATTTTATGTATGAAAAAATATTGCTCATTCTAAGCAATTTTGTATAAATACTTTAATTTATATAACCATTCTTTTTTCCCACTTTTAACTCTCTGCTTGTGGACACTAAGAAGGCTTTTTCCATGTCCATCATGGGTTTGGAGCCTCATGTATCTGAGACAGACCATCCAAATTTGGTTGTGGTCCTCAAACCATCATTCTATTGATACTGTATATATTACAAGTTGATACTCTTCTACAGTAACTATGACACTTTGTTCTCTTATACGAGTATTTTCACTTATTGTTAAATCTAATCTTATAATTAATTATTTTGTAAATTGCTATGCACTAGGCTTGTGGTTTTTCAACTGGGGTGCCATGAAATATAGTAACAAGCAGTACCATAATGCTTTTTATATCTATTATTAAAAGTTATATGTCATTAAAATTACTGACATATTTAATATCTTTGTAATCATTATATTGAAAATACTGTACTGTATACAATTGAAACTACCATATTTACTCACATATAAGATGAGGTTTTTATCCATTTTTCACCGCTTCAAAAACCTAGGCCCCGTTCTATATGCGCGAGTGAAGGATTCTTTTCGTTTTTGTATAATTTTTGTAAACTGTGTATTTGCACTTTTTACCGGATTCTCACCTTCTGGTGTTTAAAAACAAAAGTATTTTATCTGGATCGTTTGAATCGTTCTTGTGTATTGTCAGGAGTAAAGATGAATAGCAATAGGAAAAGCAAAGCTTTTGAATTGAATTCAAAAATTACACAGAAGCTCGATATAAGTTTTAATTCATTCCCACATGAAAACAGATGATTATTTGAAAATCATAATTCAATAAACTCATAAATGTAATCGACTGTTAAGAATTGGCAAAAAAAGTTCTGGATTGTCCAGCTTTACATGAACAAATTATGTTGTCGATTTTACAAGATTTTTCTTTGAAGTTTAAAATGCCAGTAATCTTTGCGGGACAATGTGTGCATTTGATATTTTCTTATTAAACAAAATAAAATTAGAATTGTATTAATAAATCTAATTTTTGTTGTTTTGATCTTTAAAGTCATATCTTGTCCTATATGCGAGGTTGTCTTATATTCGAGTAAATACAGTAATTCTACACATACTTATAATATAATATATATTAAAGTACATACAGTAGCAGGAGTGCTGCAAGAAAAAATTACCAAGTTGTAGTGCCACTAATAGAAAAAGGCTGAAAAACACCGCAGTAAATCCTCAAATGTCTTAGATGTAATAAAAAAAAAATGTTCTAATAGAAAAATTTAAAACCTTTCTTTGTATTCATGCTAAAAGGTTGAGTCAATGATCAATGAGCATAAATTATTGAAATGTACATTATGTTGTTACTTTATTCATACTTATACATTATAACATTTTAACACATCCTGTATATTATGAATTGATTATTAACATATACCTGTAAAATACATTTAATTTAAACTTTTGGCAGTAGTAAATTCTCTTCCCCAATTAATCTTTTAAATCAAAGACCTGCTAAGCAATGACTATTTTTTTTTTCTAAAATTTTTTTACAAAGCACTATTATTTTCAGATTTATATATACAGTAGAGCATCGATTATCCGACTTAATTGGGGACTGGGATTGGTCGGATAACTGAAAAGTCGGATAACCGAAAAGTATGAAAAAATACATTATTAGTATAGTGTATTAGGCCTGGTTTAAATACTAGCCTCCCTTTCATGGTCAAGCCAGTGCTGCCAGCTAAAACATGCAAAAATTTAACAGAAATAATATTAAAGTAGCCAAGACATAACCAAATATTGTAGCGCCACATCACTAGCGGACATTTGAATTTGCCGACTAGAACGCGGTCAGTTAATCGGGGGTCGGATAATCGATGCTCTACTGTATTTATATTAATAATAATAAAAAGTAAGTTGAAACAATTAATTTAAAACAAACTAAGTTTAATTTGAATAAATCATCATCATATAATTAATTTTACTACTTTAAGAAATGAAAAAATTTACATATCTTGTTTGCAATATTAATTATTTTTTAAAAATTAAATTGTATATTTCAGAGATATATTAAAAAAATGTTAAAAATTTGATAAAATAAAGATAGCATGTAACTGTTCTCAAAAGTTTAAGATTATTCTGTTCAAAATGTTGAACATTACTTAAAATATTTAATAGAAAAACTAAGTTTTTTAGAAGAGAGCTACTGCTTTACAAATAAAAAATATAGGCATTTTCAAAATTTCTAATTATTGTAAAGTTTTTAATTTAATGTTTTCCGAACGTTTTAAACAAAATAAACTAAGAAGATTTAAGATTATAAATAAGTATGCATCACTATTTCCATAATACCATTCTCTTTATTTTACAATAAGAATTGTTTACTGGAAAATTTAAGTTATTATAAAAAAAATCTGAAAAGGCAAGATTTTTTTTTCAATACAGAACTACAACAACAACTATTTTTCTCTCTCGCAAGCAACTGGTAAAAATTCAAGTGTGATATAAAGACCAAATACCATCTAAAATTTTACAGAATCATTAAGACTGATATGTTTCAGTTATGCAAACTACATTTTCTACTATACAATTCAATAAAAATAATAGTTTTCATAAATATATTATTGATTTATAAATGATATAACAAAATTTAATATTTTTTTTAACAAAAAGAAATATGTACAACTACTGTTATGAAATTTTTATTTTTGAAAATATATCTCTAGGAAGGAAGAAGTTATTCTGTCTGAAATAATTTAATGAAAATACTGATGAAATCTATAAAGTAAACCTATTAAACTCCATAATTTGTGTTTATATGTGAAAATAAATGCTTTTGCTCACTTAATTTTAACTAATAGTTAAAAATAATTTAAATATATATATACAGTAGAGCATCGATTATCCGACTTAATTGGGGACTGGGGTTGGTCGGATAACTGAAAAGTTGGATAACCGAAAAGTATGAAAAAATACATTATTAGTATAGTGTATTAGGCCCGGTTTAAATACTAGCCTCCCTTTCATGGTCGAGCCAGTGCTGCCAGCTAAAACATGCAAAAATTTAACAAAAATAATATTAGAGTAGCCAAGACATAACCAAATACTGTAGCGCCACATCACTAGCGGACATTTGAATTTGCCGACTAGAACGCGGTCGGTTAACTGATAAGTCGGTTAATCGGGAGTCAGATAATTGATGCTCTACTGTATAACTTTTTTCTGTTTATGATAATGTATTCACCCAATTTCAATTTAGCTAACTATAGTTTATACAAAACTGAATTCATGTTTAAATATTTGTGTATTTTTAACTGTAAAAAATAATAATTGTTATTTTAAATTTAAAGTACAGTAGGCCCTTGATTTGAAACAACATTTAGAACTTTTATAAGTAGAAATTAATCAATGTACATTATATCATCATCTTGTTCATGCTTATGTGTTATATCAACCTTTTAATACATCCTGTACATTTTAAGTTCATTATTAATATATACTTTTAAAAATACATTCAATTTAACAGATTTTCAAGCAATATGGGACATTTCTTTTCCAATAGTTCATTAAATCAAGGACCTACTGTAATGTAACAAAACACAAATGATTATGTCAAATTTGATATTAACTAAAATTTGTTTATATCAGCTCCAATGAAAATTTTCAGAATAAAAAGTAAAAATACTTTTGTTTGTAATCAGATTTCTCCCTATCCTCATCACTTTTTAATATTTTTTATTAGAATTTCATTAATATCAGTAATTTGTGAATTTAATTATTAAAGCCAAAACAACTATTTTATCTATTTTTTAATAATTCACATGTTAACATGAATTTAGTTTAATGTTCAAAAATATTTGAATGCAATATTAAGAATTTATATAGTAAACTATTTAATTTGTTCACTAAAATAATAATTCTATTATGTAACTAAATAGATTTTGTTGCAGATGAATCCTGTGTAAAAAGTAAAGTGATTGTCATTATTCTAATTTAGTCAATAAAAATAAGAATTTATTTTAAGAAATTTATTCTTATATTCAAAATAAAAATATTTTGGTTGTTATAGCATTTATAAATCAATTTTTTCTTCTTTTTGTTTTTCTAGATATTTCATTATCTAATTCAGTATGATCTGAATAATTTTAATAATTACTAAATCATTAAGTTAATTATAACAGACAATATGAATGTGATAGGATCATGGATTACATGATTTAATATAAATTACACAGATTCAGTTTTGTTTTCATCAGCACTAAGAATTCTACATCAAATGTGAAAATAAAACTTTAAAAAAATTTTTTTTGACACGACGATCATACGATTTGTTTTGATAAATACTACTTTCTTCAAAATATATCTACAATATATAATAAATATTGCCTTTAAAAATTTCCGTTTTTAAAACACATAAAATTATTCAAATAATAAATTGGAAGTCCTTTTTTAGATATACATGTACGATACATAGCAAAATTCTTTGATTACTATATTTTTCTTATATATATAAATTCTATGAATTAAAAACAAACAAAAACAAAGTAGGATCTCCAATTTTAAAGAAAAACTATGTTTAAAACGTCTAACACACACAGAATCTTTCCAAAATTTATTCAAATGACAGTAAGATGTCTTAATGTTTCACTTTGTTTTGCCAAACCTGAGTTTCTTTAACAATTTTTACACTTTTCAGCATATGTTTATGTTTCAAATTATACAGTAACTTTTCCATAAAAATAATCATTAATACATTTTTCAATGTTAGATTACAGCAAAATAATGTCATCAAGGAACATAACTCAGAAAATAATTTGTTAATAAAAAAAATATTTTTGCATACTATTTATGAATTTCACACTTTTATCTAAGTTTTTCGTGGCACAGAACATTAGATGAATCAATTAGTAAGATTTCACTAACTACTTGCCTAAATCAAATATAAAACAGATGAAATAGGAACATTATGCTATAAAAATGAGATATTAATGTATCAAATGAGTTTTATAAATCAATTTTTGAGCTGTATTGATACAATACCTACTCTTATACACAAAATTAAATATGAGAAATAAAAATTTTTCTCAAAATAACTAATTACAATTTTAATTACAAATATTTCTTTACAATGCCCTTTACTGCGCAGTTAATATTTATAAGAACTTCTGTTGCATTACAGTTATTTACGTTGTAAACATTCCACAATACATTCTGTACTCACAACTGATTCAATCTTCATGCTCATCATCACTACTGTCTACATCACCTTCATTAGGCACATCCACTAAATGAATGTTACTAAGTAAATCTCTCATAGCATCCAATAATGAGGTGACGCTACGCCGTAAATCATTTGTATCGGAGTTCCTGTCACCACCAGCCGCACCACTTTCTCTATTAGCAGGAGCTGCATCTGCCACTGCTCCTTCTCTTGGCTAAAAATTACATAAATACATTTTTAGTCTTAAAAAAATATTTATATGTGTTTTTTTCACAATTTATTTTATTACATAAAAGTATAACTATATAGTAGTACAACAGTTTTGAAATTATTATTAAAAATGTCTGTTAAACCATTTTCAAATATTAATATTTTTCTGAACCAGAAATAAATCCAATGATGAAAATGCAAATTAAACCAAACTGATATTCAAAAATGATGAATACCATGATAAAAACATATTAAAATAAATTTCTGACCATCTTGCCAGAAATTTAAACTAGTCTTAATAAATTCTCTTCAATTTAACTGAATATTTTTGATAAGGCCAACTTAATATCTTCTGATAAAATGAGCAATTTACAAATAGTAATTTGTTCTTTCATCTGAAGGTATTATGTTGATCTTATCAAATGCATTATTGTTTTCTGTTGAGATAATTTAAAGTTAAGAAAATCACTCCAGAAAAAGGAATGTTTTTCATAATGTCTTTCAGATAAATTTTTAAACAACATATTTTATCATATCAATATCATCATCAGTTACTTCAATGAGAGATATGTGAGAAGTTTGTCAGAGTATTTTCTTTTTCAACGTGTCTAAAAACCTATTCCATTAACTAATTAATGAAATGTTCATTTTTCTTGTTTCCTATCTTATTACTAAGTTTTCTTTCTCTGTGATAATAGACACAGATCAACACATGTCTCATTGAAGTAACTGATGATGATATAAATGTGATAAAATATACTGTTTAAAAATTTATTTGAAAGACATTGTTTATCAAATTTTCGAAGTATGCGTAATATTCAATCTTGAATTTCAATATAAATCACAAAATGAAGCAATCTTGTTCTATTATTGCATAAAGTAGTCTTAATAACGTAACAAGAAAGTACACAAAATGGTGCATTGACTGAGTTTCAAAATTGCTCAATACCATAAAACTTAAAGAAATTGATATGCTGTTTCTTTAAGTTATAATATATATAACTTATTAATTAATTCACAGTTGAGAATGCAAAAGATAATATTGATTCCTGAAAAAAGACAAAAATACGAAATGAAAAAGAAGAGATAAATGAGGGCATTAAATAAACACAATTTAGACAATTTTTAAAAGAATAAATTACCACATCACTTTTTTTATTCATAATGTTTTTTAATTATGATATAGTTTAATTATAAACTTATTCATGTATCTTTTATTCAAGTAAATCTCTTCTATTTTACTCAATTACCACATTTCTGACATTTTCACTGATCTGATATAATTCTGCTTCGGTTTACACATCAAATAATTTTGTATGAAAATTTTGAATTTTCATACAAAATTAATATAGTAGAGCATCGATTATCTGAATCAATTAGGGACGGGTTGTTCGAAAAATCGATTTTTTGGATAACCGATTATGTATGAAAAAATACATTATTAATATAGTATATTAGTATATCCCAACAATAGTATATTAATATATCCCATGTTGAATTTTGAAATTTTTCTCCATTTCATGTTGCTTTGCGTTAAATTTTCATCGATGTTAAGCCTAACAAAAATTTTTATAATAATAATTGCGGCTATTGTATCGTTAAAAATTATTTCTTTATTTCATACAAACAAAATAAATATATTGAAAAATATAAAAACAAAAAACTTATACTTTAGAAGTTAATTTAGTATCAAAAACGTTCGATTCAGCACGACACAGTCCGACTGGAACGCTTTTGGTTAACCGATGTTTCGGTTGATCAGTGTTCAGATAATCGATGCTCTACTGTATCTATTTCTTTAATATTTTGACAGAAAAAAATATAAATTTCATGAACATTCTTTAAGAAATATATAAAAAAAATTTTTTAAGCAAAACAAACAAACAAACAAACAAATCAAAAACAAATCTTTTATGTCAATAAAAGTATTAAATATCACTCCATCTAGTTTTGGCTCAATTTATGTTTCATCATACATCTATGTAAAAATTCAGAAATTTGGTTTTTTCTTCTTCAAATCTCAAATCACTATCAAACCTTAAGTTTAAATTTAAACTAAGACCAATGTATTTTATGAGTTTTTACATCTCAGAATCAATTTTAAGATATTTATAAATGAATATCTTTAAATTGATTCTATGTAAAATTGTTTATCTTTACTTGAAAATTATTATAAATATGCAATAATAATATATAGATGCTGATATATTACAATTCAAATAAAAATTCTTACTTTTAAAGATGCAAAAATGGTGATATATTAATAATAAATATTAATAGAAAACATGAAAATTTTATTTTATTCAGTTTAAAACATACTATAAAGGAAAAAAATAAGCAAATAAAAAAAAATGTAGTAAAATAATACATATTTTAACCAGGTTGATTATATTTAAATCTTTAGCAGTTTTTCTATTTTCATTCTAGCATGTCATACAAAAGTTTTAATATCTAAAAATATGCACTACTTACAAGATTAAAGTTTGGAAGCAATGAACGGAAGAACATGCTCAATACTCCTTGATCATCAGCCATGCTTGACCTAAAAATATATTAATGCAAAGATTGAATTTAATCCATTTTAAAGCAATGCATACAAAATAAGAATATTTTACAAATAGCAATGAAATAAAAAATGAAACAGAAATTTAATATACAGAATATTAAAAAAAAAAATATCTACCGAAAAATGTTCAGTAAAACATAATTTTGAATTTTTGATTTATCAATTATAATAATTATTATAATTGATAAATCAAAAATTCAATTTTAATTATTTTTTTAATCATATTAATGTAAAATAAATTTCTCCACAACCTCAAAACAGCCTTTGATAACTTATTGACTCTGGTGACTATTGACCAGGTTGGAATGTAGCTAACTTATTAATTATTAACTATAATAATGGTAAAAACTAAGTATATCAAAGAATTTGTAAGATGCTGTATCAGAGTGTCTATCAATTGACAAAACTGAAATTTAAATATTTATTACAAAATTTTGAGTATCATTGGATCTGATTCCAAATCCTTAAAGTAAAACTTTATGCTTAAACTTTTTGGGTGTTAGCAACATATTACAATATTTTAATCTAAATAATTGGTATTTTGCTATTAAGCTTTAAAATTATGCCCATTTAAAAGTGAATTCTAATTTTTAAAATAAATATTTGAAAATAAAAACTATGCTGCAGGATGTAATTCATTATTAAACCTTATAACATTAAGGATAAAGAGTTTATAGCACCATGCATTTATCAGAACAAAAACATTAATAATATTAGCCATTTTATAATTTTAAATACAGAAACATCGAAGAAACAATCAAATCCAGCAAACAAAAAATTTCTTTCCATTATTTACACTTAATTGCTAAAACACATTGCATATTCTGAATACACATTATATTTCAGCAATTAAGAATATTCTGTTGTCACAGCAACATTAGAAATAGATACAAATTTAAATAATTTCAAATATAAAATTTAAATACACAATTTTCAGAAGTTTTAGGAAAGTTTGGAAGAAGAGATCAAATACAGACATTTTCATCTAAAATCTATATATTAAATTTTAAATTTATATTTTTACAAGAAATTATTAATTTTTTTGACATCATCATCAGTTTTAATTTGAATGGTCTTATTTTGCTCAATTTCACTGAAATGAGATACAGTTGAACCTATCTCAAACATGTTTATCTTGAAAATGTGAGAACTTGGAGTTTGAGAATGGACTTTTCAATATTTTTAAATGTTATTATTTGATTAACATTTTTAATTATTATTTTAAGTCAAAAAAAGATACAAAATTTATCTATTGTTATTACCTTTGCACTTCCTCTGATTCACACAGAGAAGTGACATTTACCCATCGAAAATGATAGTAAACAATTGGATATTGGCTCACAAATGTCTGATTTTCCTTAGTAACAGAACCAGGGCAAGAATTTGTGGGCATTCTCATTGGTCCATCCATTTTGTATATAAGGTGATTCTTCACTTTCAATAAATGCATTTAGTCATGTACAACCATACCTTTAGCCATGGGCTATAGTTACCCTCTGACATTTGATAAAGTTCCAACTTATATTTTTGGTGCTCTCACTGAGTACTGAATTATAAGTTTACGAAAATTCCACTCTCTGTGTATGAAGTGTTGAAGGTTCTCAAAGCATGTCAATATTATGTACCAAGTAATGATTAAATATTATTTGTAAGCTTTGCAATGACTTTTGTAACTCGTTAGTTACTTTCTCCTTGTAGATAATATTTTAATCATTAGTCATTTTATTTATCAAGTATTAATCTAATCGATTATTGTTATAATTATTATCATTTCTTGTATACATTTTATTATATAGTTGTTTAAATAAATATATGTAATTATTATTTTTTTTTAATGATATTGTCGCGTAGACGAACAACAATTAGTCGTTAGGAATACAAATGAATGTTTATTCACTTAGAGAATGTACAACCACTGCAGGTTGCAGTGCCAGATGAAAAACGCTGTTCAACCTGAAAGCTCGTGATTATATCCTGTGAGGATGGGAGGTTCCCATATGTAAATGATAATGGATTTACATTTGTTCTCAGACCAGGAGAACATATACCCAAAAAAGAATCACATCAAGGAGGCTCGAACAGGAAACCTCCCGTTTGATAGGCGACGACGCTGACCACTGGACTACGAATGACACAGTGGGAGAAATGAGCCATGGCAATATCAATTTGCCAAACTCCATCATCTTCTCCACATAAAGCAAACACCCTCCTACTTACTTACTTTAGGCTACTCGTATAAAACTAACTAATTAAATTTATATGCAATTTGGGAAGTGTACAATAATCCTAACTGGTGTCAAGACCCTAATGTTCTAGGCAGAGATTTTACTGATCTTCCCATCTCTTCTAAATTTTATCCATCCTGATAAGTGAGCGAGGATCTTATCAACCCCCGATCTCACAAAAACCTTTATCTTGAAATTTATTTTCCCCTAAATTTTCAACTTAAATTCAATATATTTTCCATGTTTATCTCAAATAATTTTTCCCAAAACCTCTATATCTCAAATTATGGACTGAAGTGTCAATTACAAATTCAAAGCTCAGTGACTTCATTTTGATAGCATATATTATAGTTGAGAAACATCTCTTGCAATACTGTATATAATTGTAATTAATACTGCTTTTCTATGATTAGTATGCATTTGGCTTGCATCCTATTGATTGAAAAAAATTAGACATCAGAAACTATTGACAAACTATTTCTGTTAAGGTATATCAAAATATTTTATTCATACCTAGTACAGATATGTGTTGTATTTGCTATGGTATTAATAAAATACAATAGCAAGTACAGTACAGTGTATACCTCCAATTAAATCTATTACTGCTTACTATGTAAGAACCTCTATATCTTGAAACCTATCTATCTAGAATTTTTTCTTGCTCCCATGAGATTTAAAATAGACAGATTTAACTGTGTCTAGATTTTCAGATATATTGTCTCCTGAAAACAAGTATTTATCTATCTTATAATTTTTGCTTTTTGGTTTTAATATTGAACAAATAAAATTATTAAATTTAAATTTTATTTTATTTAAAATTTATAAACCTATCTTAAATAACAATAAAAGTAAAGTCTCAAAAGTTATTATTAAAATAAAAAAGTAAAATTAATTTTATTCTGTTTTACTACTTTATGACATATGACATTTATAAAGCTTTGTCTTATTATATATCTCATTATTAGAAACATTCTGTAAAATTTTAATCCAAATTTTAACTGCAGATCTAAATGAATATAATCTTTTTAAAATTGTATAGCATGATTTTTAAATTTACCTGGGAGATCTTGAATAAGAAGAAATAGCATCAGTTGGGGGCAATGGATCAAATCCAAATATAGGCGTATGTGTCAAATCCTAATTCATAAAAATTTATTAGAATCTTTAATTTCTTAGGATTTCTTAACACACTAATTCAACTAACCTGTGGTAATGTTACTGATGCTTCTTTTATGTTAGATAAAATTATGTGCCGAACAACATTGCGAGGCGTTGATTTATAACGTATTTTACGCCTGAAAAAAATTTTAAAAAGAAATTAACTTTAGGTGTGTATATATATATTTAAAAGGAAATTTTTTTTATTTTAATAAAGAAAATACTTTTCTTCACAATCAGCTACATATGGATCTTTATCTTCAACCCTTTGTAATACTTCTTGAACATTATTCTCTAACCAGGACATAATTTCTTGATCTTTCCATATTAAATAGCATCGTCCAATATATAAAGCTATTAATTGAGATAGAGCAGCTGACTGGCTATAAAAAAAATTCCAAAACATAAGTTTATATAAAAATTCTATGATAAAAACAATTTATTATTACAAAATATATTTATGTTAAAAAAAAAAGGAAAACTTTGTGCTAGTTAATTTTGATGTAACAATTTATAAAAATATTATATAATTTTTATTTCACAATTTATTTATTTAACTCTATAAATAATAACTTTTGCTACAAAATATATTTCAATAACAAATCAATGTGAAATTAGTACCTTATTATATATATATTAGCAGACATGTCTTAGTACTATCTTGGGTAAAATGTAACAACAATTAAATTGAAAACATTTTAAGGATTAAATAATTTTAGCCCACCATTGCCATGTTTATCATGACACTCTGATGGTACAGAATAATGTAATTTTCATTGGTCAGGTAAACAGGAATTGATGATTTTCAACAGAAAATTGCTATTGATTTCTGCCTATATGAGAGGATTAATTCAAGACATCCAAATTTATCTAATTCAAACGTTAACATACCATTTACAGGTGAATATGGAATGGTGATTGGCCAACCTGTCAAATTTTGTTGAAAAATGGACAAAATATTTAAACTTGGCACCCCCTAAAAATATATTTTGTGCTCATTGGTAACTTTCTATTAAGTAATTTTCCTATATGAATGCCACCATCCTGCTGGTCAGATAGCCTGTTATAAGTGGAAGGATTGAAGTTAATTCAACCAGAAGTGTCATTGACCTCCTTCCTGAAAAGTTTCATTGCATTTGCTCAACTAACTTTCTTCTTTATATATTAGATATTCAAAGCTAAAAGTAGACTGTACTTTTAATAGTTGCTGCCTTAATCTATTTGATAAAAATATGAATCATAAATTTTTAACAATTCAATTACAAAAATAAATACAGTATATTAAAGCAATTTAATAGTACAGATAAAAAAAATTAACACTACAAGTAATCTGACTTAACATTTGTAGAATCTCTACAGATAACTTAGTTAAATACTCAAACTAATGGGTCTGAAGTTTGAATTAATATAAGAACAGAGTTTCAGTATATAAATGTGTTAATATTGAATTAGATAAATGTTTAATCAAGATGACTTAGCAAACATTTCAAAATTGTATCAATAAAATGATGGTAGTAATTTAATCATAAAAAACATTAAAGACTGAAATAATTAATAATGAACAATTGATAACATAAGCTCATATAAACAACTGCTTTGTCATCTAAATGAAATTCTTTTATTGGTGGAAGATGCACTGGAAAATTTTAAAATGACATAGCATCACAAAAGGGATGAGCTAATTTTATAAGTCAAAGAATGATACCGTATCAAGTATATATATATAAAAAAATTTATTTTCTCTGTGTGAACCACAAAAGTGGATTAAAAACTATGTAGAAACGTAGACATGGATAAGACAATAATGTAAGTATGAAGTAAAATAATAACACTTTAATACAACCATTTATTGAATGATCATTGAAAATATGCTTATTTTCATCTATAAAAATTATTAATGCTGTTTCTATATTACTTTCAATCTAAACTCATTGTCATTTTTATAATTTTTAATAAAAGTTTCTTTAAAATAATTACAGTGAAGCACTGTTTATATATTTTTATCATTTATATGTAGTTTTACATTAATCCCAAAACATTCCTATTCTTTTTGATGGTAAAATATTTTATTAATGCATCTAAATTCATTTTGGAATTTCATTTATATACCACTTTCTTTCTGATGAAAATAATAGATGTTACAATATTCTTTCAGAAAATTTACTCAAAATTTCTAAAACATACTTTATCTTTACATTCTTGAAACTAAATGGTATAAAACTGAGTTATTGCCTTTCAGAAAGCCGGTTCTGGTAGGTGTGCAATGAGTGCATGCATGCAAGAGGGAGGTAGATGAATTTTATTTTTTAAAGTGAGCTAAATTTAATTTATTATTTTAATATAGTGGTCGATGATGAAACAGATTGATGTTTGCAAGATGACTGATGATATAGTTGTGCAGTTTATCGATACAAATAACCAAGCTTTATTTATGTTAGCGTCTTATGATTAAGTTTAAAGTTACACTTATGTAACTTATATTATTAAATGCAACCATTCACAATAAGTATAAAGTTTTATGTTGATGTTTAATTTTCATTGTAAATGGGCCTTTATTCCCATACCATTAATTTTAAGTTGATACTCACAGCATTATTTTAATTGTTGATGAAACTGAAAAGAAATTTAAATAAAAAAAAAGACGTGCAAAGATGTTATTAATTTAAATATTCAAATCTAAATTAATTTTTATATACACATACATATATATTGTGTTTATATACTAAATAAGAAAAATTTCTTTAAATTAATTTCATTATAATTTGCAAATTCTACTTTATGGCAGTGCTAAAATATAACTTTGAACAAAGGTGCCTGATATCTATGGGGCAGCTTGATTTTAATAATATTAAAATAAAAATATATCAAATATTTTTATAGATTTTCTTTTATCCCTGTCAACTATATGAAACTGTTGTAAAACATACCAGCAGACTCATGGGTTGGGTTAAGTTATGGATTTATTCATGATCAGCATTAGAAGGGGCAGCCAAATATCTGTAGCATATAGGTAGCTGACATTTGAAAACTGGCCCTTGAAAGAAGTAACATGGGGGGAAAAACAGTCTTAATTGATCTAGACTTGCCTATGTAGTATAATATTTCCTTCTGTCTTTCATAGAAGAGGCCAGCAAAGTATTTGGAGAACAGAAAATACATTTGTTTCTTAACCAAAAATGTTTGTGTACAAATCTTTTTACATTTATCTATTTAAAAACTTTTACATGCAAACATATTCTCAATATTTCCTAATGATGATACTTGGATTAAGCTGAAAAAACATCTGAGGATCTGCCATTCATTAAACTGATTGAATTAATACATTTCACTATTATTTTAACTGAATATCATTGTAAATGAAATTTTTGACTTTGACTATCATAACATCAAATTAATGAATAAATAAACAAATTGATATTCCAAATTATATTTAACATCTATCTATAAAATATATACAATAAGAGATTAATAAATTTAAAAATTACATACTTTGTTTGAGATTTTGAGCCAAAAAATGGATGACTGGAAACATAAGGATCTGGCTGAATGCCACATTTATCCAATAATGGCATTAATAAGCCAGGAAACATAATTAAAGAATTCTGAAGCTGTGAAAAGTAATAATAAGTATTAAAATTAAATTTAGAGTAAATGTATCTAACATTATGCTTATTCATTACCATTGTGTTTGCCTGTTCACAGAGTTTGTCTTGTGATGATTGTAAAAATATTGCTAATGGAACAGAAAATGCAAAATTTGGAAGCTGAGAAAGATTTCTTTCAGCTTCCCATTCGTGATACATGCGAATTAAAAAGTCATAGTGTGCAGATCTTAAGGCATAATAATCTATCATCAAAATTACACAAAGTGGATCTTCCATTGGGTCTAGTCTGAAAAAATAAGTATAAAAATATATTTTTAAATTACACATGATAAAATTCATAATTAAATGTTAGAAAATGAAAAAAACTATTCATTTGAAATAAAATATAATAAAATTTCCATTTAACTGAAATTAATTTATATATTAATAATCAAATAAAAAATAAAAAATTAAAATTATAAAATTTCTCATTTGTTTTTTGTTTTAAAAATCAAATATTATAAAGATTATAAAATCATGCCCATTTTTCATTTGTATTTACTCACATCTATTAAAATATATAATGCAAAATAACAAAATATTAAAATTAAATTATTACATTATTATAAAATTATTTTATAATAATACTTTAAATTTAATTTGAGTAGTAACTTTTAAAATATTACATAAATAATTAATTCTATTCTTTAATAAACCGAATTCACCACTCTTAATTTAAAAATTCTCTGTTTCTTATGGAATGTTAAATTCAACAGAAAAAGTGTTTAAAGTTTAAAAAAGATATTCAAATTAGATCAGGTATATTCATCAGTTATAATTTTCAATTTCAGTAAATTTTAAAATATACATAAAATGTGAATCAAACAATAAAAAACAAATGTTCCTTTCATTTTAATATTAATTGCACAACTTCCTATACTATGTTTGGAGTATAGAAGCTCAGATACACTAATATATATACATTTATCACATGATGCAAGGTCACATCTCAAAGTAGAGATTTTTCTTGGATCTACATTCACCCAGTTCTAAGACCCAGTCAAATTTTGTCTACATCTTCAAAGCATCCTGAGAGCAAAAAATAAAAATATCTGTTCTATCCAAACTTAAAAGACTACTCCCTTTGACCAATATATGATGACATTAGGCTCAGTAAAGGAAAGAACATAATAAGGCCAGAATTATATCCTAGAAAATTATACTTTGCATTTGATGGATTATATTGGAATATATTGTAAACTGCTCAAATCCAGTAATACCTTTAATGCAGATAAATATTGCACTCAGATATTTAAAAAAAAACATTAAATAGAAATGTCCAACATTTACAAATAAGCTACAAAAATATGATGACCATTAAATGCATCTAAAATTTTATCTCAAAGCTTCCAATTTCTTCAAAGAAGAAACCAATAAATTAGTTTGGAGGTAAAAAAGTAAACAAAATGGTCATTATATATGCTGACTGACTGAAATAAAGCTTCAGATAATATAATTTAATGTTTATTTTTATTTCAAAAAAATCCTTCAAGTCCTTCAGGCAATCTAATAGTTTTCTATAAATTAAAATTTATACACATACCCTAATATAACTTTACAAAATTCTAGTGCAGTCTTGTTGCAACCTCTTTGCCCAACAAAAGAAAGATGTTTGAAAAGAGCAATATAAAATGACCTATAAATAAAGTAATATAAAATATAAAAAAGTAATAATTTTTTAAAAATTATTTTATTTCCAGAATTATAACCTGTTTTCTGCTCTTCTATAATCAAGTCGACAATTTCCTTGACTGACATTGAACAGAGGATGAAAACAGCATTCAAAACAATATAAAGCTCTCTCTTTAAATACACAAATATTGAAATAAAATAATTATATTATAATTACTTTAATAATAAATTAATAAACAATATGATTAAGAAAGTTTACCAGTTAATTCAGCTGCCATTTGAAAATCCTCTCCCATTTTACAAATATCACTAAACTGAATAAGGGCATCAATATGATAAGGATGCATATTTAGTAAGGCCTAGAATAAAATATATATATATTAAATATATATAATTTAAATGACTTTACTTCTTATTTAGTCCAGTTAACACATTTATTTAATATAATAATTATCAAAATGACAGATTATCTTTCTAGTAGTATAAGAAAATCAACTGATCTATTATCATCATTAATTCCAGCATTGTTTGTATATCAAGGTAAATATTAATTTCCTAACTAACAATTTTGTAATAATTTTCTACTTTAAAAAAATCTTGTATCCATGCAACTTTTTTATTTTCTCATTTTCCTCTAATCCTTTTTGCTCTCTTTCTTGTATTAAACATTTTTTAAATGTAATTGTGATTTAATTTATTAAAAGAAATTGCTATAAACTCTAATAGACAGAATTTTTATTGCCAGATATTTAATTTAATATTCACTTTTTAATTATTCTATCAATCTTAATTCCTTTTTTCAAATTGATGAGAGCCATAATATAAATAAAATCAGCTTAACTGTTTTCTCATTTTCTTGTTATCTTGAGATGTTAAAAGTTTATTGGTGAATACTTTTGATAAGGGCCTACCAGTGGCCAAACACTTCTATTTCCTGAACACTGGGAGTTTGATCATGGGTTTGAACCTTACCAGGACAGGCTGGCCATATACTTTTCTGCGTTTTCTCTATCTGTAATATCTGAATAGGAGCCAGTTACCCTTAAAAAGACCTTTTGGAAGGCATCATCCTAGGCAGATCGCCCAAGTGTTGCATTGCCATAACTTAACAAAAACAAACAAACAAACCTTTTCATAAGTTCAAATTATTATAATCAGACACAAAATAATAAATACACTCATTAGAAACTATGTATTCATATAAAAACATAATTTATAAAACTAGAAGAGTGTAATGAACATGGATACATGGTGGAGTATAACCAATTATGATTTATCAGTTCAGTAGCACAAATACATTTGCAGTTAAATTATGATGGTAATTGTTGTTGTCAAGTGCATTAAACATAATTTATTAATGGAAGAGCAAACAAGCTCTACTTGTTACTGCCTGATATTTTTTATCCATTCATTAATGAAGTGAATAAAGATGAAATAACAAGAAATGGTTTCAGCATGATAACACACTATTGCTATACAGTGTCATTCCTTTATGATTTATAGAAATTATTTAATCTCAAAAATATTCAAACTTGTTTGGATGTTGTGAAAGTTACTTTCAACATTTGTTATAAAAACTAATGTAATGTAAAATCAAAGCTACCTGTTAGAAACTATTTGTAATAATGACAAATTACTTTTCTCTGGAATGGGTGTGTAGATTTTCTGAACATTATGTATGCACAATCTTCAGAAAGCCTCTACACAGCACCACATATGAAACATTATTCCAATTTATAATCCATAATATAAAAATAGTTCCTTTTTTACACATATTCTAAATGTGAGTTATAAAAATTCAATAAATTATGCTATTTACATGTTCACTGAACTTTTTTTTGTTTCAATCAAATTCAGCACACACAGTTGTAGGTGTTGGACAACCATTTAGGGAAACTCTGAATTGCATAAAGTTCTACAAAAACACAATCTTTAAGTAAGAGGGGGCTTTACATCTTTAAATATTAAATGGAAAATAATCAGATAATTCATACATATGAACAACCAACCATCAACCAAATTAATTGGGCAGATTATCCACTGATTACTAATACATTGGGTTCTTGGAATGTTTATATATACACACACACACGGTTATAAATTATATCAAAGTATTCTCAAATTATATTTACCACAATATTATCTGGATTGAAGCTTTCCACTGCATCAAGGAATTGATGTTGCACTGACTGATACTGTTTGCTGTGTTCAAATGTAAAGAAATATGTATCTCCTTTTGTTTCCAACAAATTCATTGATATACCTAAAAGAGATTTTTAGTCAATTAAATCATTATAGTTATAATAATAATAATAATAATACTTAAATGTTTATTAAAAATTCTAATTAATACAAATAGCAGCAAATTTAATAATCATATAATTTAAAATATTACTAGTATTTTCTAGGAAAAGGAAACTAAACTCTGTAATGTAGATTTTTCTGATTTGGCTTGAGACAAAAATACAAATATGGTGCTAAGCTTCTAACATTCTCTCTAAATCAGTTTAAAACCTGCAGGTATGGAGGAAATGTGCATGTTCATTGTCATAGCTGACAAAAATATCAAAACAGATTTAAAACACCCATAAGTGCAGTCAAAGCCTACTCATTCCAGCGGTCAGTTAAAACACATCTAACTGCAGGAAATTAATATTTGAAAACATTCATGTTATGCATGCACGTTTTCAAAAGTTAATTTCCCAACATCGTGCATATTAAATGCCCATGGTAAAGATCAAAATAAAAGTTGTCTTAAAGATCAACATAAATTAACAGTAATCGTAAACTCAATTAGGATGTTCCATGTGACAAACTTACAACTGTCAACCCACCCATAGAGTTTACTTGGGAAAAATCTGAAATTGAATATATCAGACCAGTGGCGTAGCATGGGTGTCAGCCGCCTGGGGCGGAGGAAAATTTCGCAGTCCCCTTATATAAGTATTATTATTATTTATTGTGAAATTC